>NC_087078.1:230174-717674 GCF_026151205.1 Bolinopsis microptera | reverse complement strand
TATATGTCGCTGCACGTCAGATGTCGTTGCGTCATATAGCGCTAGATAGTATTAGATAGCGCTCCGTCAGATGTCGTCGCTACATATAGCACAAGATATCATATCCTATCACGTAGTACAGTACAGTAACAGTAACAGTAACAGTACAGAACATTAACAGTAACGTAACAGTAACAGTAACAGTAACAGTAACAGTAACAGTAACAGTAACAGTAACAGTAACAGTAACAGTAACCCTAACCCTGTGTGTGTGCGTGTGTGCTTTTATTAATACCGGTTGGAACGGAATTAAAAAGCGCTTATAAGCGATTATAATAGCTTTTTTTATTCACCGTTTTTTACCGCTGATACCCATCAACATGATTTGGACCTTTACTGTTAGTTGAAATTCGACATATGACGTCATCTAGCGTCACCTAGCGTCATCTAGCGTGAAATATCGCTAGATGATGATAGATGACGCTAGATGACGCCAATTAGCGACATTGTCGCTAATTGCACGGCACCTTTCGAATGTCGCTATCTGACGCTTTCTGGCGCTATCTAGCGGTACATGACGCTATATGACGCTGTATGACGCTAGATGACGCTAGATGACGCTTATAGATGACGCTAGGCACGCAGCACTGGCGCCAGGCGACAGATAGCGCTATTTTCATAAAATGTCCTCATTTTTTTGCGACATCTATCGGTGTCTAGTGCTATCTAACGCTATATGTAGCAACGACATCTGACGCAGCGCTATCTAGCGCTATCTAGCGGAGAATGTCGGTTTGTGACAGTTTACGCTAGATAGCGCTAGACAGCGCTAGATAGCGCTAGATAGCGCTATCTAGCGATTGATATCGTGGCGACAGCTTGCGCTAGTAGTAGAGGCTCTTACGGGCACTGTCTGCTCGATACGCTAGGGACCCCAGATACACCTTACTAGACGTATTTTTGACCGTAGAATCGATTAAATGATCTGCCTTGATTCATCCTTCAGCACAGAGAAAAGCTCCTTTTTATACATTATGATTACAGAGGATCTGATATTTAGATATATATTGCTGTGCTGTAAAAATTGACTTTATTTATTTATTTAAAAGTGGTTTTAAGATGATTGGATTGACTTTTTGGGGGTAAAATTGCAAAAAACCGATTTTTGGGCCAAAAATAGGCCAAAAAACCATGTTTTTTGATATTTTGAACAAGTTAATTTTGTTGGCATGTCGGCAAAACTTGCATGGAGATAGCTAAAACACAGCCGCACAAGATGATATAAAAATTTGAAAAATCCCTCTATTTTTTTGGGGGTAAAAATCCAAAAAAGTGGTAAAAATTTGACTTTTTTGCTTGAAGTTTGAATAATTTTTTGCAGTTGTATTAAATCAACCCAAAAATAGTCACATCGTGTTTGCCTAAATTTTTCCTTTCCGAGAAGTACCCACTTCATATACTTTATCGAAGTTTGAATATTGTCACTCCGCAAGCGTTTTTGCCAAATTTTCGACGCGCACTACGCGCAAAAGCATCTAGTTGTTATCAATTGGCAGCCGCGCGTTCATCATAAATTTCAAACAGCTATAACTCAGCGAGATTATGTCCGTTCTAGCTCATATTTTGACACTAAATAGAAAATAATGTGATCTTATTGCTGACAAAATATGAATATAATTACTCTATTTGCCTTAGAGTAATAGACTGTCAAAGTTTAAAACGCGCATTGGTATAGCACGTGACTAATAAGGCCAAATGTATACTTCTTAACATATTATCGATCCTTAGACATCATACTATTGTGTCCAATTAGCGGTTAGGTCTCTAAACTCGTAGCAGAAAACACGTCTTTTTGCCCGTAAGAGCCTCTACTATAGATATCGCGGTGCATAATTAATGAAGGATGTCGTTTTGCGACAGTCAACGCAGTACGCGTAGACACATGGCTATCATGTCATATGTGAATCCACACCCTCACCCTAAAGCTATCAAAGTTATCTAACCTGAGCCTTAATTGACGATGTCAATTCATCGCAGCTCGGCGAGGCACAGAAGTGCATCTCGCAGATCTAGCGAGAAGCGTAATTGGATGCGCGGCGCGGCACAGTAACGCTTATAGCTTCAAGCAATAGCGAGCAGTAAACTGTCGACTCGTGGCTATGTGAAAATGAAAAGTATAATATAAATACGATTACATCGTGTTTCCATTTTTGGCAAGCAGAATAACTTGCAATTTAGTAACGTACAATATGAATATGCGCTTCTGCTAAATCGCTCGCCCAAATTTGAAGAAAATTCTTGTGAAAAGGCTCTTTAGGCATGAAAGTTCTTTTAATAGGTGTATTTTTGGACGCTGATTCCGAATCACCCCCCATGACGTAGGGTTAAAATGCTTCCCTGGAGAGTTATGGGCAAAAATCCGTTTTGGTCACGTGACAGGCTAGTAAAACGTGAATTCGATTATTTAGGGCTCGGGTTAGGGTTAGGGTTGTGGTTAAGAATATCGATAGCTTCGGGATTATAGTTAGGGTTAGGGTTGGGATTAGGGTTTATGTTAAACCGTTTTGTACGGCTGCAAAACCAAAAAAACCAAAGTCACGTGAAATTTTTGGGCGAGCGATTTACTTTTAGTAAAAGCCTATAATATGTGCTAAATGTTTTATGAACAAGTAAATGATTTGATCATTGTTAATGGACTAGGTAGCCCGACGCGCGCTACTTCGTACTTCTTGGCTTGGACTAATATTTTGAGAAAAAACGGCGCATGATAAAAAATTAATGATTTGATGGTTTAGCGAATATTGACGATGTCATACCTTTCGTCTTTCCAGTTGGAGGTGCACGATAAAAATAAAGTTGCTCGGATTTTCAAAATTTTTGTTCACATTTTTTTGGAGAGTGTGAGCCTTTTCACAACATAAATTTTGTTGTACGTTTTTGGAATCATCAGTGAGTTTCGCATAGGTGCCAAAACTGGTGATGCGTGGCTTTAGGAGCAAAAGGGCAATTCCACGGTAAGGTTCCACTTGGTGAAAATGAAAAATGTTAAGATAGGCACCTAATTTTGGTTAAAATATGTTCATTAGACTCTTAACCTTACAGGCCGACAAAAGTTTTTTGTTTCATATTGCATTAACTTTTGATTTTTCTCATTCAAAGGAACACTACTCGGAAATGAAAAAAATCGTTCAAATTTTCAAAGGGCCATAGTTTGGGTATGCAGCAATATTTCTCAATGAAATTCCATACACTTAGGCATAGGCATAAGAATAAGAGCTATGCAAAGTTTCAAAACCGTTACTCAAATACTTTTTCAAAAAAATTTCCACAAAGATGGTGTCGCGTCTGTCACAAAATTAAGCAAAAAAGTTTTTTCAGAGCCACATAGTGCTATTTATATTAAAAAAACCACTGTAACCTATCTCTTCTGAAGGTAAGGGAGTACCGTAGAAATTATTAGGCTTGTATCTTTTAAGAACAAATTTTTGGAAGGGGGGTCCCAACTTGTCGCGTCCGTCACATTTTTTTGAAAATGCTCCAGAAAATCTTTAAACAGACTTTAAATGCATTTTTCTTAAAGCTGAGGCCATCCTCAACACAACTATGTCGTCAAATCGAAAATTGGACAGAAAATGACCGAGTTATGTATAATTTTGTATATGCCCATATATGGGCGTACGGCTCACTTTTAGCCATTTTTATCCATATTTCCATTATTTTGACTAAAACCAAGACAAATAGAAGTCAAATAAGGTTGGATTGTGTTGACTATGTTGACTAGACTATCAAATAACATCATATGCAATTCAATAATTAAATTTACTGAGTTTTTGCCATTTTATTTGCTTACAACTTTTTCAGAGGTAAAAGGCACAAAAAATGAACTTTACCCTATTTTTGCATATTTTTGAAGTAAAAATTCAATATCTTCCACATTTTAAACACTAAAGTAATGAAACTTTTAGGAGATGGTCTCAACAGTATGATGCGTTGAACAGTGACGAATGTTTTACCAGAGTTATAAATTTGTTCAAGTTGAGAAATAATTGATGCCCCTAGACTGATACCCTAGCGTATGCCCAAAATGGACGATTTTGGCTATTGCAGACCTCTTGGGGGTATTTGAGGCCTAAAAATTGGCATGAATACAGAGTAGATGTCACTGAACAAGATAAAAGTGTCAAGTGGAAGATTTGGAAAAATTGGAAAAAAAACGTGTGTCCGTCACAGTCGCGTCTGTCACAATTTGAAAATGGCATCACGCAAACAAAAATTGAGCAATCTCCAAGAAAATGGCATCTCAGAAATCCCTAAACCTTCTTCTATCATTGTAATTCCAAATTAGAGACAATAGATAACTTTTTGAGATAAATTTGGGTACCATCTGAGTAGACACCCAAAAAAAGTGTCATATTTAAGTCGCGTCCGTCACAGGGGTGCTATCTCAGAAAGTAATAATGGTAGGGGTCTGAAATTTTCACACAACCTGTAGAAAGGTTAAATGTGGACTAATAAACAGTTGGAGCTGATAAATGAATAACATCTCGAGTACAACATTCGTTTGAACTTTAAAAAACAGCAAAATCGTGGTGTCCGTCACGGTGGAATTGCCCAAAAGTTAGTTTAAAATTTTGGACGTATTATTTGGATATAGTTTTGGTTCCTTGAATGAGATCATTCTGAAAATTTGTAAAAACCTTCCAATAGGGCTTTCAAAAATTTATTGGATATTGGAGTTGGTATAATAATTGATTGACGATGTCAACCCATCAATTTCGGTGCTCTGCGAAGCAGAGCAACAATTGTTGCTCGATTCGATACGAAGCAAGAATGATAATTCGCGCGGCGCGTCGAAGCGGCGAAGTCCTCCAATTCCATACATAGCTATTAAGCTATTCTGCTATTAGTATTATGTCACAATCACACTAGTAAGCGTCATAATTTGGAAAACCCCGGCCGGCGGCATCGGGCCCCTTATATCTTACTATATATAAAGCGAGACGATATATATATATATGTGGATATATCCGTGCCATTTTACTGACACCAGGCCATCAACTTTAACGCGAGTTTCCGCAAAAACCGTAAAAAATATACAACTGAAACTTTTTTGACTGGGTCAAATGCTTTAATGGCCTTTAAATCAGCATGAAAAAATTAAAAATTGGCCAAGGAATGAGAATTTTAGTGCCCAAAATTTGGACTCCCAAGTGGTGTCAAAAACGCGAATTAAATAGGTAATAATTATTTTATTCTCTCGAGTCTTGACACCACTTTAGGGTAGACGGGTTCCTGCTAGTAATTATAATATGTAAACGACCCCTTGATTATAGGTGATATTTAATATTTTGTTCCACTCAGCTGAATATTTAATTAATCGAGTGTAATAGTTGGGTGACTTAATCGAGTGTAATAGTTGGGTGACTTATAGGGTGAGAATCCCTGCCACGTTTTTGGTCAGCTTCGCCGGGGCTCATGTCTTTCCTCGAGGGAGCATTAGTGTCTACAGAAAAACTGACAAATCCTAGCGAAGTCCAATCCGAACCACATCTTCCATCAGAGGTGGTGCTGGGTCAGCTGGTTACTGAACGGATTGGCCTGGAGAAAAGCATAGTCCTGTTATTCTAAAGTTAACCATAGAGGGGGTCAGGCGCTGTTCGCTCACGGCTGGTTCTTGGAGCCAACACCCTCGGCCCCACAGAAGTGGGAGCACTGTCGGTGGTGGCACACCCAGATAACGGACAGTGTCTCTCCTTCTTTCTCCTTGGACTTGCATTGTGCTGGTGAGTCAGCTGGCAACAGTGTACCATACTTTCATATTCATGTTTTTTCCCCACTTCTCCTACACCTCACTTTATTACTCACTCATTCACTCACATGCCGCCTTAGGGCCGCTACCAGTTAGAGGGGATCTAACAATCAGACAAACTGCCAGCCTTAGGGCCGCTACCAGTTAGAGGGGATCTAACAATCAGACAAACTGCCAGCTATTGGAGATATAGCACTTAGATTATTACCATCAAACGTAAAATTAGCAATAATTACGTGAACAAAGAAATTGCCAAATTGCGACAAAAAAGGGTCTACTCAAAATTCAAATATCGCATGTAAATTCGTGAATCAGCACTTTAGTATAGCGCGGAAATTGAGCCGCGCAAAGACAAAGATATAACACAAAAACAACAAAGATATGGGTGAATTCCATCCGAGGCTCAGGCATGCCTGGTAGGTTCCTGTCAGCCCACTAGAATGACAGGGGGCAGCCTGTTCT
The DNA here is from genome assembly GCF_026151205.1 of Bolinopsis microptera. Taxonomy (NCBI): domain Eukaryota; kingdom Metazoa; phylum Ctenophora; class Tentaculata; order Lobata; family Bolinopsidae; genus Bolinopsis; species Bolinopsis microptera. Next base: position 711,424 of record NC_087078.1, on the reverse strand, counting down.
ATCGAGTACCCTGGAGAACATCCAGGCATGGGTGGTGTTCTCCCGTGAACGAGCATTATGACAGTTTCCCTTACGGGAAATGTCGCTCACCAGGCTTTATCCTCTGGAGGGGCGGGATCACTAGCCCATGCCAAGTGACCCAAACCTACTGACACCTACAACCAGGAACCCCAATAGACGTTAGTCACTAACTGACGGACGTAGCCTCCCAATAGGGAGGTAAAGTGGGTGCCCCAACATAAAAAAAAAAAGTTGGGTGACTTAGACGCGGAAGCTTATAGTTATATCATTCTCACTTAAATTATAATTAATTTTCATACACAGTAAAAATTAATTTTCATACAAAATAAAAATAACAAAAAATATTGGGTGGAAAAAAACAGGCTGCGCTTACGGCCCCAGTATGAGTAACACACACACACACACACACACACACACACACACACACACACACACACACACACACACACACACACACACACACACACACACACACACACACACACACACACACACACACACACACACACACACACACACACACACACACACACACACACACACACACACACACATACACACACACACACACACACACACACACACAAACACACACACACACACACACACACACACACACACACACACACACACACACACACGCACACACACACACACACACACGCACACACGCACACACACACAGGGTTACTGTTACTGTTACTGTTACTGTTACTGTTACTGTTACTGTTACTGTTACTGTTACTGTTACTGTTACTGTTACTGTTACTGTGATAGGATATGATATCTTCATAGTTGGTCAGTACGCACTGTACGAACTTTTAAAAGGTGCCGAACTGTACGAATTTTAAAAAGCTGTCGAGGAATTTTTACCGAATTTTAAACCACTTACCACCGACCGATTTGAAAAACCTTAATCATTTGGCTTCGTCAGAGTTTTGTCGGCACTATTTGGGCACTATACAGACAGACAGACACTAGACAGACACACACACACACATCTATTGAGATTATTAGTATATATTGGTTATAATATATACTAGATTCGTTCGTTAATAATACTCACCGATTATAGCGAGGAAGAAGTCAATAGCAGCGATTATATTTATATAGAGCACATAGTTTTCCCAGCCCAAAACATTTCCAAGTTCAGTGATGTTCAGTCTTGGGATGTATGATATAGTGAACAGTGTTACTTGTCACGGAGGGAGGCATTCTTGCCTTGGTAAATTTCATTATAGGAGCGACCCCTGATGTACAGTGGTATAAAAGTCAGTCACAAACTGATGCCGACTATTTGGAGTATAAAATAAAATAAAATCTCTGTTATGTAATTCTCGTTATATAGCACCACGCAGGAGAAAATATCGCGTCTAGACCATCGTAAGTTTGACGCAGTTAAACTAATGGCAAGAATATACCCTCTCACAGGTTGAGATGTATCGGGAGTGGGAATACTATATGTAATTATAATCTGCTTTACAAAGTTGTCGATCTCTTTTAAATTGCACGTTCATCTATAAAAGTTCAGCACTGAATTTTCTACTTTTCGATGTGCTGTGCACCTATGGAACGGTTGTTTTAGAAACAGCTTTTCAATTCAATTAAATAACTTTAAAATCTGGTTTATAAAATGCAATCGTTTAATGAGTGCTGTAGCATCAATCCTGATCTCTATGATATATTAGTAGTGATATCGCAAAGAAATCCAATCAAAATCAATGATATTGCGTCAAATGAAAATTATTTTTAGTGGTCGCTTTCTTTGAACAAAATTCTTAATGATTTTAAACCATAAAATAAATCTTGACTCATATCTGATTTCGTGATAATGGTAGGTACTGGTAGATAAAGAGTATTTTAACCTCACTAAAAGCACCGGTCGTTTGAAAAGGTACTTATCTATCAAAGGCCTGACATCTGAGTTAATTTAAGTTCTTTCGATTAAATCCAAGTTCGAAAATTTATGAGGCGAATTTTTCCCGAACTAATCCCGAACTGAAAAAAGGTGCCGAACTGTACGAATTTTTTACGACTTTTGTACGAACTGACCAACTATGGATATCTTGTGCTATATATGATATGTAATATGTAGCGACGACATCTGACGGAGCGCTATCTAATGCTATCTAGCGCTATATGACGCAACGACATCTGACGTGCAGCGACATATAGCGCTAGATAGCGACATCTAGCGCTAAATAGCCTGGACTGTCACGACCCGAAATTCTTCGCTATTTAGCGCTATCTAACGCTATTTAGCGCTATCTTACGCTATCTAGCGCTATATGTCGCAACGACATCTGACGCTATCTAGCGCTATATGTCGCAACGACATTTGACGCTATATAGCGCTATCTGGCGCTATATAGCGCTAGATAGCGTGAATTGTCGTAAACTGACTTATCCCGCTATCCATCGCTTAATGTCGCCTGCGTCAGATATCGCCTGCGTCAGATGTCGTCGCGTCAGATGTCGTCAGATGTCATCAGATGTCGCTAGATGGCGTCAGATAGCGTCAGATGTCGCGGCAATATATGACACTAGATCAAGATGACGCTAGATGTCGTCCCTAGAATTTTTATGAAAATAGCGCTATCTGTCGCCTGGCGTCATATAGCGTGCCTATCGTCATATAGCGTCATCTAGCGTCATCTATCATCATCTGGCGATATTTCACGCTAGATGACACTAGATGACTTCATATGTCGAATTTCAACTATCAGTAAAGGTCCGAATCATGTTGATGGGGTAAGCGGTAAAGAACGGTGAATAAAAAAGCGATTATAATCGCTAATAAGCGCTTTTCAATTCCATTCCAGCCGGTATTAAAAAGAAGCGCTTATAAGCGCTTTTTTGTGCAACCACGTTTAGAACCATGTTGATAGGAAAAACGGTAAAAAGCGGTGGAAAAGATTGAAAAAGCGGTAAAAAGCGGTAAAATAAAAAGCGACAATAAGCGACAAGGAGCGACAATTGGCGATAAAAATCGCTTATAAGTGGTTTTCAAAAAAGCGCTCTGTAGTCGCTCAGTAGGCGCTTTCAAAAAGGCTAAATTGCAGTCAACGTATAATCGCTTATTTATCGCTTATAAACGGCGCTTATAAGCGCTTTTCTGAGCGGCCGCTTTTCCAGCGCTTATAATCGCTTTATTCTTGGAAAAATCGCTTTCGAAGCGATTTAATCGATTAGAAACGACCAAAAAGCGATTATAAGCGCTAAAAAAATAAGGTAATCGCTTTTAAAAATATTTACAGCAATTATAATCGGTTATGAGCGCTTTTATTTGAATCAATTATAATCGCTATAAAAGCGATTATAAACAGCCTAAACCGATTATAATCGCTAAATAAGCGCTCAGTAGGCGACAATGAGCGCTCATAATAAAATTTTATTCATGGAAACTTGCCCATTCTAGGTCTCCCCAATCTACCAATGAATAAATTATCTATTTTAAAATATATAAAAATAAATAATACTTCAAAATTTTTCAAAATTCTGCTGCGTATAATTCTCACTATTCACTTTGTCTGCTGAAAAATAAAATACTTTCGCTTTCACTTTGTATAATAAGTATGTTTATAAGCGTGTCTCACATTGCAGGTCTAAGTTTAAAGGGATAGAGAAGTACGTGGTCGCTAACACAATGTGGGCGCCCAACAAAACTGTAAAGTTTGAAAAGCTGGTCCAGGAGCTGAAGTGCAGCTTCGCTATAAAGAAAGCAGTACAGACCCTGGTAGACTGGAAGAAGGTGAAAAATAGGGTGAAAGTTTACAATTTGGAAACCCGATTCACCATAAAAATCATTCACCATTTTACACCATTTTACACCATTTTACACCATTTTACACCATTTTACACCATTTCACACCATTGGATACCATTTTTCACTATTGGATACCCCCAGGTGGTACGTTATGTGGTGGGGAGTGTGAAGATATTGACTATGGGGAAGGGAGACCTGGTCACGTTCGATCCTAAGTTGAGAGCCCTTCTTGTGGGGTGAGTACAACTTTAAACTATGAATTTTTAAATACTATTTATAGTTTAAAAGTATTTACGTTTTGCGGTACATGTAATCGTGCCAATAATCATGCACAACATTAGATGTTAGATTAGAGTACGGATACCATAGCTTCAACATATTAATATTGCCTGTATAACAACAAGAATTGCGCCCGTTAGACCAATATAGGCGGACGCTAGATTTCCATCAACTGCCTTTTAAAATCGAGACATCCGATTATTCTACATCACAGCTTATTCCGAGTCTTCAACTCAATCACAATAAGAATGCTTAGCAAAATTTTTTCTTTAAAAAAAAAGTTGACGAAAAAATATCAGATGAAAGTTAGCACTTAGCATTGCCTGAATATCAGATGAAAGTTAGCATTGCTTTAATTTTCCAGGATAGAGAAGTTTGTAGCACCGAACGTCGGTAAAGTAAACTTTGAGAACATGGTAGAGTTCGAGGAGAAGTTGAGACAGCACTGTGTACTGTACGGAGGGTACGACTGGAGCGAGTGGGATCTGTCTCTCAGAACCGTCATCAAACTTTACAATTGTTGCAAGTAAGCATTCCCCTACAATCTTCTTATATTTTACATTGTACTATGTACAGGGTGTTGAATTAAATTTTTTTAAGTTAATTATTCTTAGGTGAAAGCGTTTAATAAATTGAAATTAACTCTTTCTACTTTGAATATCTTCCCCTCCTTTAATTTGGTATACTCTATCAATAACTCCCCATCCCCAGTACATCAATACATCGGCCAGACCCAAACTCATCGACCCCAGACGTCAGAGTTGCGTTTTCTAAAGTGTTTAGGCAGGGGTTTGAAGAGCTTGTCTTACCTGTACAAGAATGTAAACTTGGAGAGTCCACTATTCCTGCCATGGTTAAACGGGAGATGGTAAAACATAACAGGTTAATTTATATGTAACTATTATTAAATATAATATTAGATATTATGCAGGTTTCCTTCAATCCAACATTTATAATTTTACCCTCGCTAGTATTTCTAATAAATATTGATTATATATTTATCTATTTATATTTGCAGGCACGAGGAAAAGAAAGCCAGTAAAATAGCGGAACTAAAGAAAGTAGACGAAGAGGCAAAGAAGAGGTTGGAAGAGGAGCTGCTAAAGTTGGAAGAGCTGAAGGCAGCAACTGAAGTTGATATAACTGCAGAAGAAATGCCTTCGAATGCAGACATGATGCTTAAGATTGCAGGGGTAGACGTGGTGAAAAGAGAAGATGCAGATATAATACAGGTTGAAGAAGCAGACAAACCTAAATCCTACAGTGATATGGAAGTTAGTGAGGATGATGAGGACTCTTTCCAGTTTGAACGTGAGAATTTGTTCAATTGATTTTACTTGCAATCGAATGCAAATGGGGTTCTGTTTCCTGCTCGTTTTTAATATATTTTGATTGTTGAGTTCGCAAACAGAGGAAAAAGAGAAATTCCAGCAGTAAATGATTCAGATCAATGGTCACCATGGTGATGATTCAGATCAATGGTCACCATGGTGATTCAGATCAATGGTCACCATGGTGATGGTTGAATCAATGCGACTCTTGAATAGGTCCCCATTATCATACTGCTCACCCTTTCGCTGCAATGTGGGCTCACTGTGCGCTGCAATGGTCATAAATATTCCTTTTATTAAAATAGCTCCCCATTTGTCTGCATTTCGTCTAGCAAAGAACAAAAACTCAAAAAGCTAACAAATGCCCCTCCACAGCTATCTACACGTACTGCCAGTACATCCAACCTCTAACTAGTGACGTATTGTATCCTATACCCGGAGGTTCTATGTTGGATGATGAAATTAAACTGAGGGTAGACAATCAACCCACCGCTCCTGGAAAAGGGTCCGTTATGTTAGATTTGTTTGTTTGTTTGTTTGTTTGTTTGTTTGTTTGTTTGTTTGTTTGTTTGTTTGTTTGTTTGTTTGTTTGTTTGTTTGTTTGTTTGTTTGTTTGTTTGTTTGTTTGTTTGTTTGTTTGTTTGTTTGTTTGTTTGTTTGTTTGTTTGTTTGTTTGTTTGTTTGTTTGTTTGTTTGTTTGTTTGTTTGTTTGTTTGTTTGTTTGTTTGTTTGTTTGTTTGTTTGTTTGTTTGTTTGTTTGTTTGTTTGTTTGTTTGTTTGTTTGTTTGTTTGTTTGTTTGTTTGTTTGTTTGTTTGTTTGTTTGTTTGTTTGTTTGTTTGTTTGTTTGTTTGTTTGTTTGTTTGTTTGTTTGTTTGTTTGTTTGTTTGTTTGTTTGTTTGTTTGTTTGTTTGTTTGTTTGTTTGTTTGTTTGTTTGTTTGTTTGTTTGTTTGTTTGTTTGTTTGTTTGTTTGTTTGTTTGTTTGTTTGTTTGTTTGTTTGTTTGTTTGTTTGTTTGTTTGTTTGTTTGTTTGTTTGTTTGTTTGTTTGTTTGTTTGTTTGTTTATAGAACCCGTCCCAATCTCGTATCGGAAAATGAAGAAACTCAATTCTGAGTGTGAATACGGGTGGTACCTGCAAGTGTGTTCATTAAGCATTTAGAGTTCTGTAAAACTGCTGTCCGTTATGTTATTAAGCATGTTCTAATTTAATAAGATCGATTAATTTCAATAGAACTTATGAATGGGGTGATAATACCCACCATTCAAATCCATATCATGGAATTGTTACGTTTATTATTGACATAAACAGGGTAAACACTAACTAATATTAATCGCTATATTTAATTTCCATAATAACTTTCTGATACTAACTGATATTAAACGCTATATTTAATTTCCATAATTACTTTCAGTTACTAACTAATATTAAACGCTATATTTAATTTCCATAATAACTTTCAGATACGGTCTAGCTTTATCAAACGCAAAGCACTCCGTCTTGTTTGTGTTTTACCCATTCGCGCGCACCATGCGCACAAACCACTATTACGACGGGAAACACCACCACCGCTTCTATTCTGATTTTAGAGCTGGTGGTCACAACTTATTTCAACTTACTATCAAGATTAAACGTAACAGGTAACTCTTTAATGCTTCAGAAAAATTCTAATGTCTATTCCAAGCTTTGAGTGTTAACTTTATCCTAATCGACAAAAATCAATACAAACTTTTACTTTCTGGGTTATTTCTCAACCTTACATTTAAAAACGATTTATTTTAACTTAACTTGTCTCTCACTTTAGATTCGAAGTATTTGCGGACGCGTTATGTGTAAAAACAGTTCCTGCCTTTATGAACACAGTGGGTATAACTGCTGCTATGGTTACTGGAGATACTATGCCCTTCGTCAATTTTAGAGTCAGAAGTTAGCTTCTTTTAGATTTATTAAATTAAGGGTTGTAATGTTTTACGTATGAACCAGCTAATCAGAGGATCTGAATAAGTCATCATTATTAAACACAAATTAAATATATAATGAGGTCTGATCGTCATCTTCTTACAGCGCGAGCGTTCGATGTCTGTTAAAAAGTTTTGGCCGGTAGAGGGTCCGCAGTAGTCCCATTACCTTAGTATTGCTGTACAACTACTACAAATTAAATATGATGATAAATAACAGTCCCTGACTCAGGATTAAACCCTGAAGTGCCAGTATTACCCTACCTCATAAAGACACGCCATCAGAAGGGAGTACTGGTGACAGTAGTGAGGCATCCTCAACTCGGTCTCATCACTAAAATAGGCAAAATATCTGGCAATATTCAGGTAGTACTCAGATTATAAATTAATATAAATTAGTTTTCAGCCTTTCAAAGTTCTATAATTCTTGTATGAAGTTAGATTGAAATGATATTGACTATTCTAAACAAATCTAAACATATAACCCCCTCCAGATGTTTGTTACACATTTACAAGATATGCTAGCAACAGATAACCTAGCAACAGATAACATAGCTACAGATAACCTAGCTACAGATAACCTAGCTACAGATAACCTAGCTACAGGTAACCTAGCTACAGATAACCTAGCAACAGATAACCTAGCAACAGATAACCTAGCAACAGATAACCTAGCAACAGGTAACCCAGCTACAGATCACATAGCTACAGATAACCTAGCAACAGATAACCTAGCAACAGGTAACCCAGCTACAGATAACCTAGCAACAGATAACCTAGCAACAGATAACCTAGCAACAGATAACATAGCTTCAGATAACCTAGCAACAGATAACATAGCTACAGATCACATAGCTACAGATAACATAGCTACAGATAACCTAGCAACAGGTAACCTAGCAACAGGTAACCTAGCAACATTCAAGAAGCCTCTGCCAAATGTATCTGTTGTTAACCAAAAGTCTGTCTGGGTAACAGGACATCACAAGACTACGATAAAAACTTGGTTGAAGTGTATAGGGTTTTAGTTACACTAGTTACCATGACAACTACACTAGTGTATAGGGTTTTAGAATATCAGGGAACTTTTAACGTTTATATCTTCTGTACACTGTTAAAATGGTTAATACGTCCCTTTTTGTGCATTGTTAACTGCTTTTTTAAACTTAAATTTAAGTTAAATTTGTTTATTGCCAGTTTTATTGGCAGGATTCTTTAGAAATCTAAATTTTATTTTTATGTACGTCTTTTGTCATACTTTGTTGAGTTGTAACCAGGTATTTAGCTACAAAACTCACGTCTTTAAAAAGCAGACCTATACTTTACGCTTTAAATCAAGTTTTAATGTGTTAATTGTTAATTTAAATTATTGTTTCATTTAATATGTTTATTTATACTTTATAGACATTAGTGTCGTTTTTATTATACTTTATAACACAGTACCGTAGTTTCATATCGACTGCACTGTTCATATTCTATACAATATGTTCAACAAACCTAAATAAGAAGCTTTTTTGCAAATTTAAAAAGTATGAATCTGTCACACTATATCAAGATTAACATAGTATCATCTAAAGTTTAGATGTTACTACGTTAATCTCGATTTAGATTCTAAACTCATCTCAGTAAGCACATGATGGCGTCAGAGGAGATTGATCTAAATGATTACTTTGCTGAGATGGACAGAGTTGACTCCGTGGTGGGAGGGGCTTCAGAGTCAGAATGTACCTACAATAAAGGCTACCTCCCCCGACAGGCTGTGTACAGTTGTCTAGACTGCACTACCCCAGCTTCAGGGGTCCAGGCAGGCTTCTGTCACGCCTGCTGCATGAACTGTCACAAGACACACAATGTAAGAAAACAAAAACAATTTTATTTATTATTTTAAAGCAGACAAAAATATGTTTCATATTATATAAAGCTAGCACGAACTTTAGATCAGATTTCAAGTCAGTTGTCTGTGCTTGTATTAATAGTGCTTTGGTTCTCAATTTTATCAAGTTAATGGAAGTTTTTTAGGTAGCGGAGATCTACACTAAGCGAAACTTCAGATGTGACTGCGGCCTTAGTAACACCTTAGTAACACTTAGTAACACTTAGTAACACCTTAGTAACACCTAGTAGTGTAGAGGAGATCTACACTAGTTACCATGACAACTACACAGGTAGAGGAGATCTACACTAAGCGAAACTTCAGATGTGACTGTGGCACTCTTCCTCAGCTCTTATGCTCCCTAAAAACTGACATCGACATCAGAAACAGCGCCAACACGTACTCCCAGAACTACAGCGGTCTGTACTGCCAGTGTTCCCGACCCTACCCGGACGAGGACCGGCCCGAGATGGATACAGTGGAGATGATGCAGTGTTTTGTGTGTGAGGACTGGTTCCACTCCACCCATCTTAACACTGTGGTACCGGAAAGGTATGAGGAGATGGCTTGTGTGGAATGTGCCGGGAAACATTCCTTTCTCTCTGTTTATGCTATAGGTGAGGTTTTTTTATGTTTTGAAGTTTTGATAGAAATGTTTTTAGATCATGAATACGATGTTGACACATTGAAACGTTATTAAATAATTCCTTTACTGATGAGAACCTTTTCCTTGTCGCATCAAACGGGATCAATAGAAATTTAGTTTCACCCAAGAAAACATTTCAACTATGCGACTCATAAATAATATTTCAATCCGGATATTACAGGTGAGGTAGAGAATGTGGACGTTGACGTTGTCGAGGTTTCCGCTGTTAAGGATGAGAGTGTTGCTGAGTGCAAGGAAGTGAAGGCTCATGTTGAAACGGTGAAGTCTGATTTGCTTACCAGTACAGACTCTGATAAGAAACAATCTGACAACTCAACTTCCCTGGAGAAATCAAGTAGTGAAACAAAGGACACTAAATCAGAGGAAAGTGACGGGAAACTTGGTGATCTTAAAAGACCTTCACATGAGAGTGCAGTTTGTGAGCCATCTTCAAAAAGGAAGAAAACAAGTTTAAACACTTGTAAGCTTGCATTTGATTCAGCTTCTGGACCAATCACCAGGGCCCTATTCTTTGACGACCAGTTCAGACACACAATATGTAAATGCCAATCATGTTTAGATCTTTACAAGGAACAGAAAATCTCTTTTGTGTCAGATCCAGTCGATTCACTAAATGATTACGAGGAGAAGGCGCAAGCGCGGCGGCAGCTAGAGGAGGAGGAATTAGAAAAGACACTGGAGGGACTGCCTCACCAAGCCAAATGTGATGTAGCTAGAGCTATAGGCTCTCTCAAAGGCACCTTACAGGGCCTTATCAGTAAGTTTGTTAAGGAAGGTAAGGAGTCACTTGGTAGAGAGGAGATTGTGGAGGCTTTTAAAACTATGGCTGCTGAAACTAACACAGTGGATCCTAGTATATTTGATAATATTGGAAAGTGAATTTCAGAGAGAACATTATTTTTCTTAATTGTCTATAATATAATTTTTACCAATCACATAAGTTGTGGCCTGGAAAGTTTGACTGTTTGGCGGTAGCCAAATTTTATTATGATGAATAGCTTAATACGAAATACAAAAGAATGTTCGTTTTGTGAATTTGAATAAATTTCAAGAATTCCATTTTATTTTTGATACTCACGATAACAGATCATGTTACAACGAACCGTTTCAAATTGACATAATATTTGTATCTAAAGTGCAAGTGTTTAAACTGGAAATGTATTACAAATCTCTAAGTTTATCCACAGAATTCTGCAGAATTCTATTTTTCATACCTGCTTCAGTATGACCAGGAAGTATAATGTGTTTCAATGTACTGCTTTGAATTTTATTTTTCCATGTCATATATTTTGCCTCTGATGTTCCCAATAATTCTTAATTTTAATACTTCAATTTTCATACAATTACCTAAATAAAATAGGTAATTGTTTGTTTGACCGATTTGTTTTATATTAACAAATTTTACTGAATTGAGAAACCCAGCAGCTAGACCAAGTCTGAACATAACAAAATGTAATTAATTAATTAATATAATTAATTACTCTCCTTTTTATATTAGTAAAATATGACCGAAGAAAACGAAGTTGCAGTATCTGGTGAAAATGAGGTAGAAGTAGATGGAGAGGAGGAGGAAGAAGAAGAAGAGTACGAGGTGCAGAGGATTATTCGGTTAGATTCCTTAACTTAGTGATCTTAAAAAGTTAATTTAACTCTAAAATTAATTGCTTTTAATCTGCAAACAATTTTGAAACTCACTGCCTTAGGCAATTGTTGTTGAGCTAGATAATGTTTCAGATCCAAGAAGACGAAAGGAGTATCATACTATTTGGTAAGGTGGAAGAACTATGGAAGTGATGACGATACGTGGGAGCCGGAGGAAAACTTAGTCGATTGTAAAGAGGCGTTTGAAGAATTTCTTGCTCAGGAAAACGCCAGAGCGGCTAAGAAAGAAAAGGAAGCAGAAGAGAAGCCATCGATGAAAAATTCTGCTACTGGTCAGAAAAGGCGGAGAATAAATGAACCCAAGTCAAAGAGCTTGCTCAGTTCTGATGATGACTCGGATGCTTCCATGTCACCCAAATCTCCACCTGTAAAGAAATATCTCGAGAAAAAACCCATCCGAGTAAAAAGTATTGTCAGTACTGATGACGATTCCGATGGAAAACGATCTCCCATAAAGAAAACAGAAAGGAAAACACCGAGACCGGATTCCAAACCAAGACCAGAAGTAAAAAAGGAGCCTAAGGAAACTAAACGTGTTTACAAGTTTTTGTCAGACGATGATGACAACATGGGAATGAACAAAGTCCCAAATAAAACCCCAAAACCAGAGAAAAAGAAAATCCCGAAGATTGTTAGGACTCCAAAGACACCACCGAAAAAATCAGAAGCCATTGAAAACGCAGCAAGATTTTTCGAAAAAGAATCAACTAATATGGAGGTCGTAAAGATGAAACGAGAAAAGAAGAAGAAAAAGAAAGAACAGGAAAATGATAACAAGAATTTTGTACCGGTAAGTTGAATTTCAACTTTAAAACTGACGATAGTACTTTAAGGCTTTCATCGTAAGAATTTCAGGCAGAACTCTTCTTAATTCTGCCATTTTCTTACAGAAATCTTATAGACCATTTTTTCCATTTTGGATTATTTTATCCAGATTTCTTTTTTGGGTAAAGAACAGTCCCTAAAAACCATCAGAATCATCTTCTTAATTCATCATCGATAAATTTGTTAATATCACGTAGTCTTCAAAAAGCCTACTCATTAAATTTCTCTAACAACAAACTCATTGTGAAGTCATTTCTGTAATTGTGCTATCTGAGACGTTAAATATAGCTTTATAGTAATGGCTGCGCAAAAAGCCAAGCTACTGCACGAATAGTTTAATGGTAAAATTGGGCTAATCTTTCATCGGACGTTCAGGATTTTTGATATCTGCAGTTAAGGGTTGGTGCTGTTGAGTGGGTACTGGGTGTAACCATGGTTACTAATACTGGTTACTAGGTACTGGGTAGGGGTTGTTGCGGGTATCAGTCAGAACGCGCACAGTTATCTTATATAAATGTGTACCTGCATTTAGGAAGCAGGCAGGAATAGCACTGTAGTCCCACTCCTCTCCCTCCACACATGTGATCTCCTCGTCACCAGATAGCATTAAGTTGTCATGGTTACAGGACAAGGTCACGTGTTCTCCGTTGTAGACAGGAAGTGAGAGTGAGGTTAGGAGACTGGTACTCCAGGAGGCTGGCAGAGAGGGACATTCCTCCATCCCTCCTGAAAGAGAGATCACTATTTACTATTTAGTTGTGATGGATAGCTTGATAGTATTAATTTACTAGTTAAATTTAATAGTATTTAATTAAGTTGAACACTAGAAATGTAAGTTAAAGGTTTACAAAGAAAGTAGGTAAACTTACTTATTTTTATGTAGATGTACCCGGGCTCATACATTTCTGCGCTATAGTCGAAGCTTACTATGTTAGACCCTTTAGACCATATGTCTGGACAACTACTAAACCCAGCCAAGAAATCACTATGAAAGTTAAAGTTCAGGACCAGTGCACTGTTGCAGTGAACGGTAATGTGGGTCAGAGTTCGGGTTATTGCCCACACCTTTTCTGCTTCTCCTGGAACACCTGTCAGTTCATAAAGCCCCTTTGTGTTCTCCATGCATTGGTATATGACATAAGTCCATTTGTTAGTGTTCGGTTCTGAGCATGTTAACCGGACGAACATGTGAGTTGTATGTTGTGGTAGAAAGGTAAATGCTAGATCTCTCTGGTGATTTGCTGTAGTCTTGATTTGCAGGACTTGGTTCATGGCTATAGAGTAGGTGGTCCCTAACTCTGGTACAATCCAATCTGAAATTATAAGATCTGAGATAATTATTTCTTCAGTTTGTGAAATTGACCCGGCTGACTTGAATCTTTCAATCCATTAGTCTACGACTATCAGGAATAAGGTAAACAAAAGGGGGAAAGGATATCCGTGCCACTTCTTCAAGGAGTCAAGGAATGTATTCCAATATACTTATTCTACTAAAATCTCTCGAGAAATATTTTAGGATATGTATAAATCTATCAAAAGTAATAAAGAAGTGCATAATCATGATATTTCCACACTAAGTCTCGCTGAATGACTTAAATGTACATCTTTGTTGGGTATATTTTAATGTCGAAGCGTGTATATTAAATGTTAGAATTTATTTATTTCATTTCAGCTATAACCAGTACCTGATGCAGTAGTTGTAGCACTCATCGTAGCCACCAGGACTAGCCACTTTCTTGCTAACTTCATCGTCTTTTTGTTCTATAATTAGAATTTTAGACGGTTAAATATTAGATGTATTTAGACATTAAAAACTCTGGTTACTCAAAATTACATGATTCTCAGGCCATTTCCGCATCATAATAAGCTACTTGAAGCACAACAAATAAGAGTTGCACGTCCAATGTGAGTACTTGGCAGTTTACATGCTTTGTAACTTGTAACCTCATCAAATTAAGAAACGACGATGAGCAGTTACTAGTTGTTCTGCTGTATGAGCAGAGCTTGAACGAGTTGGAGTAAAATCAAAACGTACATTTCAAGAATTCCTTGCTTCTAGCACAAATAAAGAGATTGTTCTAGAAATAATATTAAAGACCCAACTCTCTAAAGTTCTTAGCGCCTCTATGACCGGGGGGGGGGGGGGGGGGGGTATTGGGGGGGGGGGGGGTATTGTCCATATATTTTATTGTAATGGCATAATGGCCTTTGTTTTAACGCTTGTTGTAAAAGTATTTAGCAACGAGTTTGCTTGCAAAGCTCATGAACAAAGCATGGTTTATGTTATGACTTTGGTCTTGGTACCTCCTTTCTTTGTGTTAAGAAAATCGCAGCATATAAACGAGCTCGTCACTCATCTAGTAAAAAGTGTTGTCATTACTACTACTACTATGTCGGAGCTAAGTCCGATCTACGCCAGAAAACCCCCTCCATATATCCCTGTCCCGCATCAGGGTTCGCAGTTCCTCTTTAGAGTTTGTCCCAACTTCCTTCAGTAACATAGACAAGTAGCTTTGTCTTGGTCGGCCTTGCTGTGCTCTACCGTGCGTAGGTTCCCATAAGACTAAATCACTGGCAAGTAGCTCAGGATGTCGGATGCAGTGTCCCGCCATTTTTAATCTCCTGCTTCGTAACTTGTTTGACAGCCTTGGGAGGCTACCATACAAAGTTATATTGCTGACCTTGTCCTTCCATGAGATACCCAGCACCATACGCAACATCTTTGTGTATGTCCCGTCCAAACTTTTCTCTTGAGCCTTTGTCAGTGTCCAGGTTTCTGATCCGTAGAGCAGTACTGATTCACAAGCCGCTATGAACAATCTAATCTTTAGGCTCTTTGAGAGTTTGGATTTCCAGATATCCTTCAGTCTATGTAGGGCACCCCACGCTTTTCCCTTTCTAACCCTTATCTCCCTATCTGTGCTCTCAATCCAGGAGCCTAAGTAGATGAAATCATCTACATTTTCTATGGCTTCCCCGGATCGACTTTGTAGGTCGCTAGATCGATCCTCCATATTCAGTGTCATGACCTTGGTCTTGCCTTCGTTTATGTGTAGTCCCACGCTTGCTGCCGCCGATTCTACTCTGAGCAGGAAGTCATTACTGTTGTTGATTAAAAAAGATCTCCCATGAGTGGAGAAACGGAGCTGTAAACCAGACAACTGATTCGTGCTTGCCATGGGTCCTTAGAACTTGAGCTAACGTTATACCTACTATAACTTTAAGAGTAACCAACAGGGTAAAAAACTCGCTCAACGTTGAGTTTTGTGTTGTGGTCTTTACAATACCGTTATATAGTATTAGTGGATCACAAGATATCATTTAAAACCTCGGTAGATGCTAGGAGGGACCAAAGGAAACGCCCAAACATAGCAAACTTAGCTCATTGCTCAGTGCAGTCTGGCATTAGCTGAGAAAAGAAGTTTGTAAGGAAGCTGCTCCTTAGTCAGGAAGCTGTTCCTTTGTCAGGAACGTATGTCATTAGTACCCGGCTGCCGGCTGGTACTTGCCGTACAGTTTATTTTTGTCATTGACCGCCACAATGGTTACAATAGGAAAGTACCTGTACTATACCATACTATCTATAAATACTATATACTCTAATATGCCTGTACCTGCTAATCGACCATCATGTTATCAGTAGAAATGGTAGTGGTAGCGGTAGTGGTAGCGGTAGCGGTAGCGGTATCGGTAACGGTAGCGGTAGCGGTTGCGAGCTTCCTTACTAAGTATCATGAGAATATAGATTGTAATTGGAGAACATGGTCATAAGTGATGGGTGCTTATAAATTTTGTCAATTTGTGTGGCACCAAGTAAGCTTATCGTACGCAACTCCGATGTCACCCCCCAGTCCTTAATAAAGGTTCAGAAACAAGTTTTAAATAATTAATTAACCCTCCCCCTCTCCCAGGTGCTAGCTCCTCACTCCACTGAATTAACCCTCCCCCTCTCCCAGGTGCTAGCTCCTCACTCCACTGAATTAACCCTCCCCCTCTCCCAGGTGCTAGCTCCTCACTCTCAAGCCACTAACCCTCCCCCTCTCCCAGGTGCTAGCTCCTCACTCTCAAGCCACTGAATTAACCATCTCCCTCTCCCAGGTGCTAGCTCCTCACTCTCAAGCCACTGAATTAACCATCTCCCTCTCCCAGGTGCTAGCTCCTCACTCTCAAGCCACTGAATTAACCATCTCCCTCTCCCAGGTGCTAGCTCCTCACTCTCAAGCCACTAACCCTCCCCCTCTCCCAGGTGCTAGCTCCTCACTCTCAAGCCACTGAATTAACCATCTCCCTCTCCCAGGTGCTAGCTCCTCACTCTCAAGCCACTGAATTAACCATCTCCCTCTCCCAGGTGCTAGCTCCTCACTCTCAAGCCACTAGCCCTCCCCCTCTCCCAGGTGCTAGCTCCTCACTCTCAAGCCACTGAATTAACCATCTCCCTCTCCCAGGTGCTAGCTCCTCACTCTCAAGCCACTGAATTAACCATCTCCCTCTCCCAGGTGCTAGCTCCTCACTCCACTGACTCCCTCTCTCCCAGGTGCTAGCTCCTCACTCCACTGACTCCCTCTCTCCCAGGTGCTAGCTCCTCACTCCACTGACTCCCCCGCCTCTGAGTTCAGCTCCTCTATAGCACATTTAGAAGACCTATTCCTTCCCTTTGGAGTTGATGTTAGGATACCTTCTGCTGATGGTGTACACAGGGTCACTCTTCCTATACCACTAGAATATGAAGATCCTTCTGGTGAGCATCTTATTTACTTGGCTGGTTTTTTCATTCAATCAGTGAAACAAAGTTATTATTAGTAAAATTATTAATTTATGTTAATTTTATGCAATAGGTACTGTCGTGAATCAACAATTTAAGGGAATTTTCTCAAACACTTGCAAAGTTTTCAAAGCATATTTACCGGGTTAAAATCCGGATTGGAATATTATTTATATCAAATTATTTGTTATAAAGTAGTGTTGAAAGTATTAAAAAAGTATTCACCGGGTTACACTAACTTGCTTATCATATTCTTGATAACCACAATGTTTCAGGAAAAATGAGCGGTTTAGAAAACATTAACTGGACGCTAGCTGTATACTACGACGCTTTAGATCTCCTTATCAAGAGTAACTGCATACAGGTAATGTAACCTAGTAACCAGTATTAGTAACCTAGTAACCAGTATTAGTAACCTAGTAACCAGTATTAGTAACCATGGTTACATGTTACCATTTAGATCTCCTTATCAAGAGTAATTGCATACAGGTACACGTTTAACTCACAGGGCAAATAATTCGAGCTAGTATATGTTTGGTACAATGTAAGCTTGTTTATCATCCATTCTTTATATTGACCGTTAAAAATCATTGATGGGTGGGGCCGTGGGAGCAGGGGGAGAGGGGGGGGGGGGCAACCACCTCTCCCATTTAATCCTCAACTTTTGGTCAAAACGGACATGCCCTCGCCCTCCTCCCCATTAAATATCTGAGTTAATCATCACACAATAAGATATGCAGCTCTCATAAAATTGGGAATTTTGTATTCATGCGCGCATGAGTTCCTGGCCTGATATAACGCCTGAGTTCCTAGCCTGATATTACGCCTGAGTTCCTAGCCTGATATTACGCCTGAGTTCCTAGCCTGATATTACGCCTGAGTTCCTAGCCTGATATTACGCCTGAGTTCCTAGCCTGATATAATAACCTAAACTGTTACCTGGTTCTTCCCACTGTTGTTTACATTTGGGCTCGTTGATGTAGATGAAGTTGTGCCCTTTATCACATGTTACCACGGTATCACCCTCTAGAATATAGTTAGGGGAACAAGCCAGAGTGGCTCCTGTACCGTGCAGTAGAGGGAATGGTGGTCGTATGCTCCTCATGTTGGTCCAAGATGGGTTTAGCCCCGTACAATCTGAATTATTAGTAACCTAGTAACCAGTATTAATAACCTAGTAACCAGTATTAGTAACCTAGTAGCCAGTATTAATAACCATGGTTACACGTTACCATGGTAACTAATTAAGACGTCTGTTCAAATGTTTACAGTTTAGATTTGATAACTTACCTTGCGTAAAGCGGAATTTTTCTGAACCCACATCGTCAGTTGAAAAAGCTAGAGAAGCAACACCGACCTTCCATTGATCACAATCCAACATAACTGACATAGACTTCACACCGTTGCTATAGAGTGTTAACATGGTTCCTTGATTTTCCCACAGCATCAGTTGTAGAGTCCACATGTTATTGGTATGGTATGGGTAGGATGAGAAATTGTTTACAGTTTTGCACCCTATAATGTTCACTTGGTAGAGATTCTGCTGACCCATTGGAATGATCGAGATCATTTCAGGGTTGAATGGGTCGGTTGTCATGAAGATTTCGATAACTATCGGCTTCTCAATTTCTGAAGATAATTACAATGTAATTTTATTACATGGCAGTAACCAGTATTAGTAACCTAGTAACCAGTATTAGTAACCAGTATTAGTAACTAAGTAACCAGTATTAGTAGCCTAGTAACCAGTATTAGTAACCTTGTAACCAGTATACTGTTGCTTCTTTACTGACCTTGTGGCATAGATGGCTGTATCTCCAGAGACATTCCAATCATATTTGTAGAGAAAGTGTCGTCAACGTTTTTATCACTCCAAGCTGAAATTGTTGTAATCCGTGAAGGAAAAATGTCATTAATTTGTAAAACCAGAAAGTTAAACTAATTTAATGAATTAAGTAATGATTGATGATAGGAAATCAGATGATAGTTTATATTAAACTTACATTCTTTAATGATTGGAGGCTGTGGTTTTATCCTGTATTTCTGAGAAGCAGTATCATTCCTATCATACTCCTTCCTGAATGATATCTTCCCGATGGTATTATTTAACCTCTCCGCACAGGTTCGCGGCACAATTTGGGTCGGATCATTGTACACCACTTCAATGATGGTAACGTTATTACACATAACGATGAATGTATTAGCTGCCTTTTTAAACTCCCACATAATGTCAATGAGGCCGAGGAGGGATGGCATCTTTGTTATTATGTGCATTTGTGAATCCTCGAGGGGGTTTATTGGGTCCTCGTTGCAGAATGCCATAGCAAATCTCCATTCCACGGTATAACTTCTAATCGCCGTGATTATTCGGATGCTTCCTAGCCACGAGTCAGTGAATTCTCCTCCGTAGTTTACCCTTACCGCAGAGGTTGTGCCTTCTTTCCACAAGTCTATGTTGAGGATCCAGGGTCCAGTTGTGACTTGTGAAGTTTTAGTGTGCACTTGGAGGGGGATGGCATCTAGATTGTGCTCTATTAGTAGCTGTGTTTTTGGCACATCCTTCCAGGCTGAAATAATTAATCATGGGCATTTTATTTTTTAAACGAGTAATTGTATTAAAGAAACTAGAAAGTAAATGAAATGAAATGAAATGAGGTATTTATATCCCGCTCATATGATTAACCAACAATACAAGGAAGGTGGTTAACCATGTCAGAGCGGCTGACTGTGAGTGATGTGAGCAAATGTGTAAAAATGAACAAGAGTATAACGTAATATTAATATAAGACCAAGACAAAATTAAAACATCTTTTATTTTAAACCACACTAAACTAAAAAGAAGCAGAGACCATACAATACATGTACAAGTAAGTAATATTTGAAATGAAAGTTACAAGATATGTACATAAAATGTGATATTTCATGCTTAACATACCTCTAGCGGTTGAGAGGAGGATTAGAAGAATCATCGAAATAACTACAACTGTTGAGAAAATATGTTTAATATTATGTTTTAACAAATCGAACATTTATCATTATTTATAGATAACCACTAGGAATATGAAATTTATATAAAAAATAAATCATTTTAAAAAGATAGATTTAGCACTTGACAAAATAAAACAGTATCAAATCAGAAATGAGCAGCTGGAGCAATCTACCTGACACTTTAACGTTTAGAGAATCTGCCATTAAAAAACCGTATATTTTTCTTTGAGACTCTGTCATTACTGTTTCTACCCTACATGTGGCTCTGTGCTTCATTTTTCTACTGACTTTCTGTCAATGTTCCAGGTCAATTAGAAAATTGCCCAATTACGATTGCTAGTTTTGAAGTTTTCTCGATTTAAATACCTCCTTGGCTGTCAAAACAAGTCGCACCTGCTCCAGTCCCTCCCGCTCTAAATAAATGCTGTGGCCCAGCCCCAAGGGTGAATCGTTTATGAAATATCTTTTAAAGGAACAGAGTAGTGTTGTAACAATTCCGTAACTGTTTTTCACTGCCGACGCGATAATATAAGTAGTTAATAAGTCAAATTTGATCTTAGTCATAACATGCGGGATTTTTCACTGACAACTCTCGGGATAGAAAATAAACTGGCCGATCACTCGACAGCTAGTTACGATCGTTATGTTGGGTCATGCTTAAAGTCTTGCACTGGAGTTTATAACCAAATATTGTTTTAGAATTATAACGTCCGGTCAAAACTAACTACACTTATCGGGAAAATTGTGAAATTTTACAATTTGTATACTCAATTAACTATGAAAATCATTCACCATTTTTCACCACTGGACCCCCAACCACCCACCACTGTCAGTTTAGGATGAAATCTTCAATTTCTCTCAGAATATTCCATTAAATTTCCGTTAATTTCAGGATGTACAGACTCTGTTGTTAAAACAGAAGCTGAACATAAACCAGATCTACGGAGAAAAGACACTTGTTTCCCTATCTGTACATCATGGGAAACGTAGAATGACAGATATGTTACTCAGATACAACCCTGACGTTAACCAGCCCCTTGATAAAGTTAGTATAATGTTAACACTTGGTTTAGTAGAGGTTTATTCTCAATATTATCCCTGATAACACTTGTTTTAGTAGAGGTCTCAATATAAATAAATAAATAAATTCTAACATTTATTACACGCTTCGACATAAAAATATACCCAACAAAGATGTACATTTAAGTCATTCAAGCGAGACTTAGTGCTGAAATACCAAGATTATGGACTTTTTTTATCAGTTCAGATTTTATATTATCCCTGATAACACTTGTTTTGATAGATGTTTATTCTCAATATTATCCCTTGACATTAAACTAGCAGGATTATCAAATTATCAAAGGCTTTTTTTGTATAATCGGCTGTCTAGTCTATCTATTGATTTATATAAAACACAGTTTATTGAAAAGCAAGTCTTCACAACACAGCTCACCGACAGACCCATGATTTGTACTATTACCCACCAATATATTGTAACTTTACCAATAATACTGTGGACAGTACATAATATTAGCAATAATGTAGTGTAAATATTACCAACAATATTAGCAATAACATGAAACTGATTAGCTAATATTACCAGGGAAGAATAGCTCTACACATAGCAGCTGAGTTGGGTCACACTGAGATATGTGTCAGTTTAATAGAAGCTGGATCCAACATCAACCTTCGGGACGGTTAGTTTATACTTTATATTAATAAAATAATAAATTGAAGTTTAATAACACAGAACACTACTATTAACATTAAGATAAAACTTAGCAGTGTTACCATGGTAACCCTTATCCAGCTTTGACAATCCAATATTCAGTGTTACCATGGTAACTAGCAGTGTTACCATGGTAACCCTTATCCAGCTTTGACAATCCAATATTCAGTGTTACCATGGTAACTAGCAGTGTTACCATGGTAACCCTTATCCAGCTTTGACAATCCAATATTCTCAGCGGTTCTGGAAACACCCCTAATGAAAGCATCAGAAAACGGGCACAGATCAACAGTAGAAATGCTCCTGGACTACGGATCCAACTTCGCGCTCGTTAACGCAGCCTGCAAAACAGCGGAGGATCTGGCCCGGGAACGGTCCCATGAGTTTATAGCTCAGAAGATACACCATCACGGGGAGCAAATAGCGGATGCTTTTATAAATGTCCACAAAGCAGGCACCTGCTTATTAAAGGAACAGTTACTGCCCGTTCACACTATATTCCCAGAATTTAACTCTACCTTCACGTTATGTTTCACTACAGACCGGTTGATCAGTTGTAAGCTGATAATATCTAGACTTAGTATCAGAAAGGGGGATATCGGTAAACTTTTAGACCAGTCAGCTATTAAATGCCAGTGGATGAATCAGATATTATCTCTGGAATACCCGGGCTCTGTTGTGTTTCAGCCTAGGGTGGGACTCAATACTCTCGTCTTAAACTTTAAAGACTACATCAAGAAATATGGAATTGAGCCTTTATTAGTGTCAGCATTTGAAGTGCTAGTGACGGTACGAAATTCTCATAAATAAATCCGCCTGGGTCCGGGACTCTACGGCGTAAGACCCTAACCTTAACCCTAACCCTAACCCTAGCCCAAACCCTAACTCTAACCATAACCCTAACCATAACCCTAACCCTAACCCTAACTCTAACCCTAGCCCTAACTCTAACCCTAACCCTAACCCTAACCATAACCCTAACCCTAACCATAACCATAACCCTAACCATAACCCTAACCCTAACCCTAACCCTAACTCTAACCATAACCCTAACCCGCCGTTGAGTCTTACGCCGTTGAGTCCAGACCCCGATCCGCCTTATTCAGATTTGATAGATCTTCGTGCGATCTTGGTTTTAAAAATCTTTTTTAACATTATATTATTGATTCACCCAGACATTTTCGAGTGAGTGTGTGATTTATGATGTACTAATTGAACTCATTTATTAAGTTTAAGTATTTGTATGAATTTTATATTTCGAGTCTAACTCTCTGTGATAATGGTTGTCTTGCATTTCTGTTGTAGGAAACATTTCAGTGAATTACAAAGTTTTTTATTCAAAGCAATTGTTTTTGACCATTGTGTCGACCGTCTTACAAACCTAATTCTTGAGAGAGTACCAAATATCCTGTGTCTTCTTTTTATCTAAATGACACACTGCAAAACACTGCAAAACACTGCAAAACACTGAAAAACACTGTAAAATTACAGCTCATCACCGTAACTATTTAAATTATGATTGACAACCCCTTACTGCCTCAGGTACTAATAAACATGGTAATACTCCACAAAGCAGCTGGAGACAGCAACTTCACCATCTCCCTGGGCAATGTCATGACTATGAACATGGAGACTGGACAGGTAACATCCCGCTACGACCCCACATTGGACAACATGTTGGGGCGTCCTTCACAGCGAGAGGACCCTGCAGCAGTAGCACAATTTGCTAACATGCTCAATGCTGCATCAGCTGCTCGGAACAGCAGGTCCCGGTTTCAAGTGGCAGACCCTTCCGAGGAGTCCGGTAGTAGTTTTGAGGAGTCCGGTAGTTCCGTTGGTTGCGGCTCTGAGGATGATGGCTCCGATGCTAGTGAGATCGAGTCTAACGAACCTGATAAAATAGAGATAAGAAAAGGGAAGAAGCTAAAAATACACAGGAAATTTTTGGAATCTGCACCAAGACGACACCCAGCGTTTGTGGATGTGAAATATGAACCAGCAATAGGAGCTGATGTTCCTTCTATACTGTCTCTAGATGATCACTGTATTAACTTGATTCTGTCTCATGTTGGTATACTGAATCTGTTCAAACTCTCTACCCTATGCAAAAGGTTTTACAACCTATGCCACAAAAAGCTGTCTTCTTTAGAGAAACTGAGTACTCGTGAACTTTACCGTGAGTTTTACCCAAAAGAAGACATTCTAAATCAAAGCAATCTTGTGACTGTGCTGTCCGCAACTGGAGGTAACTTGAAGAAGCTCACTCTTCAAACTGGTATAGGCTTTGAAAGTTATGACTGTGGAATCTATTTCACCAAAGAAATGAGCACCGCAGTATCCCGAAATTGTCGTGATCTTCAGGTACTAGTGATTGAGTTTAACAAGCCCGGTGGTTTGATTGGGTTGGAGAGTTTTGCAAAGCACTTGCCTGCCAAGAACAAGCTGAAAAGCTTGGCCTTAAAGGGTTTTGATCGTAAGAGAGATGGAAAGGTACTAACGGAGGGACTTCTCGGTGATCTTCTTAAGAAAACAAAGAACCTTGAAAAGATTCATATTGAATCTTCAGATTTGATTGATGGTTCTAGCATCATCAAGTACTTGAAGGAAAATAAAATGACCTCTTTCAGCTTTTGCAACTGCAAAAACTTGGATGGTGAGCTTCTAGATTTCATCTTAAAGAACCACCACGAAACCCTTGAGCATCTTCGTGTTTATGAGCACTCCCCAAACACTCCTTGGGAATGTGACTATGACCTGATAACCAACCTTCCAAGCCTCAATGTTAACACCAAATCTCCAAAACTAAGCAATTTAAAGTCTTTCTTTGCAATGAGGTATGATGATTGCATGCCTATTGGATTTGATGGTAATGTTAACTTATCTTTACTGCAACTCATGCCTAACCTAAAAGAATTAGATTTGTCGTTTAACTGCGACCTTGATGAAAATCCCCTCTTATTGAGATCTGTCGCAGCAATGTGTCCCTTGATTGAAGTTCTGAAGCTGTGCGGTGCAAACATTAGGGATGTCAGATCCTTGAAGCCCTTGGAGAACTTGTTCTTCCTTAAAGAGTTGTCCCTTTTCAATGCATGTTGCAATTACGAAACACCCGATTGGAGCATATTTGACCACGTGACCTTTGCAAGAGAAGTAGCTCCTCTTCTCACCGCTCTTACTCTCCTGAATCTAGAAAACACAGATATCAAAGATGCTCAAATATTTTCCC
Source organism: Bolinopsis microptera (assembly GCF_026151205.1). Classification (NCBI taxonomy): domain Eukaryota; kingdom Metazoa; phylum Ctenophora; class Tentaculata; order Lobata; family Bolinopsidae; genus Bolinopsis; species Bolinopsis microptera. The sequence continues at coordinate 686,339 of NC_087078.1, read as the reverse complement.
TCGTAAGGAACTGTCCAACCCTCACTTTTCTGGAGACAAACCTTGGAAAGTGCGATGGAAGTTTCATTGAAAAGTGTCGTAGTATCAGCCGAGCAAGTCCAGTGACAGTTGCTACAACGGAAGGTGAGGGAGATATAAACGGTAAATTTAGAGATGCTTTGAAACGATGTCCCAAATTCTTGACTGTTAAGCTGGATTATATGTTTCAAATTGAGCTGAAAGCGTGGTACAATGGTTACTAACCGCTCACGGACCAAGTGTTAACCATGGTAACCAGGGTAGTAACCACGGTTACCTCAACTCTATTAAGAGATGGTGATCTTCTATGATATTATGAACAATTGATCAAGGTGTTGTGTTTAGATTTGTGGACTCACCTTTTAAAAACTTAATCAATACAATTGTATACATATTTTTAACTTTGTAAGCTTATATACTTTTGATTACTGAAGGTGAGCTTATCTTCAATTTGCATCCCTTTTTATTTGCATGCTCAAATATCAAATGAATTATTAAGAGGGAGCTTTTTAAACATTTTGTTAAAATATTTATTATTTCAAATATTTACAATTCATATTTTCGCTACATTTGCATGCTTATTATTATAGTGGTTGCATGGAATGTTGTATTTTTAATTATTTTTTTAATTATTTCTAAATGTTTCGGACAACCATCTTAGTAATGTATTAAATTATATAACGATCTAACGAGAAGAGGTCTTATCTCAATGATAAATTATTCATACCTTAACAATACTCAATTATATAAATTATTATGATTGTAATGAAGTTTGCAATTATATTAGATAACTTTATTGTACATCGACACGTTGACTTAATATATTCGAATATATTTTACAAAATAAATTTCTTATTTATATTATGTTATTTGCATTTTTGCTTGTAAACATAATTTATAATTATTTAATGAGAACCTCAGATTGCTTTTTAATACTAATGTTAAATATTTTTTTTATATAATTTGGTATAATAGGTATCACATATTAAGTGGATGGGCTGCTACTGTTGTTGCACTTGTATTTATATTATTTGATATGTTAGAATTGGCTATCCAGTATCCATGGTCATGGGTGCTTTTGATTTATAAATTCGCATTTTATCTATTGTTTATTTATATTTATTCATGAATTTCAAACCCTTTTTTCGAAGGTTACTTTTTATTTGACTACAATAAACAATTTGCTGTGAGTTCAAAGACATAATTATACTGAGAATTAAGCTTCCTTAGTCAAAGCACTGAACTGAGAGCATAAGTCTAGTAGATAATCTTAAAATATGTTTAACTCTTGAAGGCAGATTCCAACTAAAAACACGATGTTTTACCGCTGCTGTCATTACAATTCAAAAACTAAATGTTCAACTAAAAATGCAGCTTTGTACTTCTGACTAATCACAAGTAAATCTAAATACGCTGTGTTACAATAACCAATTAACCATGTGCATCTCACTTCCCAGGATATGACCGAACGTGTGAGGAGATCAGGGAGGCAAACTGCTGCAACTAAATTCTTTGTTCCGCATTTTGACCAGAGTTATGATTCCCCCATACCGCAGAAACAAACTGAGAGCAAGGAGACTGGTAGTATATCTGAGGAACCAAAAGAATTGAAGGAGAAGAAGAGAGGAGTGAATGCTAATATTTCAACTGATTCAGCAACCAAGAAACAGAAGATTGACGTTTTTGAGTTGGAGAGCGATGAGGAAATTGAGGGCCGGGAGAATTTAAAATCTTTAGTCAATAAAAATGGGGCGGGTCCTTCGAATTATAAACCAAAGTCTGAGAAGACTGGCGCTGGTTCAAAGAGGAAGGCTTCCACAACAGAACCCAAAAAAAGGAAAACTAAATTAGAGAAAATAAACTTACAATTGAAATCGCTAGGTATAGAGCCTCACGAAGATAACGGAAATTGTACAAGAGCTGCTATATACCGTGGTCACATCAAACTAACAGGCCAGCTATCCGATCTAGATCAGGTAATTCTCTCTGGTACCCTGGAGTGCGGTCACAATTGTAACGCAACATTAAGAGACCTTTTGGAGCAGCCTGACTATGCTGGAATGGATTACGAAAATGGAATGGAGGATATTACTGTTATTTGTGACAAAAATAATGACATTGACCAGTGTGGAGAAGGTAGAACGTATGTAACTAATATGTGCACTGGTGATCCATATTTCGACAGTGGAAAGTTCCACAACCACTGTAACAAATGCAAGCTATTTGGGAAGTGTATTGGTGATTATAGGGATAGACATTGTGACAGATGTGGTAATCATTTCTGGGCTGGGTCTGGAGGCCAGTTTGGATGTGAAGAGTGTGGTGGTAGTGATGGTAGTGGTAGTGGAAGTGGAGGTGATGGTAGTGGTAGTAGAGGTGATGACTGTGTCCTGATGTAGAAGTGAGAGGTGTGATGGTAGTGGTAGTGGTAGTGGTGGTAATGGTAGTAGTAGTGGAGGTGATGGTAGTAGTAGTGGAGGTGATGGTAGTGGTAGTGGAGGTGATGGTAGTGGTAGTGGTAGTGGAGGTGATGGTAGTGGTAGTAGTAGTGGAGGTGATGGTAGTGGTAGTGGAGGTGATGGTAGTGGTAGTGGAGGTGATGGTAGTGGTAGTGGTAGTGGTAGTGGAGGTGATGGTAGTGGTAGTGGTAGTGGAGGTGATGGTAGTGGTAGTGGTAGTGGAGGTGATGGTAGTGGTAGTGGAGGTGATGGTAGTGGTAGTGGAGGTGATGGTAGTGGTAGTGCTGTAGTGGTAGTGATGGTAGTGGAGGTGATGGTAGTGGTAGTGGAGGTGATGGTAGTGGTAATGGTAGTGGAGGTGATGGTAGTGGTAGTGGAGGTGATGGTAGTGGTAGTGGAGGTGATGGTAGTGTTAGTGGAGGTGATGGTAGTGGTAGTGGAGGTGATGGTATAGTAGTGGTAGTGGTAGTGGAGGTGATGGTAGTGGTAGTGGTAGTGGAGGTGATGGTAGTGGTAGTGGAGGTGATGGTAGTGGTAGTGGAGGTGATGGTAGTGGTAGTGGAGGTGATGGTAGTGGTAGTGGTAGTGGAGGTGATGGTAGTGGTAGTGGTAGTGGAGGTGATGGTAGTGGTAGTGGAGGTGATGGTAGTGGTAGTGGTAGTGGAGGTGATGGTAGTGGTAGTGGAGGTGATGGTAGTGGTAGTGGAGGTGATGGTAGTGGTAGTGGAGGTGATGGTAGTGGTAGTGGAGGTGATGGTAGTGGTAGTGGAGGTGATGGTAGTGGTAGTGGTACTGGAGATGATGACTGTGTCCTGATGTAGAATGGTGTACCTCTATATTGGTAATATATAATTTGTTTGAGAATTTTAATACTCAAGGTGGATATTATTTTATGCCACCACTGCATTTTGTATTCTTAACCAATTATCATGCATTATCAGTTCTTGGGTATTCAATAACAATAATTGTAACTCAAGAGTCATGATGTGATTGGAATTTTTATAATTTTTATAATTTTTAATTTTAGCGATATTGAGTGATGCAAGCTGTTGGTATATTTTACATAGTAGTATTGATAGTATCATAGTGTACTGTTCTCCAGCATTGTTTTAAACGTTTTTAAGTTCAAATCAACATTATTAATATTATGACTATAATATTTTCAAATTAATTTATTTCTATTATTTTAATGTTTTCTATAGAACTTTAGTTCTTTAATACAAAAGTATTTAAATGCATTCACAACAGAAACAATAAGTTTATTTCTATTTCGTTGGACTGTTCATTTCCAAATTTTAATTTTATTATACAACTTGTTGTTTTTCTGCTAGCACGTTACAAATCTACTACTTTAACTAAATTTAGTTAGGTATGCTGAATGAACTGATTGGGCAATCAGTGTTGATCAGATAATGTCTTCTTGAAATTCTCGACCGCATTATATAATATACTATCACATGCTGGACTTGATGAAATGTTTATAGCAATTTATAAACAAATATATGGCCCAGATATATATTTACCCACCATTATTTTTACCCGCCATAATATCTCCCGCCATAAATAAACGAGCTAAGTTTTATTAATGTGATGTGGTCAGTGGTTTCATCAACTTTATTTCTTATTGTTTGTGCAGATCTACTTTACTGTATTGTTTTCAGGATAATATGAACACTGTGTTGGTTGACCTTGGAATCAATCCGAAAGAGTTGACAGCAGACAAGAGTTCCAATACAAATAGTGAGCTAGATAATCATGAACAGGAATCATATCCACCAGTATTACCAGCTGGTAAACCTAAGAAAATAAACAAGAAGGTTAATAAAATCAACGAACAACTAAAAGCACTAGGTGTGGAACCTGACAAACGTAAAGGAAACTGTGCGCGCGCTGCGATCTACCGTGGACATATCCTGCTGACTGACCATCCTTCTGATCTGGATCAAGTAGTTGTCAAAGGGAAACTAGACTGTGGTGATCTTGTCGAGGTGACACTCCGTGATCTGCTAAAACAGCCAGATTACGGTGGATCAGACTATGCGGATCTTGAATACGCCACAGTGGAGTGTAAAGAATGCACTGGAGGATACCGAACATACGTTAGTAGAATCTGCAGTCGGGAAGCTTACTTTAACAACGGTAAGTCCCATAACCACTGTACTGACTGCAAGGTGTTTGGCGAGTGTATTGATGACTACGAGCGGTTTCATTGTGATTGTTGTGGTGAACACTACTTTGGGTATGAGTCAGATGAATGCCAGTGTCAGGATAGTGACGACGATGTTATGGTGAAGCTAGCGAAAGATTCTCGTAAAAGAGACAACTGCTATGAATAGACTATAAACAAATACTGTAATAACCAACTATAATAACTATAATTAACTATAGCAGTTATAGAACTAGACTTTACCTTACTTGAAGGATTATGTTTATAGGATACTTACTGTTAGACCATACATAACAGTTTTAAATTCGTATTATATAAATTATATAAAGTATAGCTGTTAATTTATCTTCGCATTCACAGTGGTGTAAGATTATCTTGACAAGGGGAAAATGTTTTTTAACTTTTTAAACTATTTATTTCGCTATGTTACGTTTTTATTTTCTCTTTTATACAAGTTTCGGTTTTTAGTATTTGTATTATTGTCACTTAATCTATATTTCATTACTAATTATTGACATATTGTTTCAAGAGTGATGTGGCTCTTACTATGTGTTGGTTCAGCCGAATTAATTATTAAGTTATTATATTTAATCAGGTTTATTTTTCTAGATTAGTTAGTTGTCATCCGGCCACACAATAAGCAACTTATATTGCAGTACCATTTATCAATTAGTATATCAAAATATTTCATTGTAATTTTGCATGGATGGAATGTAACGTTTGATTTATATATAAAATAATTAATTGAATTTGCAAATTTAAAGAATCACTTCTTTATCCTCCAATATATAATACAAATTCTTGTTTGTCTGATTTCTTATGTGATTCCTAATTTAAATGCAATAATCACAGAACGATTTGAAAACCTTTAATAATCTTAATATTTTACTAATTTCAGTACAGTTTGAATAAATTTGCACATTTTCAGAAAATGAATACTGAGCCAAAAAATACCAAGGTTCAGGAAATAGAGGAGCTATTAAAAGCTCTTGGACATGAGCCAATGGGGGATGGTGACGGTAATTGTGCACGAGCAGCAATATACAACGGGCACATCAAACTGACCGGTAAGCCATCCGACCTTGACCAAGTCATTATTTCTGGTACACTAGATTGTGGGCACTTTTGTAAAGCAACGCTAGGGGACTTGTTGGATCAGCCTGACTTGGCAGGTGGAGACTTCCTTGATATGGCAAATATATCAGTGTACTGTGACAAATACATATTATGTGATGATATAGGAGAATCAGACTGTTTCCCAGGCGGATCCTATGTCACCGGGATCTGTTCTGGTAACCCAACTTTCGACAGTGGACAGTTTCATAACCATTGTAACAGATGTGCCATTTGTAAAAACTTTGGCACGTGTATTGGTGATTTCAGAATGAGACACTGTGGACATTGTGGTAAGTATTATTGGCCAGGTGAAGAGTATGACTGAGAATGCCATTGTTCAGATCTAGTGAATGTAATCAATGCTAAGATTGCTGTGTTTCTTGAAACAGGGGATAGGGGAAGCCTTAATTAACTTATTATTCGATTTAAATATAAAGTTTGCAGAAATGGGAGAATTTATTATCAGCGATACTGAATAAAGTGAAGGATTGCTTTAGTTACATTCTGTCATTATATATAATATGATTCAAACTGAACCATCTTTTAACAAATATTAAATCTTTGCGGAATTGTGTGCATACAACTTCTACTGATAGTTTAGTTTACTGATAGTTGGATAATATCCGGTTGGAAGAGACAAGGACAAGTGAAATAAGGAAGTTAGAAGTAAGGGCAAATTTTCGGCGTCAACGCCATCTTGTCACTTGTCCTTGTCTCTTCCAACCGGATATTGTCCAGCTATCAGTATTTCAATCATGAGACTAATAAACAGCGAACTACTCCGTAATTTGAGATAGTTTAGTTTATTGATTGGGAAATGATAACTATGATATGCTCATTTAAAAAATTTGTTAGACTGTTCAAATCTTATTATAATATATTTGAATTGTTAATTTGATTTTGATATTATTTTTTCTGTACTTCCAAAGTCTTATTTTGACTTTGTAATTTTATTTGAATTTAAACATGACGTTACGGTATACTGTAGATAATATTGTAAGTTCCACTTTTATTTTCTAACCAGTTCTCATCCAACTTTAGGTCCCTAGCCAACAAGGAGAAGATTTTAAAGAAATGTCAGCTGCTAAGCAGGGTGTGAAGAAGCTTTGTAACTGTTCAACATGTGACTATTCATGTCGCAGCCTAACTCACTTGAGGGCCCATATGCTATCACACAGTGGTGCTCGTTCCTTTACTTGTGAGCAGTGTGGGTTTAAAACAAAGTCTCTGCGATTATTAAAGAATCACACAAAAAGCCACTCTGATGAAAAACCATTTTCGTGTGACGTGTGTGACTATCGTGCAAAAAGATCTGGAGCTCTTAAAACGCATATGACTATTCATAGTGCAGATCGTCCCTTCTTATGTGATTATTGTGGCTTCAAAACCAAAACTAGGTATCTATTAAAAAATCATTTGAAAAGCCACTCTGATGAAAAACCATTTTCGTGTGATAAGTGTGACTATCAGACCACATTTTCTGGATCTCTTAAAACGCATATGACTATTCACGGCGCAGATCGTCCCTTCTTATGCTGATCATTGTGGCTTCAAAACCAAAACTAGGTATCTATTAAAAAATCATTTGAAAAGCCACTCTGATGAAAAACCATTTTCGTGTGATACGTGTGATTTTCGGGCTAAACTTCGGGGCACTTTGGCCACACATCGAAGAATGCACACTGAAGAAAAACCTTATAAATGTAACCTCTGCGATTATCAAGGTAGGCAGCATCATCATCTTAAGGACCATATGCATACTCATACTGGGCAAAGACGGCTTAAACCCTTTCATTGTCTCGAATGTGACTTTAAAACAACTACCGCACACATGTTGGGAATTCACATGCTTACACACACCGGTGAGAAACCATTCCAATGTGAAAAATGTGACTATTCAACAAAGACAAAAAGTGCCTTGAAGAGTCACGGTCGCATACACTCTGCAGAAAAACCTTACAAATGTTACTTGTGTGATTATTCTGCTAAACATAAACGGTCAGTTACCACACATATACGTACCCATCACACTTTTGATCGGATTTATAAATGTGATTTGTGTGATTATTCTTCAACGCAGTCAACTCCATTACAAGTTCACAAGCGGACTCACACCGGTGAGAGACCATATCCTTGCTCTCACTGTGACTACAGAGCAGCTACAAAATCAAATTTAATTTATCATGTGAGAACCCGTCATACTGTGTCAGCAGAAAAGCTGTTTAATTGTGAATACTGTGATTACAGTGGACCTTTTGAAAAGAACCTCACAGTACATGTCAATAAAATTCACAAGGACCCTCACAGAAACGGTCCTCGTGTGATCAGTGCGGCTTCAAAACTAGAACTTTTAGATAACTAAGAAGTCATTTGGAAACTCAGATGATAAAAAGTCTTATTCTGAGGATTTGCAATAAAGAGAAGTAGTAGGTATCAGTGTAAATGTGTGAGTTCCAGTACTCTAGGATCCCACAGGAATCCAGTAGCCATTTTGAGGTCCAGAGAATTTGACTCTTGGATAAGTTCAATATGATACTAAGTTATCATAATCACGAACTGGGGAAATTCTGAATAGTGGTAAACATGCCGAAAACGACCACGCCCTTTTTTTTTGATTTTTCGAAAATTCAAGATTTTGAAATTTCACCCTAGGGTAGACTTGTGGGGTACCAAAAGAAGCGTATTGACTCCCTGAACTAGGAAAATAATATATCAGAACTCCCAGATGAATGACAGCATCGGAAATGGCGAAAATGGCGAAATCCGGTGGCGAAAACAGTTGGTTTTTAACATCACTTTAAACTAGGCTTGTGGGGTACCAAAAGAAGCGTATCGAGCCCCTCGAGTTCCAGTGCAGACAGCTTAATTATTTTAAACTTCACACAAATTGCCACACGCTAACCTAACCCTTTCAATGTTGAATGTGTAGCTTAAATTCGACAACAACTAATCTTTGCTTGAGCCGACACAGTGTAAATGAGTTTACACTGTGTAGAACTTAAGGGGTCGTTCAAATATAACGTAATCAGCCGAGGGGGGAGGGGGGGGGGGCCGTTGGGTTGTTTGTTGATTCCGTAATAAACTTTTGTTTTTTTACCCTCTAGATTAATAACAATTTTACAATATTTTATTTCAAATTCCTCTCAATTTCACTCTTGATAGTGATAAAATTTAGAAATTGACTGGATATCCAACTAAAGTAAGTAGTTTGAAAACTGCTTGGCCGAATATCATAACAATGATTTCGACTCATCATAATAGCATGATCAGGGTAGCATGAAACGTAGAGAAAGGTACTTTCTAGGGAAAAAATTCAAAAAAGGGGGGGGGGGGGGGGGGGGGGGGGGGGGCAGGGGGGGGGGGGGGGGGGCAGGGGGGGGGGGGGTCAGGCCATGATTACGTTATATTGCTTCAGGAGAGGGGGCCGGGGGTGGGTGGGGTGGGTATTGATGACGGTCGATTACGGATGGGAGAGGGGGGCAAAAATTGGTAAAATATTGATTACATAATATGTGAACGACCCCTAAACAGCTATTATAAAACATTTTATTTAACATTTTAGAAATAGTCACTATTTTTGATTTTTTTAAGAAAGTATTCTTTCCATCTGCCTACTTGTTCGTCCGAACAAAAAATTATCTAAAGAAAATTGAATCAGACCCCCTAGAGGATGAAAATAGTATGAATGTGAAAATTGAGCCGGTTTGGACTAAAGCTGGTAGCCAGAATTTAAATAATATCAAACTAGAACTAGAACATCAAGTACATTTTTAAAGATTCTATTATTGAAACGAGATTAGCCAAGTTTAAGATACCTACTAACATTTTGAATGTAAGTAGTAGATAGAATGATTATTATGTTATACCAGAAGTTTATCATAATCATAATCCTCCCTCTTTTCTGGATGTAGATTGCTAACATTTGAACTTATTCTAGGTTTATGACATAAGAGTTGTGTGAAAGAATAAAGAAAGATACCAGCGATAATGGACAGTGCTGATAGTGAATCTGTTCAACAGTGTAACCACATCAAAACAGAGATAAAAACAGAGATAAAGACTGAGATAAAGACTGAGATAAAAACAGAGATAAAGACTGAGATAAAAACAGAGATAAAAACAGAGATAAAGACTGAGATAAAAACAGAGATAAAGACTGAGGAAGAAGAGTTACAAGGTAACATAGGGGGCTTTCTGTATCCTCAATATGAAGGGTATTTTTTGGAGCACATAAAGGAGGAACCTTGTTCGTCACTCGATATAAAGCAGCATGATGAAAACAACTATAATCCAGCAAAAATACAAGAGAGAACATATCAACCACCACCCAATAATACTGATCATCCAGACAGTGCACAGTTAACTCAGCAGATATCTGATAAAGAGGAATGGGCACCTTGTGCCAATGTTCTTGGTGACTCTCTTGAGTGTCAGAAACCCCCAACTAATGTCAGGAGATTCAAATGCAGTGCTTGCTTTTATGCTACAAATATAAAATCAAATCTTACCATCCATCAACGTATACATACTGGCGACAAACCGTTCAAATGTTCAGATTGTGACTATGCTACTGCTAGGAAATCAAAGCTTACCGTCCATCAACGTACACATACTGGTGACAGACCATTCAAATGTGTAGATTGTGACTATGCTGCTGCTCAGAAATCATCTCTTACGATCCATCAACGTACACATACTGGCGACAAACCATTTAAATGTTTAGATTGTGACTATGCTGCTGTTAGGAAATCATATCTCATCATCCACCAAAGGAATCATACTGGTGACAAACCATTTAAATGTTTAGATTGTGACTATGCTGCTGCATCGAAATCATATCTCATCATCCACCAAAGGAATCATACTAGCGACAAACCGTTTAAATGTGTAGATTGTGATTATGCTACTACTGCAAAATCATCGCTTAAAACTCATCAAAGGAAACATACTGGTGACAAACCGTTCAAATGTTCAGATTGTGACTATGCTACTGCCAAGAAATCATCTCTGACCATGCATCAACGTACACATACTGGTGACAAACCGTTCAAATGTTCAGATTGTGACTATGCTGCTGCTCAAAAATCAGATCTAATCATCCACCAAAGGAAACATACTGGCAGCAAACCGTTCAGATGTGTAGATTGTGATTATGCTACTAGTTCAAAATCATCGCTTAAAACCCACCAAAGGAAACATACTGGCGACAAACCATTTAAATGTTTGGATTGTTATCATGCTGCTACCTGTATAGACTCTTTCCAAACTCATAAAAAAACTCATTATTAGAGATCTTATTCAGATGAAAACCCATGATAGTTCTTATATTATTGATAGGCATCAAATCTTAAGGGGGGGGGGGGGGGGGGGGGGGGGGGGGGGGGTGGGGGGGGGGGTCTTCATAAAACTTGTCTCAAAATGTACACTATTTTAAAACGAAAATGTCTCTCAATGTACAGTGCTGTATGACTAAGGGGTCGTTCACATATTACATAATCATTTTTTTGGAACATTTTTACCCCCCCCCCCCCCCCCCCCCCCCCCGTAATCAGTTTTTAATCAGTTTTTAATCAGTTTTTAGCTATTGTGTCAAAATTACACTAGCGTAATCATTCGGAAACCCCCCCCCCCCTCAGCTGATTACATAATATGCGAACAACCCCTAACAGTAGTTAGTCACAGAAATATATGACCTTTAATATTCATAATATATAATTGTTCAACTTTGAAATCAAATGATAGTTCCATTTCTAATGAACATCGTATGCTACAATTTCTATGTTTGCTTGCTTGTGCTTGAATATTATTTAAATTTAATTTATCCTCTTGATCAAATTTGGACCTGATCTTTCAAAGTTTAAAAACATATATCTATTTATATGTTAATTGGTTGACGTATCTATTACAGCTACATGATATAATCATCATTATATTATTTCAATAATATTAATGACCCACAAAGTTATCTATTAATCATGTTACTTAAAGGTTACTTGTTTTTGTAGCTTTATTCCGTGAACAATTTCATATACGTAACTCAGTATTTGATAATTGAAATCACCACTAGACTTATGACATTCTGTTGATGATGTTAATAAATTACCTGAAGCACTTGATTTCAACTTGTTCTCAATATTTCACTCTCTGAATCTACCATTCAGATCATGTCCTGGCACAATGCCCGAAGGTCCTGAACAAAGCAGCTACCTTTCTTAACCACATTGCCTCCCAACACATCTTTCAGAAGGTTCGCCCTCTCAAGGAGCCAAGTTATCTGAAAGATGAGGTTAGCAATTATGAAACACGTTATTTAAAATTTTAGAAATAGTCCTTATTTTTGATTTTTTTGGGAAAGTATTTTTTTTCTTCTGCCAACTTGTTCGTCAGAATAAAAAATGATCTAAAGAAAATTAAATCAGTTAAGCTGGTTGCTAGAATTTAAATAATATCAAACTAGAACTAGAACATCAAGTGAATTTTTAAAGGTTCTATATATTATTGAAACAAGATTAGCCAAGTTTAAGATACCTACTAACATTTTGAATGTTATGATATGATAGAATGATTATTTCATACTGAAATTATCGACAGTTATATCTATTGTTTGTTATATTTGACATCAGAAGTTTATCAGTAATAATAATTATAATGGTTTGTCTCATTTTAAAAATGTACCGTTTTAGTCTACTTTAAATAGCATCACAATCCTCCCTATTTTCGGGATATAGATTGCTAACATTTGAACTAATTCTAGGGTTATGACATTAGAGTTGTGTAAAAGAATAAAGAAAGATACCAGCGATATGGACAGTGCTGATAGGGAATCAGTTCAACAAGGTAACCACATCAAAACAGAGTTAAAAACAGAGATAAAAACAGAGATAAAAACAGAGATTAAGACTGAGATAAAAACAGAGATAAAAACAGAGACAAAGACTGAGGAAGAAGAGTTACAAGGTTACATAGGGGGCTTTCTGTATCCTCAATATGAAGGGTATTTTTTAGAGCACATAAAGGAGGAACCTTGTTCGTCGCTCGATATAAAGCAGCATGATGAAAACAATTATAATCCAGTAAAAATACAAGAGAGAACATATCAACCACCACCCAACAATACTGATCATCCAGACACTGCACGGTTAACTCAGCAGATATCTGATAAAGAGGAATGGGCACCTTGTGCCAATGTTCTTGTTACCTCTCTTGAGTGTCAGAAACCCCCAACTAATGTTAAGAGATTCAAATGCACAGTTTGCGTTTATGCTACTAATATAAAAGCAAATCTTACCACCCACCAAAGGAAACATACTGGTGACAAACCATTCAAATGTTTAGAATGTGACTATGCTGCTGCGCAGAAATCAGCTCTAATCATCCACCAAAGGAAACATACTGGTGACAAACCATTTAAATGTTTAGATTGTGAATATGCTACTGCTAGGAAATCAGATCTCATCATCCACCAAAGGAAACATACTGGTGACAAACCATTTAAATGTTTAGATTGTGACTATGCTGCTGCTAGGAAATCAGAACTCATCATCCACCAAAGGAAACATACTGGCGACAAACCATTCAAATGTTTAGATTGTGACTATGCTACTGCTAGGAAATCAAATCTTACTATCCATCAATGTTCACATACTGGCGACAAACCGTTCAAATGTTCAGATTGTGACTATTCTACTACTTCAAAATCATCTCTTAAAACCCACCAAAGGAAACATACCGGTGATAAACCATTTAAATGTTTAGATTGTGACTATGTTACTGCCAAGAAATCAAATCTCATCATCCACCAAAGGAAACATACTGGTGACAAACCATTTAAATGTTTAAATTGTGACTATGCTACTGATAGGAAATCAAATCTTACTATCCATCAATGTTCACATACTGGTGACAAACCGTTCAAATGTTCAGATTGTGACTATGCTACAGCTCAGAAATCAGATCTCGTCACCCACCAAAGGAAACATACTGGTGACAAACCATTTAAATGTTTAAATTGTGACTATGCTACTGCTAAGAAACCAAATCTTACGATCCACCAAAGGAAACATACTGGTTACAAACCATTCAAATGTGTAGATTGTGACTAAGCTATGCTGCTGCTCAGAAATCATCTCTGACCATGCATCAACGTACACATACTGGCGACAAACCTTTCAAATGTTCAGATTGTGACTATGTTACTGCTAAGAAACCAAATCTTACGATCCACCAAAGGAAACATACTGGCGACCAACCATTCAAATGTGTGGGGGGGGGGATCTTCATAAAAATTGTCTCAAAATGTTCACTATTATAAAACGAAAATGTCTCTCAAAATACGGTGCTCGGTGCTCTATGACTAACAGTGGTTAGTCACAGCAAGATATGACCTTCAATATACATAATATCTAATTGTTCAACTTCGAAATCAAATGATAGTTCCATTTCTAATGAACATCGTATGCTATAATTTTTATGTTTGCTTGCTTGTGCTTGAATATTATTTAAATTTAAATTTATTCTTTTGATCAAATTTGGGTGATATTTCAAAAGTTTAAAAACATATATCTATTTATACCGTTAATTGGTTGACGTATCTATTACTACATGATATAATCATCATTATATTATTTCAATAATATTAATGACCCACAAATTTATCTATTGATGATGTTCCTTATTTTTAAAGGTTACCTGTTTTTGTAGCTTTATTCCGTTAACAATTTCATATACGTAACTCAGTATTTGATAATTGAAATCACCACTAGACTTATGACATTCTGTTGATGATGTTAATAAATTACCTGAAGCACTTGATTTCAACTTGTACTCAATATTTCACTCACTGAATCTACCATTCAGTTCATGTCCTGGCACAATGCCCGAAGGTCCTGAACTCTACAAAGCAGCTACCTTTCTCAACCACATTGCCTCCCAACACATCTTTAAGAAGGTCCGCCCTCTCAAGGAGCCAAGTCACAAACACCCTCTTATTCCATGGACTAAACCAAGTTTCTCTCTTGCTGGGGAGGCACGAGGTAAGGAAATCAGGATTACTTTCACAGAGTTATCTCTGAAGGATGAGGTTAAAAATGATAAGTTTTTTCCGGAAACTTTAAACATTCTTCTGACTTTTGGCATGGCCGGTAGATTTGCCATGACAAAGACAGGGGAGACTAGGAAACACTCGCTGTTAATGTTTGATACAACAGATGATCAAACATTCTCTTTTGTTGATACTCGTCACTTTGGAAGGTGGATACTGACTGACGAGTGGTCTCCCCAAACAAAGCGTGGCCCTAGCATTATAACTGAATACCAACTGTTCCGGAAATATTTGTTATCACTGCTTGATAAACCAGTATTTGATAAGCCAATATGTGAGGTAATGTTGAATCAGCGGTATTTCACCTCAGAGCTGAAATCCTTTACCGTCTAGACATAGACCCCTATTTTTCAGCTAGATCAGTTCTTGAGAATCTGCCAGAAGTTTCGTGTAACAACAACCCTTCGGAATTCAGATTCAATTCCATTTAGGGTTAGACGGGTTCCTACTAGAAGTAGGTAGTTTGAAAGCTGCTTGGTCGGATATCATAACAATGGTTTCGGCTCATCATGATAGCATGATCAGGGTAGCATGAAACGAAGAGAAAGGTGTTTTCTAGGGGAAAAAAATTTCAAAAGGGGAGGGGGGGGGTCAGGCCAAGATTTCGTAATATTGCTTCAGGAGGGGGGAGGGGGTGGGTCTTGATTACAGTTGATTATGAATGGGGGAGGGGGTTAAAAATTGGGAAAATATTAATTACATAATATGTGAAGGACCCATAAACAGCAATTATAAAACACTTTATTCAACATTTTAGAAATAGTCACTATTTTTGATTTTTTTGAGTTCAAGTATTTACTTGTGAAATGAATTTGAAAATTGAGCCGGTTTGTACAGAAGCTGCTAGCCAGAATTTGAATAATATCAAACTAGAACTAGAATTGAATTTTTAAATGTTTTATTATTGAAACGAGATTAGCTAAGTTAAAGATACCTGCTAACATTTTGAATGTTATATGATAGAATGCTTATTGCTTACTTCATACTGAAATTATTGACAGTTATAATACCTTCCGGGAATTATATCCACTAAAAGTCTCGGACGCCGAGAGCTGATAATTTGCACATTTTTCCCGCAAGAGAAGCCAAGGTATTATCAGCATAGACTCAGACTGGCTGGCGGCAAGTATTAAAACAAATAACACTGGCGTTCTATATATTAGACACTATATTGTGTCATGCGCACGTATCGGATTACACCCCTTCCAATCGGAACCGGAAAATATTATTATACATAAAAGCTTGGCAATTTCGTGCCCGCGCGTTCCCTCCAGCAAGCTGTCGGGAATTATCGCGCTCAGCACTCAATAGCCAAGCTATTATTATATTATATCTATTGTTTGTTATATTTGACATCAGAAGTTTATCAATAATTGTTTGTCTCATTATAAAAATGTACCGTTTTAGTTTACCTTGAAGGCATCATAATTTCATAATCCTCCCTCTTTTCTGGATACAGATTGCTAACATTTGAACTAATTCTAGGTTTATGACATAAGAGTAAAGAGTTGTGTGAAAGAATAAAGAAAGATACCAGCGATATGGACTGTGCTGATAGGGAATCTGTTCAACAAGGTAACCACATCAAAACAGAGATAAAAACTGAGATAAAAACAGAGATAAAAACAGAGATAAAAACAGAGATAAAAACAGAAATAAAGACTGAGATAAAAACAGAGATAAAGACTGAGGAAGAAGAGTTACAAGGTAACATAGGGGGCTTTCTGTATCCTCAATATGAAGGGTATTTTTTGGAGAACATAAAGGAGGAAGCTTGTTCGTCACTCGATATAAAGCAGCATGATGAAAACAACTATAATCCAGTAAAAATACAAGAGAGAACATATCAACCACCACCCAATAATACTGATCATCCAGACAGTACACAGTTAACTCAGCAGATATCTGATAAAGAGGAATGGGCACCTTGTGAAAATGTTCCTGGTGACTCTCTTGAGTGTCAGAAACCCCCAACTAATGTTAAGAGATACAAATGCACAGTTTGCTTTTATGCCACTAATATAGAATCAAATCTTACCACCCACCAAAGGAAACATACTGGTGACAAACCATTTAAATGTTTAGATTGTGACTATGCTGCTGCATGGAAATCAAATCTTACCATCCACCAAAGGAAACATACCGGTGATAAACCGTTCAAATGTGTAGATTGTGACTATGCTACTGCCAAGAAATCATCTCTGACCATGCATCAACGTACACATACTGGTGACAAACCATTCAAATGTGTAGATTGTGACTATGCTACTGCTAGGAAATCATCTCTGACCATGCATCAAAATACACATTCTGCAAACAAACCGTTCAAATGTTTAGATTGTGACTATGCTGCTGCTAGGAAATCAGATCTCATCATCCATCAAAGGAAACATACTGGTGACAAACCATTTAAATGTTTAGATTGTGACTATGCTACTACTTCAAAATCATCGCTTAGAACCCATCAAAGGAAACATACCAGTGACAAACCTTTTTAATGTTTAGATTGTGACTATGCTACTGCTAGGAAATCAAATCTTACGATCCATCAAAGTACACATACCGGTGAAAAACCATTTAAATGTGTAGACTGTGACTGTGCTGCTACTTGTATAGACTCTTTCCAAACTCATAAAAAAACTCATCATTAGAGATCTTATTCAGATGAAAACCCATGTTAGTTCTCATATTAGGCATCAAATCTTAAGGGGGGGGGGGGGGGGGGGGGGGGTGTTTTATAAAACTTGTCTCAAAATGTATACTTACGAAACTCAAGAATGCGTATGGTATTACAGAACTAGCGCTCAGCTGGTTACAATGTTACCTTAATAATCGCACATTCAAGGTTAAAGTAAAAAAAGCCACATCTTCTGAAGGCTATCTGGATATTGGTGTACCTCAAGGATCCATTTTAGGACCACTACTGTTCATATTGTATACCAGAGATCTTGAAGAAATTGTCACAAAATATGGTTTCTCGATACATTTGTATGCAGATGACACACAGGTGTACTTTACTTTTGATGTTCACAGTTCTAATCCTGATTTAACAGCTGTGAAAAATTGCTTTCTGGAGATAAAGCAATGGATGACAGTTAACTTCCTAAAACTGAATGATGAAAAAACAGAGTTCATTGATATAGGACCATATGTCAGCCCAATCCAGACAATGGATTTAGGAGACCTCTCAATCTGCCCTGTTAGCAAGGCCAAGAACCTGGGATTCCTTTTCGATCACCAAATGAATCTGGACTCTCAAATAAATGCTGTCTCCAAAGTATGTTATTTGAATCAAAGGGACTTAGCAAGAATCGGTTCGAAGCTTTCCCATGACCTAAAAGTTCAGCTAGTTCACTCCAATATCCTCTGTTTCATAGACTACTGCAACTCAGTCTATTATGGACTAACAGAAAAGAATCTTCATAAGCTACAAAAGATACAGAACAATGCTGCTAGATTTATCTTTGGTCTTTACGGAAAAAAGATACGTGAACCTATCATGCCTTACCTCAAAAAGCTCCACTTTCTGCCTGTTCGGTTCAGAATTAAGTTCAAAATATCACTTCTGGTCTTCAAGTGTCTTAATAACATAGCCCCTCAGTACTTACAAGGACACGTCAATCTAAGGGAAGTACGAAGACAAAGTTCCAGACTAGATGATGACTTTTATTTGTTGAAAGTTCCTCCTGCTCCTCATTTCAGACGAACAGATGCTGCATTTATGTTTTGTGGACCAAAAATTTGGAATGAACTACCCTACTCAGTGAGATCATTATCATCTGTAGAATGTTTTAAAAATGCCCTTAAGACGTTTTATTTCCAACTAGCTTTTGATAATATTTCTAATATTTGTCCATAATGTCTGAACTGATATGAAAGTGCATTGGTAACTTCATACAAATATTTGTTCATAAAATCTGAACTGTTTAAAAAGTCCATAATCTTGCTATTTCAACACTAAGTCTCGCTTGAATGACTTTAATGTACATCTTTGTTGGGTATATTTTAATGTCGAAGCGTGTAATAAATGTTAGAATTTATTTATTTATTTATTTATTATAAAACGAAAATGTCTCTCAAAATACGGTGCTCGGTGCTCTATGACTAACAGTGGTTAGTCACAGCAAGATATGACCTTCAATATACATCATATCTAATTGTTCAATTTCGAAATCAAATGACAGTTCCATTTCTAATGAACATCTTATGATACAATTTTGCTTGCTTGTGCAATGTGCTTGAATGTTATTTAAATTTAAATTTATTCTCTTGATCAAATTTGGGTGATCTTTCAAAAGTTTAAAAGCATATATCTATTTATACCAGTAATTGGTTGCTGTATCCATTACTACATGATGTAATCATCATTATATCATTTCAATAATATTAATGACTCACAAAGTTATCAATTGATCATGTTACTTATTTTAGGTTACTTGTTTTTGTAGCTTTATTCCGTTAACAATTCCATATAATTCAGTATTTGATAATTGAAATCACCACTAGACTTATGACATTCTGTAGATGATGTTAATAAATAACCTGAAGCACTTGATTTCAACTTGTACACAATATTTCACTCACTGAATCTACCATTCAGTTCATGTCCTGGCACAATGCCCGAAGGTCCTGAACTCTACAAAGCAGCTACCTTTCTCAACCACATTGCCTCCCAACACATCTTTAAGAAGGTCCGCCCTCTCAAGGAGCCAAGTCACAAACACCCTCTTATTCCATGGACTAAACCAAGTTTCTCTCTTGCTGGGGAGGCACGAGGTAAGGAAATCAGGATTACTTTCACAGAGTTATCTCTGAAGGATGAGGTTAAAAATGATAAGTTTTTTCCGGAAACTTTAAACATTCTTCTGACTTTTGGCATGGCCGGTAGATTTGCCATGACAAAGACAGGGGAGACTAGGAAACACTCGCTGTTAATGTTTGATACAACAGATGATCAAACATTCTCTTTTGTTGATACTCGTCACTTTGGAAGGTGGATACTGACTGACGAGTGGTCTCCCCAAACAAAGCGTGGCCCTAGCATTATAACTGAATACCAACTGTTCCGGAAATATTTGTTATCACTGCTTGATAAACCAGTGTTTGATAAGCCAATATGTGAGGTCATGTTGGACCAGCGGTATTTTAGCAGCATTGGTAACTACCTCAGAGCTGAAATCCTTTACCGTCTAGACATAGACCCTTATTGTTCAGCTAGATCAGTTCTTGAGAATCTGCCGGAAGTTTCGTGTGACAACAACCCGGACCTCCTGAGAATGTGTCATGATGTTTGCTGGGAGGTGATAAACTTGAAGGGGTCCGGTAAGCCTTATGACCCGGAGGGTATATACGGGGACCACGGTGTGTTTGAGGCGTGGCTGCAGTGTTACATGGTAAATGGAATGGGGAACAGTGTAGATAAGAAGGGGAGGACTATGTGGCACAGCTTGAAGTTTGGGAAAGGGAAACACAGCAGACATACTGTCAAGCCAGTTAAATCTGAGGAAAATGATAGTTTGGAGGAAGATACCAAGCCCAAACGTAACAGCAGATCAAGGAAAGTTAAATCTGAGCCATTAGAGAAAACTGAAAGTGAATATTTTGATAAAGAAACAAAGCCTAGACGAAGTTGTAGATCAAAGAATATTGAATGTTATCCTTCTGAAAACGGCATCCAATCAGAGGGGGTGGATGTGAAAACTGAAAGTGAATATTTTGATAAAGAAACGAAGCCCAAAAATACTCCCAGATCAAAGAAAGTTAAATCTGAGCCTTTAGATAAGAGTGAGACCACCGAGGGGGCTAACGCAAAAAGAGAGGAAGCAGAGGTGAAAATTAAAACTGAGCCACAAGAAGTCATGAACAGTGTTATTACAGAGGGAGGGAAAGTTAAAATTGAACCTTATGAGGTTGTCAGTAATGATATCAACATTAAACTTGAGCAAGATGAGGAGTTTGATGGTAGTGTCATTAGAAGGAGATCAGTTAGGTTGAAAAGGGCTGTTAATCAGGGAAATTCTGGGGACATATCGAATAAATCAAAACGAATTAAGGACACTGACCCCACTTATAGTCCTTATTTTAAATGAAAACAATTATCTAAATTGAAAAGTTTAGTATTTTACTGAATTGTTGTTTTCAATTGTATCTATTCATAGTTTTTAATGTTCAATTTAATCAATTAATTTATCGCATTTTGTATATATAAGCGTGACCCCGCAAAACAGATTTCATCAGCTAATTTTATTTTATATAGCAATTTATCTCTCCGTGTTTTATTACTATTGGTTCGTTATTCGTAAACTTCACTTGGACAGAGAAGCAGTATATCGGTCACGATCAAATATTGTCTTGTCAGTAAGGCGCAAAGACAAATTGTCTGTTTAAGATCATTTTCCGACATTCAAATTGCGCGCTTGGCGCGCGCGCGTTTCTGGGCACATGTTTACAAATTCTACCACGCCGAATTATAGATTTTGGAGCCCATGCTTCACAATTGAGATAATTTATTGTCTAAAACTTATCTACATTTAGGATGTTAAAGAGGAAGCATCGAGAAGTTCCTAAAGTATGTCACCAGATTATCAGATGCATGGGAGAAGGGAGGAAGAGTCGTAAGTTTTTGAATTCATTGTTTGCATTTTTATTTATTTCTTGAGCAAGTTCATTTTGTAATTTGGTAACAAACTGACACAACTAAGACTGTAGTTCCTTTTTAAAATTGCCTGTCCAGCAAATGCGTTCATCAAAATCTAGTGCGACATTACGTCGGTTCTGTTTAATTGTACTTCTTCAAAGGTTCGGTTCAAATTAACGATTATTTAACTTTGAAACGAATGAAACACCAAAATGATCAAAATAGCGTCAAGTTATATTTACATCTTCAACAATGGTTTACTAAAAAATATCTAAAAATATTTACTCTTGCTAACTTGGCCTATTGCCCAATAAGTTTCTAGTTTTCTATTTGGGAGCTTTAGTTTCATATAAAATGGCTTCGTTATTGTCATAATCAGCCCGCTTATTTACAAATACAACTTTCACTTCAATGGTGCATTGATTTACTGCACTCTAAATCCGGCGTCGTCTCGCTATCAGAAATTAGACAAATTTCCGAGTATTTCTCGGTCACGGTCAAAATTGGAACGATGCCTGTGCTATAATTGTGGTTACTATTGTCAAATCTAGTTCAAATTTCCGTCCCTTCTGGCTGGATGGGGACCTGTTGTATTTCTCGTTTAGGAGTTGACACCTCCTCCTCCCTGTGTCTGATCTCTATCAGTAGAGGTGTGACTCTGTTCCCTGTGCTGGCCGGTGAGACGGTGTCTTCTGAGTCTCCTATGTCGGGGAATCTAGCGCAAACTTTCTCTCTCAGTGCCATGTTGGTGGTCAGGTAGCTGAGGGGCTCTGCTATTCCTGCAACAATGGTTATCAGTACTAGTTACCATAGTAACACACACAACAATGGTTATCAGTACTAGTTACCATAGTAACACACGCAACAATGGTTATATATCAGTACTAGTTACCATAGTAACACACGCAACAATGGTTATCAGTACTAGTTACCATAGTAACACACGCAACAATGGTCATCAGTACTAGTTACCATAGTAACACACGCAACAATGGTTATCAGTACTAGTTACCATAGTAACACACCCAACAATGGTTATCAGTACTAGTTACCATAGTAACACACGCAACAATGGTTATATATCAGTACTAGTTACCATAGTAACACACGCAACAATGGTTATCAGTACTAGTTACCATAGTAACACACGCAACAATGGTTATCAGTACTAGTTACCATAGTAACACACGCAACAATGGTTATCAGTACTAGTTACCATAGTAACACACGCAACAATGGTTATCAGTACTAGTTACCATAGTAACACACGCAACAATGGTTATCAGTTGAGAGTGTGTAAGTACTGCGGAGTACAGTAAGTAGTGTAGAAGTAGTATGTATAGGTACATGGTAAATGTGCACAGTAAAGTACATACCTGATAGGTACATGGTGAAGACCATGAAAGCGAAGAAGTATCTCATATTGAGGAGACTAAGTTTGCAGAAGTCAATAGTCCTCTTCTCGTCCATCTCTGACATGCCAGACAAATGAACTATGAAGTAGGTTGCGTGACAGATAAGGTAACTCATGAACAGCATGGTCATGGTGAATACTCCCCATAACTCATCATCCCATTTGTAGACCTGAGAGAGAGCAATTCGTTACTAGTTACCATAGTTACACTACTAGTTACCATAGTTACATTACTAGTTACCATAGTTACTCTACTAGTTACCATAGTTACACTACTAGTTACCATAGTTACATTACTAGTTACCATAGTTACTCTACTAGTTACCATAGTTACACTACTAGTTACCATAGTTACACTACTAGTTACCATAGTTACACTACTAGTTACCATAGTTACACTACTAGTTACCATAGTAACACACTCAATTCTTTACATGGTTATTGTTGAGTGTAATCCTCTCTGCTACAAATGTAGAAGAGCAGAAAGATTACCGTTGGGGCCGTTAGGTGAAGGTGCTTGGTTTAAGTTGGTAAGCACAACTTACTTACGACCGCGATTTCTTTAAAATGCAGCTGTACCCTAATATAACTTTATCTCAAAATAATGTCAGTTTAATTTTGCATGGCTGAAATGTAACGCTTGATTCTCAAATGTTGAATTTTCAAAAAGTAAAAAACCTGAGTGTAACCATAGTTACACTACTAGTTACCATAGTTACCTGAGTGCTCCTCTTGGCGGATATCATGCCGGGTATAGTAAAGCAGCAGATAACACAGCCCAGAACTAGAGGTATGAAGAGCATTATCAGCTGACCGGAGTAGTAGTTATCTGGGGGAGAAGTTAGTGTTACTACTGTAATCTGTCCTTGTTTATACTGGGAGTGGGGTGGGAGATAAGTGCAAGTATTATGGAATACTCGTGTATCTGTACACATATGGTACACACTTAAGCACTTCACTCCAAGGGTAGTCTAAATATTGCATATTTTTGTATGATTTTGTTGGGTGGTGTATATTTGCGAATAGAGCTCAAACAAAGTAATCTGTCCTTGTCTCTCCTAACCGGGTATTATCCAACTATCAGTATTTCAATCATGAGACTAATGAACAGCGAACCACTCCATCATTTGATATGTAATCTGAATACTAGTGTGACTCGTGGCATTGATTCTGGGTTTTGATTGGTCGATACTGAATACTGAACCCCCTCCACCTAACCCCCCGGCCCCCCCAGTATCGAGATCCATGTTCCCGAATACGGGGATGAGGTAATAACTAATAAGGTATGATGATCTAACCATCCTTCACTCTCGGTTCCTTTGTCCTCTGACAAGCCGTCAAGGTTTAATACATATTATTACATTGGTCCGTAACTGCGGATCAGTACTAAGGATCTTACAGTAAGGGTGTGACTATAGACTACTAGTTACCATAGTTACACTACTAGTTATATAGACTATACACACTAGTGGACACTGGGGGCTACTGACCTGTTTTAGTGTTGCTCATCCTCGCGAAGCTGCCGATACAGATGGTCAGGTAGTCAGGCTGAGTGTAAACTGAGCCGAACCTGAGGAGGAGTACAGGGGTGAAACACAGTTATAACTGCGAACAAACGAACCACACTAGTAATCATGTCAAACATACATTCGTAAATGTTAAATATGTAAAAACACCATCATATGGTTCGTCTTAATCCTGTAATGTAACCGGGACAATGAAACACTTTTTAAGATGTACAGCATATTCGTGCCTATTCATAGGAACAAGTAAAGAGATAATATAAGACTTACATGTAGGGTAGGAACAAGTAAAGAGATAACATAAAACCTATATGTAGGGTAGGAACAAGTAAAGAGATAACATAAAACCTACATGTAGGGTATTAACAAGTAAAGAGATAATATAAGACCTACATGTAGGGTAGGAACATGTAAAGAGATATTATAAAACCTACATGTAGGGAAGGAACAAGTAAAGAGATAACATAAAACCTACATGTAGGGTAAGAAAGCGTGGATGATGCCCACAACCCATGACAGGACCACTACTACAGCAGAGATCCGCACAGCAGTTGAGTGTTCTATCTTGGAGCCAGAAACCAAGGCTATCACCGAGATTAACAGTCCTCCTGACATCAGCATTACTTTAGTCTGTACCACCAGGGTCAACAGGATTCCGAATATATTGCAGAGGAACTGTCCTGCGGAGGACACGTTTTAGATATGTCGTCACCTACAAATAGAGAGGGCCTATGTCGACATAGGCCCTTTTAAAAAACTATACCAGTACGAAAATCTGTGGAACCATACCTACCATATCCCCAAATATAAAGTCAATTGGGTGAAAATTGAATGTCTTCAAATTTGTAAATTACTATATTAATAGAATATATTGCAGAGGAACTGTCCTGGGAAGGATATTACATGTGTCATTGTGTCGTTTTGATTTACCTTAGGACAAACAAATTTGGGTCACAATAAATTTGGTTACTATAATTTTGGTTACGGGTATCGGCCTGTACCACCAGGGTCAACAGGATTCCGAATATATTGCAGAGGAATTGTCCTGCGGAGGATATTACAATCACATTTTAGATACGTATAACGAAAGGGGAGGGGGCGCCAACAGGAGGGCGCTTTTTCGGGGGAGGGGGGGGGGGGGGGCGCTAAAAGGCAACGTTACGCCACTGTCCTGGGGAGGACACGTTTTAGATATGTCGTCACCTACAAATAGAAAGGGCCTATGTCGACATAGGCCCTTTAAAAAACTATACCAGTACGAAAATCTGTGGAACCATACCTACCATATCCCCAAATATAAAGTCAATTGGGTGAAAATTGAATGTCTTCAAATTTTTAAATTACTATATTAATAGAATATATTGCAGAGGAATTGTCCTGCGGAGGATATTACATTTGTCATTGTGTCGTTTAGATTTACCTTAGGACAAACAAATTTGGGTCACAATAAATTTGGTTACTATAATTTTGGTTACCATGATTTTGGGCACAAATTTCGCAAATTTTCCATTCCATTTATTTGATTTTTCCATTATTAAGCTAGTTTTTTTGAGGAGGACACGTTAAAGATATTACATTTTAGATATGTGTCATTGTGTCGTTTTAATTTAACTAGAGCAGTGATATTTAATCTCTTCAGGTGGTGGAAACAAGCCCTATTCCACGAAGAAAAACAATACAAAGGAGTATAAATTTAGCTTCGACAGGAATTTCAATCATAAAACAGGTACGATTACTTTTTATGCTCGTGTATGTTTATCTGTCAGTATTTCTGTTCGTCTGAAAATTTGTATGTTTGCTTTGTATGTTTGTATGTTTGTATGTTTGTATGTTTGTATGTTTGTATGTTTGAATGTCTGTATGTCTGTATGTCTGTATGTCTGTATGTCTGTTTGTTTGTATGTTTGTATGTTTGTATGTTTGAATGTTTGTATGTTTGAATGTTTGTATGTTTGTATGTTTGAATGTTTGTATGTCTGTATGTTTGTATGTTTGTATGTTTGTATGTTTGTATGTTTGTATGTTTGTATTTTTATAGTTTGTATGTTTGTATGTTTGTATGTTTGTATGTTTGTATGTTTGTATGTTTGTATGTTTGTATGTTTGTATGTTCGTATATTTGTATGTTTGTATGTTTGTATGTTTGTATGTTTGTATGTTTGTATGTTTGTATGTTTGTATGTTTGTATGTTTGTATGTCTATATGTATGTCTATATGTCTGTATGTTTGTATGTTTGTATGTTTGTATGTTTTCTCACCTCCACCATCGCTCTCATCCCAAGTGAAGTTAGATAACATTATCCCCCCACTCAGCAGCGTACACAGTCCACTCACAACGTCCAGTATAGAGATATTCACGTATATTACCTGCAAATTACAGTTGTTAACATTTATAACTTGTTATTATAAATATTTATAACTTATTTTAAATATTTATAGTATGTATTTTATTTATGATTTACCCAATCATAGTTTGTCAGTTAACCAAGGCTGATATACAGTCTACAGAGTTTACATGACATGCTAGAAACAAATGGGATATACTTTTATCCTAGTCACGTGGAATATACTCTTATCCTAAGACTGTCAGTCTTCTAGAATTTTATTTTGATTTGTATATTAAGCTCTGAAGTATTTAGATTATTTATTCTTAGAGCTATTTTGGTTTTATATTAGCAGATTTAGGTATATAACTATTCTATATAATTGTATGTATAAATTCTTGAGTAAACATTAACCAGTAAACAAAGCTGGTTCCAATCAGTGACTTGTCCTGTTATTATTGCAACTGTTATTTTCTTATTACCGGTTTGAAGAGGTCTCCCGTTCTACTAGTAGTACTGTATAGCCCCCGTATAGCTGTTACATTCAATAGCACTGTACCTGTAATAGTGTTAATCGTTTCCCAGTGCAATGCATTCAGCTCACAACTAAAGATAAAATTGTAAAAATGAAAGTGAAAGTGAAATTATATCTATAAAAATGAAAGTGAAAGTAATACTCACAAACTCCTAGAACAAGGAAGAAAAGGCCCCACAGTACGTTAAGAGCAGTGTAACTGTTGGTATCATTGTACTTAACAATCGGACACTCCTGACTGTTCATGATGTAGAATATAGTGTCTTTAGAGGCTGACATCCCCCAGTCCATCAGGTGCGCGTCCATGTTTACTGTGAGGAGGAAACTGGGTGTTATCTTAGAAACGATATATCTCACGTCCCTTAAACATCCCTTAAACGTCTCTCAAGTCTCAAACGTCCCTTAATTAATACTTTGGCAGTATCCAGATAGCCCGACCCCTTAATACTTTTAGGCTAAAACTAAGATATCCTAAAAGATATCTCGAAATATCATTCTACAACACGTGAATATGTTGCATAATTCAGTAAAACAACAAGAGCGGATTAACTTCAGACAAAACTACCATACAAATGAAATACAAACACTAAATGCAAACACAACTGAAAAATGATCGCATCGAGAAAAAAAACTAGACTATTACAAACAAAAAATCAAGCATATAATCAAGAACTAAAATTCACAACATCACAATTGAATAAGAACGTCAAAGTGTCGTCACCGAGGCAGGTAATATATTTTCAAGTGCAGTGCTTGCAAATTCCGCTCCCCGCCGCACTGTTTATTGTTATGTACAAATTAAACTCCACACAAAGTACAAGCGTATTTAAACACTATCTGCAGCAGTTTAGTGGATATGGAGCATTATTAGTGTTGCAACTTTGTACTGATCTGGATATGTATCAACTAGGATTAGTGGATCTCTCTCACTCGCTATAGAGACTGCAGCGTGTAGGTTGTCGTGCACAAGATTTATTATCGAGTAGGCTCAATTTAGCGTAATCTTCCAATATTTTCAATGAACCGTTTTATCACGTTATATTCCGGTCATCACTGTAAATTCTGCGCGTGCTTCAGCTAATGGGCCCTTAATGGGAGCAAATTATTTTAGTTATGAGGTAATTGGGGTGACTTAGTTAAATAACAGTTATGGTAAGGGCATTACATCATTATAGTTTAGTTTAGTTGCTCAGACGACCCAGACTTCACCAAGCATGACATCTTGAAACTTGTCAATGCATGGCAACACTCCCTAAGCTAATGTTCTTCATGCGCATTTTTATTTTTATGCTATGATTCGAATTAAAAGTTAAACTACTATATTTATGATATATTTTATCGCCGAATAAGCCACCAAATTCGATGCATTAGACAGATTGAGGTAATCCTTTACACCTTAATTAACATAGAAATTGACCACATTGTCAAGCTGCAACAGAGAACTATTGCAAAGAAAAAAGCCTTTAAAGACGTAAAGGATAACGAAATGCACATAAACGTTAATGCTAATGGAACTGTATTTTTGCTGTTCTCGCTATGAGCTTGTGAACAGGTGATCCTGCCAGCTACTATATAAGCCTATACTTAGCATGAGAACAGACACTTTTAGTGCTTTAAAGTTATTGCCAAGAAATCATCAAGTTTTAAAACTGTTATCATGAATGCACGAAAGTTAATCAGAAGAGTTGAAGTTTTCAGAAGGGAAGACAATCGAAAGACAATAAACTGTTATTCTATTCAATCAGAATAGAATAACAGTTCACGTTTCTAACAAAAGCTCTTAACAGTAGACTATAGAATAGTATAGATGCGCTGCATGCGCTAAGTTACACCCCTGAATAACATCCTTGTTTTTAATTGGAAGTAAACAAGCACTGCTAACAAAGATACTGATCTTTACTTTTTGTCTTGGAAAATTAAATCAAATATTGCGGCTCCTTTGTAGCAAGTAACGTGTATCCTAAAGTAAATTACTCGTAGAATAAATAATAATAAATTGGTTATAAGTTGACCCTAGCAGGGGTATGGGACACGAGGGCGGAGGACACGAGGGCGGAGGACACGAAGGCGTAGGACACGAGGGCCTCGTGTCCGACCTTCTTCCTCGTGACCGGTTCCCATATTATACATATGTAATGTTGTGATATTGCATAATTTATTGTAAATGTAATATATGTTTCAGAAAATTATGTAATGTAATGCGATGGAGGTTCTTTAAGCAGGCAATTCCAGTCCAAACCCTGGAAACATGACATAAAGGATTTGTTTTACTTGTTGCATGAAAAGCACTAATACAGTATATATTGTTTGTGCAAATATTTTTTCTAAATCCCATAACTAAATAGTGTTATCCCATAACTAAAATATAGTGTTATCCCAACTCTTAGCTGTTCTGGGAATAGGTCTAGTTGAACATTGCCTCTAAATTTTCAATTCTCCCTCAACCCTCACGCAAAGAACCATGACTAAGTAAAATTTCCGGCGCCCTTCGCTGCTACCTATAGAAGATGCAGACATTCACCGGATCTGAAAAGTTCTATAGACAATATTTTGCAAAGTTTTATAGAAAATATTTTGCAATAGGATGCGTGAAACTGCACACTTTATCCTAAATTCCGAATTTAAAACAAAACTTTAACCCACGTTATTATAGAAACCTACTCAAAGAACGCGCAGTACAGCAGGACATAATATTAATAAGTACCGCAACAAGAGTTAGCACTGCAACATAAAGAGTACCGTTTTGAAGATATATTGAGTTTTGTGTACCATTAACTGTAACAACTGTAATATTAACTGTAATGACACAGGTTAAACGATGAGCTCCCACAAACACCAACTTTCTAAACTTTAGGAGGATAATGATTAATTAAACAGTACATCTGTTCAAGATGTTGATAGCAGATTAAAATAAAAAGTTTGAACCTTGGAGGTTGGACTGTTAACTGTAACAGAAAGTTAACTGTAACCCTGCTACTGTAACAGAAACACAAAGTTTCTCCCTCTCTCTCTCAGTAAAACTTACGGAGGATAGCAAGTCCAGAAATGAAGACACAGATTCCTACTACACCAGGAAATACAGTAGTTTATAGATAATGTTGCCATGCCTTCACAACACAAACTTTGTTAATGACAGACGATAATCCCTTGAACGAACGTCATTTTCAGCTATCGTATCCTGGCGACAGGCATTATCTAACTGTAATTATCATGTGTGTATAGGTTGTTACTTAGCAACCTGGACTGATGAAACAAAAGCAGGTATCTACACGTGGGATGTTAAAGGGTGTTATCACGTGATTAAAGGGTGTTATCTCGTGGTGTCACGTGACAATAGGGAGGCCCCTCACCCTCACCTGGATAATAGGTAATAATATATAATAGCGCTCAAGATTTGTGGGGGGTCTATACTTTGTAGCTGTTGGGTAATTACCAAGTTATTGGTCGATAAGCTGGTTCATGGTACGCTAACGAGTCTTATGTCATAATTATAGCCTGATTGTGCAACCAAAATAATGGCAGTTGTTTGTTGGCATGGATACAACCTAAATAATGTTCAATTTTTGTTGGCATTGTTATTACTGAGAAATGTAGTCTGGTTGGTATGGTTACGATACAACAAATAACGATCAGTCTAAGCAGAAAAGAAGGATTGCTGAGTTGTAGTTACCATGGTTACCATGGTTACCATGGTTACTATGGTTACAAGTCACTTCAGAGTAGTAATTACAGCTGTCCAGATTGTAACAAATTATGGTAATAATCCTCGCGGACAATGATGATACATGCCAAATACTCTAGAACATGCCTTATACATGCGCTAGACAGAGTAAGATTGTAAACCGGTATAAAGGCTATTAAAAAGAGGGTTTAATGAATTCACACGGGTATGGTGATCACTGGAGGATCACTGTGGGTCACCTATTCAAATATTATGTAAAATATTTAAATCAGTCCCTTTATCGCGCTTAGGTTATGGTAAAATGATCAGAGCATACGTTTAGTTGTATCGAGCGAATAAAGATAATAATAAAGATAATGTACATAAGTTTAGTGGTATAAAGATAATGGTACTGATGGTAACAGATTTTAATTATTATTAAAAAACCGGTTTGTGATTTACCGGATCAATCAACCAAAACTTTTAAGTTTTATCTTTGAAGATTGTACAATGAAGGTGACCATAAACGCCAAAACGATAACGTAATATCGAGTATAAAAGTTAAAGAAAACAACAAAGGTCTTTTTAGTGTTTATAAAGACTCATAATTGGCATTCAGTGCGGCACCAGCTATTGATAAACCTTTGTTTACTGTACACAGTTCAGTTTACTTTGTATGTACAGTTTAAGTGTATACACTATTATACTATATTACAATATATTATATAAGTTAATAAACTATATTACTTCTACTACTGAACTCTACTACACTACTACAATGAGGGGTGCACTACTGTGTACGTCATTATACACAAGACACAATGTCCCTCAGTGTACAGTGTTTATAAACGATGATGTTTACTAGCGTGTACTGGTCCGCGCGCGACGTTACAGCACTTGCAAAACCAGCATGTGCAAAACCAGCACGTGCAAAATCTGCTGATGCACATGCGTGGTTCTGAATACACTTTCTTTTGAAATAAAGCAAGTCGTACCCAAAATCTCGTGCTTAAAGTTCTTGCGGAGTTTTTGGAAAGATACACAATAAACGGTTCAAACTATGGAGTATTCGGATGGGCTGAAATATTTCGTATCATTCAAGAAAGTCTCGGACTAGGATACAAGAATAGACAATAATGTACAGGAGGTTTGAATATACTCTGATAGTCAAATTACTATTACTAGCTGTAATTATCCACTAAACCATACGATTAAATTTCTGACAACTTAGATCTTTGCCTAATTGTCACAGGTTGTTGCTCCATAACCCTCTCCTTGTTGGTTTCCCTATTTCGTATAGCGATTTGCCCCATACTCATCTAGATTCTAGATAGTGCCTTATCTATATGCTCTACATTTGTTCTATTGACCAATGACCATTCATTTTTTATTTCTGCCATTATCACAGTTCCCACACACACCTTTTTACGGCACTTCCATTATTCATTGTTGGTGTCCCTATTAATTAATTAATTAATTAATTAATTAGTTAAGTAATCCTATTTTGATTTATCTTACCCCACATTCTTCAGGCGTATCCTGGGATAAAATGATAGGTAAGAACGAAGTTAAGTTGCTGTCCAACCTGGCCCACCATCCTTACCAAACGTAAGATAACATTAGGTTACCGATTTATAATGTAAATCTTTGTTTTAACCCTAGTTAAACTTGAAAAACTTTATCGATTATTATTATATTATTATTATTAGTTAATGAAATAGGTTTAAATTGGTATCTACTGGGCAGTGTGATAAAGCGAAATATTGTACAGATATTATTGGATCCCCTCTAAGCTCGAAACATCTGAAGAGCACAAAAAGTAGTATCATATAATATATACAGGGTGTTTCAATATATATATAATATACTATATGCCTATAACATGGGGTTTATACTTTAACATACCCATAATCTTCGTTTAGATTGGCAAATATACCTACTTTTTTATATAGTTTAATATGGTCAGCCCCCCCCCCCCCCCCCCCGGCCCCCCAACATAACATCTAAACCATACTAAACTTTACCTCCTCCCGTTCAGGACTCCTACAGTAATAACAGACCGGGTACACAATATCTCGGATGTAGTACCGGGAGTTTCTATAGGACCTAAGTTCTGGGACCACGATACCGGAGACACTCTGGCTGGAGGTACGTATTAGAGGGGGGGGGGTTGTTTTAGTGAGACCCTGTGTATGTGTTTTATGTGGTATTTAAAGAATACGGTCACGCCTCTAGGCTCTATCATATACCTCACTTACTTTTCCCTTCCACAAAGTACTGGTTTTATATTTAAATTATGTAAAACTCATCTCTTTTATTCGGGAGGCCTGGGGAATGGAGGTCGGGTAACTACAATAAAACATATCATACTGATCACTAAAGCGAACCGAGAAGCAAGTACAAGACTAAAGAGAGAGAGAGAGTGTACAATGACACATCTACCCTAGCTCCTGTCACATAAATACATGCACACTGCACAGTGTCCCCATGTGTCACCTTGTCAACCATAATCGTAATTAGTGGTTAAAGTCCATTATATGATATGATGGCCTGTAAAGTACTTGTTAAAGTACTTGTTAGTGTGGGTTACAATCAAACCGTCTAACCTTTATATGGACCATTGGGTCTTACTGACAGAAACTCTCTCTTTTTAAGGGTGGGGATCAGTGGCGGGGCACCAACTGGTGGGGATCAGTGGGGGGGGGGGGCGTCAACAGGCAACTGGTGGGGATGTAACCTCTGGAAGCATTTACAAAGAATAATTAGCTTAAGAAGATACTAAGTAACAATTTACTGGAATAAAGCGAGAGTAAGAGCTCAAATATCGGGAGAAGGTCAAGGAAGGAAGACGAAGCAAGAGTGGCTGTGAACTGAAACTGTTTCTAACCTCCACTACTAACGAGTTTCACAATGTCTTTGTTTACAGTGAACAAATGCGAATGATGTGTGGCAGTCATTCAGCACTGTCCACACTTCACATAGACAAAGCATGGACCCTGTAATATAAAGGAGGGGTATAAAGACTGGACCCTCCTTCAGTGGGAGGGGCGCCTCCTTCTCATTGGTTAGATGACGTTATCAACTGTGTTATTAGTGGACAGACACTAGGTGGGTAGACGCTATAAGTGGGTAGACGATAATGCGTGTGTATCAGGACGGATGATGTGAGAGGTAGACGTTAGTGAGGATAAGGGTACCGGGTGGTGAGGGTAAGGGTACCGGGTGGTGAGGGTACCGGGTGGTGAGGGTAAGGGTACCGGGTGGTGAGGGTAAGGGTGGTGAGGGTAAGGGTGGTGAGGGTAAGGGTGCCGGGTGGTGAGGGTAAGGGTGCCGGGTGGTGAGGGTAAGGTTGCCGGGTGGTGAGGGTAGGGGTGATGGGTGGTGAGGTTAAGGGTGCCGGGTGGTAAGGGTGCCGGGTGGTGAGGTTAAGGGTGCCAGTTGGTGAGGTTAAGGGTGCCGGGTGGTGAGGATAAGGGTGCGGGGTGGTGAGGGTAAGGGTGCCAGTTGGTGAGGTTAAGGGTGCCGGGTGGTAAGGGTGCCGGGTGGTGAGGTTAAGGGTGCCAGTTGGTGAGGTTAAGGGTGCCGGGTGGTGAGGATAAGGGTGCGGGGTGGTGAGGGTAAGGGTGCCGGGTGGTGAGGATAAGGGTACCGGGTGGTGAGGGTAAGGGTACCGGGTGGTGAGGGTACCGGGTGGTGAGGGTAAGGGTACCGGGTGGTGAGGGTAAGGGTGGTGAGGGTAAGGGTGGTGAGGGTAAGGGTGCCGGGTGGTGAGGGTAAGGGTGCCGGGTGGTGAGGGTAAGGTTGCCGGGTGGTGAGGGTAGGGGTGATGGGTGGTGAGGTTAAGGGTGCCGGGTGGTAAGGGTGCCGGGTGGTGAGGTTAAGGGTGCCAGTTGGTGAGGTTAAGGGTGCCGGGTGGTGAGGATAAGGGTGCGGGGTGGTGAGGGTAAGGGTGCCAGTTGGTGAGGTTAAGGGTGCCGGGTGGTAAGGGTGCCGGGTGGTGAGGTTAAGGGTGCCAGTTGGTGAGGTTAAGGGTGCCGGGTGGTGAGGATAAGGGTGCGGGGTGGTGAGGGTAAGGGTGCCGGGTGGTGGGGGTAAGGGTACCGGGTGGTGAGGGTAAGGGTACCGGGTGGTGAGGGTACCGGGTGGTGAGGGTAAGGGTACCGGGTGGTGAGGGTACCGGGTGGTGAGGGTAAGGGTGCCGGTGGTGAGGGTAAGGGTACCGGGTGGTGAGGGTACCGGGTGGTGAGGGTAAGGGTACCGGGTGGTGAGGGTACCGGGTGGTGAGGGTAAGGGTACCGGGTGGTGAGGTTGCCGGGTGGTGAGGGTAAGGGTACCGGGTGGTGAGGGTAAGGGTACCGGGTGGTGAGGGTAAGGGTACCGGGTGGTGAGGGTACCGGGTGGTTAGGGTAAGGGTACCGGGTGGTGAGGGTACCGGGTGGTTAGGGTAAGGGTGCCGGGTGGTGGGGGTAAGGGTGCCGGGTGGTGAGGGCCAGGGTAGGGGTGATGGGTGGTGAGGGTAAGGGTACCGGGTGGTGAGGGTAAGGGTACCGGGTGGTGAGGGTACCGGGTGGTTAGGGTAAGGATGCCGGGTGGTGAGGTTAAGGGTACCGGGTGGTGGGGGTGAGGTTGCCGGGTGGTGAGGGTAAGGGTACCGGGTGGTGAGGTTAAGGGTGCCGGGTGGTGGGGGTAAGGGTGCCGGGTGGTGAGGGTGCCGGGTGGTTAGGGTAAGGGTGGTGAGGTTCAGGGTGGCCTGGTAAGGGTAAGGGTGCCGGGTGGTGAGGTTAAGGGTGGCCTGGTAAGGGTAAGGGTGCCGGCAAGGGTAAGGAGTCTCACCACCCTTACCCTCGCCATATTTAACGGTGGTGAGGGTAAGGGTGCCGGGTGGTGGGGGTAAGGGTGCCGGGTTGTCAGGTTAAGGGTGCGGAGTGGTAGAGGTAAGGGTGCCGGGTGGTGAGGGTAAGGGTGCTATTAAAGGTTCTGTTAAAATGTGCTGGTAGTTCTAATACGATGGCCACCATAGCAACCACAATCTGTCCCCTAACAACCGATGTATATTTGGGTGATTCTTTCTCTTATTGACCAAATGAAAGACTAATATCGCCTAGAAATGATATTTTATTTTATGTGTGATATTTTATATATTGAGGAGATGCTGTAGATATTGTATAATATGATATAAATTGTACGATAGTCATCATAACAAAAAGTGTCATAATAATTTATACCGTGCTCCATATAGCCCCTTTCCTAACATACAGATATTCATAAACTGACGGAAAAACTTCTCTACTGCAGTTCAATTTCTTGACTTCTCTTCATTCTTGGTCCTTCATTTTTAAATTTATGATTATGGCATTTTTCAGTTTGTTGCACCTATACTTTTGCTTTATTCGTGAAACCGAAAATCGTTTTTCGGTGATGTATCTGTACCATGAACGTGTGCGTGGTGCGTTGTATTATATAATAAAACAAATATTTAATAAAACAAATATTTATTTTTACGGCACAATCAAACAATATCAATAATAAATAAATCAGGGGAAGTTTGAAGAGGTTTCAAGTGCTGAAGGCCACTACTTATCTTTAAGATTTGAGAGTGACCTGTGCTTGAAACCCCCTCAACCATCCACTACGTCAATATACTTATTATACAAATATAGAAAAATATAATAATCTAAAATTGCTTATTGGTCTAGTTTGGTGACACAGGAGAGCCCAGTCGAGTTTTAGTTTAGGTTTAGGTTTTATATCATAGTTTAAACGGTTAGCCATGTTTCATGGCAGAGAGAGATATCATGTGTGCAGAGCCGTACCGGATGTAGAATATAAGATATAATATAGATTAGTTACCATGTATTAGGGTCATCTCTTAGTAACCTAGTAACTTAGTAACCTAGTAACCTAGTTAACATGTATTAGGGTCATATGTATGTGCGGGACCCCCCCCCCCCTCCCGTTGTTTTCTATATTATGTATGTGGTAAAGTTGTTGCAAACTTTGCAAACCCATTTTAAAACTTGAAACTTTACAAAGAGAATATTTTTGTTACTTTGAAGCAAAGAAATGAAGAAAAGAAATGAGACAATGATAAAACATAAGTATGATAAACATGATACAAAGACTGTTCAATGTCACGTGTTGTCATGGCGACTGCTGTGATCTTACTCGTGGGTCACGTGTCACACGTGTCACAATACTATGGAACATCCACTACTCAACCTGCTGACGACAGAGTCACTACTCTCAACATCGACAGTGTCTCCGAGCAGCAGAAGTCAGTTTTAGCTCTCGGACCTAACTTCGCCGTGTCTCCGCGAATTGACCAGTCATTCAAGGATAAAGTTGCCGTTGATATCGCTCAGTGTGTGTTTAAGATCAGACACAAACACGCTATCACTCAACGTGCCAACTCAGACACTAGTGCGGAAGTTAGTGCCCCGATTGAGCCCACCGAGGAGTCGAGTTCCAGCAAAGTGAGGAGATTGTGTCCCTTTCCCTCACCATTCACCAGTACACCTGACCCCACTCACCCGGTTTTAGAGGACAAGCTGGCACAGTTTAACCGCTTTGTACAGGACCTCGTGACTAACACCAACCCACAGGATAACCTCACTCGTTTTCAGAAAGATGGTTTACGCTCCCTTCTGACAGACAGGACGTTACACGTGTCGGTATCAGACAAGTGCGGTGAGTTTGTGGTGACAACTAAGGACACACATCGGCATCTAACAGAGAATCACCTCCAGGAGACAGCTGTGTACCAGCGTGTGCTTCCCACGAGAAAAATCAACGGTAAAACTGTCTCAGTAGCGGAACCCACCTCTCAACAGCTCACACAGCTCATCAAGAAGAAGACGGAGAACCTGGTGAAGGAGTCGAATAACCTGTGGAAGAAGATCTCATCACAGCGGAACCTTGACGACGACTACAAACTACGGATCAGAGTTCCTGACCATGTCAGCCTCCCAGTCATGTACGTCCAAATCAAGACCCACAAGAACCCTCCGGAGAGCTTCCGCTCGACGATCCCTCTTGAGCAGGTTAAGGTTAGACCCATCATCAGCTGCGTGGACTCACCTACAGAGAGACTTAGTTGGCTAGTGACGACCATTCTTAAACCTCTCCTTAATGAGGTGCCTAGTCACCTGAGTAATTTAATCCAGCACATAGAGATGCTCCGCCAGATCTCTCAGGAACAGCTTGCCAGGAGAAAGTTCTTTGCCGCGGATATTTCAGCTTTATACACTAACATAAACGTACAGGGCTGTATAGACGATGTCATTGAGCTAGCTACAGAGCACCGAGACAGTTTGGACCTGATGGGACTCAGCCTGACAGACATTCATGAGATCCTACTACACATCCTTACCAACTCTTTCTTTGTGTATAACAGGACTCTCTGGCTACAGCAGGATGGTCTGTTCATGGGTTTGAGGCCAGGGCCCTTCTGTGCCATCATTAGAGTGTACAAGTTCGAGAAGAACTCTATCTACACCGATCGACACTACCTATCGGTATACTTATCGAACTTCTACAAACGCTACATAGATGATGCTGCCAGTACTGCAGAGACGAAAGAAGAAGCCCTTGCTCTGGTTCAACAGATTGCAGACCAAGATCCGGACAAAAAGTTGAAGTGGGAGGTCGACTTTCCAGAACAACAGGACGATTTTATCCCCTTCCTGAACACTGAGGTCCGGATCGAGCCAAACGGTAAATTAACCAGCAGATTGTACCGCAAGCCGCAACAAAAGGATATTACCCTGCACAACAACTCTTGCCATCCTGAGTCTGTTAAGATTAATACAGTGAAGAACCTATATAGCGAGGCTTGCCGTATCTCATCTGGCCCAGCGGAAAAGGAGCACTCTCTCAGACTCCTTGATGATCTATTACAGAAAAACGGGTACCAGAACCCAAGACGTTATTGTAACAGTAGTAATTCTAACAGGCGTCAGAGTGTTGAGGATGATTCCAGGACAGTTCTTAATTTAGATTTTATTTCGGACAGTACTAGCAATAAGATTAGAAATTATGTAAAGCAGAACAATTTACCTATTAAAGTAAACTTTAAACCTACTTCGAAATTGAGAAATATTTTATGTAGTAACAGACCGTATGATAAACGTGTGTGCAGTATTAATTCATGTAAAATTTGTCCTTTGATAGTTTGTAATAAAGATTGTGAAGTGAAGAATGTTGTATATAAGATTAAGTGTAAATTATGTGACCAGCTGTACGTTGGAGAAACCAGTAGGAAAGTACATGCTCGTGTAGGAGAACACTTACGTTACGCTACCTACCCTGCTACCCCTTCTAATGTTAGTCAAGCTTTTGCCATACATTATTCGAGCTGTCATGAGGGGTTAAATCCCAGTTTAGAAGTAGATATTTTAAGAATTGAGCCCAATACTGTCAGAAGAAAGATTTTCGAAGCGATGTTTATTATTAATCTGAACCCTACAATTAACAAGAGAGAAGAACTGGATACTATTAAACGTTTTATCATAGCTAGTACTGAAGAATTTTAGATATTTTAGTTTCATTCCCTTTTTATTGCATACAGTTTCAGTTTTCTAGCAGTAGTAATTTTTAATGTTTTTTCACATCTCGCTCACAATCAGTAACCACTCACTATAATCTCACTCACATTGTGTATAAACCATCTCACATGTATTGTATCTTTTACCTTATCATCTGTTATCACTTACATCTTATCATCTGTTATCACTGTACATGTCATTCCATCACACGATCACAATCACGTACTTGCTGTTTAGTGGATGTTTTAAGTTTATTGAATAGTAGATCGAGTAGTGGTGTATATATATAGATTTTGATTCTAATTTTAGTCGAGTATTTGAACAATTTGTTGTCGTTTAGCCATTTTTGATCAATAAAATTTTATGAGACAGTTTTCTCACATATTTACCAATTTTGTCAGCATGAATAAGAAGTTGTTACTTTGAAACGTCGTTTATCCTAACAGTGCAATATCATTTGTCGCAAATCAGAATAATCAGAAACTATTTGGAAAACCCAAAAACTGTCTATGGAACATGAGTCAGTCACAGCCATCAAGTCAGCCATCCAAGCTATGAAAGTCACCATTTCACTCAGTCGCAGTTCTTGTCGAACTTATTAGGTGTCGTAAGTTAGAGTACGTGTACCAAACATTACTTATTTTCCTACCGTCTGGTTACTTTTTCAGCCCCTAAGTTATGTTTCTTTCACGTTTTATCTTATCGTAATAACATTAATAAAATCTAGTTGTGTGGAATTGTAGATTGTTTGACCGTTAAATTTAAGCTTAATCTTTTGTTCAGTAGAGTGACGAACTTGTTTCTGTGGTCGGGTAATACTACTTGTTACCCTAGTAACACTACTTGTTACCCTAGTAACACTGCTCCGGTCCGCTTGTTACCCTAGTAACACTACTAGTTACCACGGTAACACTACTTGTTACCCTAGTAACACTACTAGTTACCACGGTAACACTACTTGTTACCCTAGTAACACTACTAGTTACCACGGTAACACTACTTGTTACCCTAGTAACACTACTAGTTACCACGGTAACACTACTTGTTACCCTAGTAACACTACTAGTTACCACGGTAACACTACTTGTTACCCTAGTAACACTACTAGTTACCACGGTAACACTACTTGTTACCCTAGTAACACTACTAGTTACCACGGTAACACTACTTGTTACCCTAGTAACACTACTAGTTACCACGGTAACACTACTTGTTACCCTAGTAACACTACTAGTTACCACGGTAACACTACTTGTTACCCTAGTAACACTACTAGTTACCACGGTAACACTACTTGTTACCCTAGTAACACTTCTTGTTACTCTAGTAACACTACTAGTTACCACGGTAACACTACTTGTTACCCTAGTAACACTACTAGTTACCACGGTAACACTACTTGTTACCCTAGTAACACTACTAGTTACCACGGTAACACTACTTGTTACCCTAGTAACACTACTAGTTACCACGGTAACACTACTTGTTACCCTAGTAACACTACTAGTTACCACGGTAACACTACTTGTTACCCTAGTAACACTACTAGTTACCACGGTAACACTACTTGTTACCCTAGTAACACTACTAGTTACCACGGTAACACTACTTGTTACCCTAGTAACACTACTAGTTACCACGGTAACACTACTTGTTACCCTAGTAACACTACTAGTTACCACGGTAACACTACTTGTTACCCTAGTAACACTTCTTGTTACTCTAGTAACACTACTAGTTACCACGGTAACACTACTTGTTACCCTAGTAACACTACTAGTTACCACGGTAACACTACTTGTTACCCTAGTAACACTTCTTGTTACTCTAGTAACACTGCTCCAGTCCGCTCGTTACCCTAGTAACACTACTAGTTACCATGGTAACTTGAAAAGAAAAAATATTTATCATGTATTTTTCTTCTTGACTGTACTATTATCTAGAATTTACGAACCGGAAGGATAGTTGAGATTGGATGTGCAAAGGTCTGTCACAAGCCTTGATTATTGCAATCCACCCATTGTCTGCCTAGTGCGACAACTTTTCAAGTTCGCTTACTCACCTGAATTTCTCATGAATATTTATATTTTTGTTTGTCATCTTTCTTTGCAAATTATTTGCTCACGGCACGACAGCAAGAAAATAAAGACTTCCAGGACTCAAACTATAGTAATAAAAGCTCAGAGAATCAAGATAGAATTGACTTCGTTGTTTCTTTCGCAAGCTTGAGGCTGGACCGCTTGATTTGTCTTTTGTCTAACTTATCGCCCATTTTTTGATCCTTCATCTGAATGTCTTGTCGCTATAAAGATATATATTATTATTATTATAAAACAGGATCTTACCGACAAAAATGATTCTTAAAAATACCTTAATGCGGTAAACTGTACCCTTGAAAAAGATTTTCCCAACATCTGTTGCATGCAGCTATATCTCTAATTTCGTTCAATTCATGCAAGTTGTCCATTTGCAAATTTCTACTACTTAAATCACTTCTTAAAACCGATAACAAGTTCATTCTAGGTCTCCCCAATCTACCAATGAATAAATTATCTGATTCAATTGCAAAAGAGAGAGCCGTTTGGGCTGGGGTGTTCTCCATACTTCTGAGAATGTGTCCAAACATCTTCCACCGCTGGTGTTCAATACGCTTGGATAACTTTTCAACTTTGCACCGTTCATACAATGCTTTGTTGCTTATCATACCTTTAGGCCATTTGATGTTTAAAATGGACCTGAGGTGTCTACGATGGAGTGTGTATATATATATATATTAATTGACTGGTTTGCTTGAAATAACAAGTATAAACCCCTCAGATGATTAAATTTCTCCTGTTAACCCTCTCCATGGTAACAACACTCCATGCTAGCAACACAGAAGTGTGGAGGGCAGATAAACCGACCCACACCCCTCCCATCTCCTCTCCCCGCCCCCCACTGGAGGAGGATTGTGTAGAGCACGACCAGGGGCCGGACTGCAAGGGCACAGGGTTCACTGTCAGAAGTCTTAGCGAGTGTTTCGAGTACTGTTTGGCATCCCACCAATGCAAAGCTCTCACTTACTTCCTGGATCAGAGCTCCTGCTTGCTAATGATCAGCAAGCACAGTGATGTTGAGTATTGTGGAAGGGTGGCTCTGGCTAAGAAGACCTGCCTTTTGGACCAGTCCCGAGAGAGACTGAACCTCCTTCAACTGGGTCTAGAAGGAAATGCAAAATCAGGAATTGAGATCGTTAGCCAGGTCACCCAGAACTGCATGAAAGTTGGGTATAAAGTGGGGAAAGACAAGCAGGAACACAGTCTACAGTGGACTAACTGTCCATCTCAGGGCCGCTGGCATTTCCACAAGATGGATTGGTCGGACGAGTTTCGCATCCTCTCTCGGAGCAATGCTAACTGGTGCCTTGAATTTGACGTGGAGACCACCAAAGTGGTTCTGCGTCACTGTCGGAAGAGTTTGCTGCAGCGGTTTTCTCTGAGGAATCACAAAGGGTACACTAGAAAATTCGAGCTCTTTGGCAACATAAAGGAGGGAAATGAGTCTGATTCAATTCCTTTCTATAATCAGCATGAAACTAAATTACCGGTGGTATCTTTCATGGTAGGACGTGAAAAGGCTCGCTCTCAAGAAAGCCTGTTCGTACCAAATGGGACTGTTCTGAACCCTGACAACTTGCCTTTCTTTCTGCCCGGTACTCGTGTCACTATTAGATGTGATGATGGTTTCGTGGTCAGGGGAAACAGCATTAGCACGGAGGTCAGGGGAAACAACATTAGCACGGAACAGGTGCTAGTATACTCGGGGAGTGACAATGTGTTACCGTGCCTCCCAGTTACTGCAGTAGAAGAAGAAGAAGGAGATGTTACTGAAACAGAGACAAATCAAACTGTGAAATCAGATGTGAGGGTGCTTGAGACATTTCCCATCTTGTGTCTCACGGTTCTAGTGGGGTGTTACCATGGTAACTAGCAGTGTTACCATGGTAACTAGCAGTGTTACCATGGTAACTAGCAGTGTTACTATTGTAACTAGCAGTGTTACCATGGTAACTAGCAGTGTTACCATGGTAACTAGCAGTGTTACCATGGTAACTAGCAGTGTTACCATGGTAACACAAGCACATCTCCTATCATGTGATTTCGTCGCGTTACAAGGACCTTTAAAAGTATAGTTGTGAATCGACTATTAGTAAGGGGAAAAGTGGCATTCCGTTGGATTTGAATGTTCACAAGGATTTCTCAAGGGAATATGGTAGTAAGGACCCCTACG
The DNA here is from genome assembly GCF_026151205.1 of Bolinopsis microptera. Taxonomy (NCBI): domain Eukaryota; kingdom Metazoa; phylum Ctenophora; class Tentaculata; order Lobata; family Bolinopsidae; genus Bolinopsis; species Bolinopsis microptera. The sequence continues at coordinate 642,572 of NC_087078.1, read as the reverse complement.
GATATAATTAGACTTGTTGCCAATTTTGTATCTCAACAGAAACACCACTTTTACCACTTTTTACCACCTTTGTACCACCTTTCTGGTTTGCCAAATATCTTTAGTTGTGAACGTCGTAGAAGGCTGCAAATTAACCTAGAATGTTTATCTTATCAAGGAGTAAAACTTTTGTACGAATATTTTTTACATTGGACAATCAGCTAATTGGATAATTACCAATTAGTTAATCACCAAAAAAAGTGAAAATTTTTTATTGGCTCAAAATGATTGAAATCGTTTGAAACACGGAGAAAAGTATTTTCAAGAAAAACTTCAAAAATTTTTCACTCAAAATATTTTTTCGAGACTTGGAAAAAAAGTTTGAAAATTTGAAAATATTTTTTTTCCGCCAAAAGTGATCGAATTGCATGAAACGTGGATAAAATGCCTTTGCAGAAAAACTTCGAAGATTTTTAGATTGGGGAATACTAAAATCATCAATATTTGAAGTTGGAGTAAATCTCGACATATTTTAGTAATTAGGAATAGCTTAGCGGAAAGGGCTGAACCTGAAAAAGGTTAACCACACAATGTTAGAATTTCATAACTAATTACAATACAGCTTTATCAAATTCCACATAAAGAAACAGCACAAAAGGAACATTTAAGATTGAACCGATTTTACCTGCTGTACTATCATTTTATTGATTTCAATGATCAAAACCTCTGTACCGTCAATCTTTCCAATCTAGACCGGGTATCTGAATGTACCGGACCTCTTATTTACCTGTATAAATAGATCCAGTTGTGCAAGAAATTTCTCACAGGGGTTTCTTTTAACTGTTCACTTTGTGTCACTCTCGCAAGAGGCCTGGTATTATAGGGGGGTATATGAAGCGAGTGTTAATAATAATATACCTTCCATCATCCACTGTGGCTTTTTTGTATTGTGAATTCGCATGCCGCTTCGTTTGCTATGCAAGATACCTCAAATAACCCCCATATGTCATTGCCAGGGTCGGGATAGAGCTGGAGATAGCATTGAAAAGTTGCTAGAAATAGCTAGATTTAGAGTAAACTGGTGGTAGCTGGGTGGTGCTAGCATGGATGTAGCAGAACGTAGCTACACAGGGTTTCATTGGAGTTGGTTATTTTAATGGCCAAAGAGTGCCGGAACTAAAGTTACTTAAGATTGCAGTTGAGGGGCAGTGTAAAGCACGGTGGAGTCAGGGACACAGAGCTGATGAAAGGCTATTAAGCTCAGGACGGTGATCTTGATAGGTCGGATAGCTGTACTTGGTTGCTTCCAGCCCACCCTTGGCCTTGTCGCTTGGAAATAAGTTCTCGCCCCACCTCTTCCAAAAATGTAGTTACCAGAGCAGGAAACTCTTCTTCCTCCTCTTCTTACAACCCAAACACAATCAGGTTCCAGCTCCTCTCCTCCTCTGCAGCCACAATCTTATCTCCTTCTTCGGCGTTTTACTGTTGCAGACTGTATCACTTGCACTGTTCTTTTGCAGTACCCCTGCACTGTAGCTCTGTGTCCCTGACTCCACCGTGGTTTGCACTGCCCCTCAACTGCAATTTTAAGTAACTTAGCTCCGGCACTCTTTGGCCATTAAAATAACCAACTCCAATGAAACCCCGTGTAGCTACGTTCTGCTACATCCATGCTAGCACCACCCAGCTACCACCAGTTTACTCTAAATCTAGCTATTTCTAGCAACTTTTCAATGCTATCTCCAGCTCTATCCCGACCCTGGCAATGACATATGGGGGTTATTTGAGGTATCTTGCATAGCAAACGAAGCGGCATGCGAATTCACAATACAAAAAAGCCACAGTGGATGATGGAAGGTATATTAACACTCGCTTCATATACCCCCCTATAATACCAGGCCTCTTGCGAGAGTGACAAAAAGTGAACAGTTAAAAGAAACCCCTGTGAGAAATCATTTCTTGCACAACTGGATCTATTTATACAGGTAAATAAGAGGTCCGGTACATTCAGATACCCGGTCTAGATTGGAAAGATTGACGGTACAGAGGTTTTGATCATTGAAATCAATAAAATGATAGTACAGCAGGTAAAATCGGTTCGATCTTAAATGGTCCTTTTGTGCTGTTTCTTTATGTGGAATTTGATAAAGCTGTATTGTAATTAGTTATGAAACTCTAACATTGTGTGGTTAACCTTTTTCAGGTTCAGCCCTTTCCGCTAAGCTATTCCTAATTACTAAAATATGTCGAGATTTACTCCAACTTCAAATATTGATGATTTTAGTATTCCCCAATCTAAAAATCTTCGAAGTTTTTCTGCAAGGCATTTTTATCCACGTTTCATGCAATTCGATCACTTTTGGCGAAAAAAAATATTTTCAAATTTTCAAACTTTTTTTCCAAGTCTCGAAAAAATATTTTGAGTGAAAAATTTTTGAAGTTTTTCTTGAAAATACTTTTCTCCGTGTTTCAAACGATTTCAATCATTTTGAGCCAATAAAAACTTTTCACTTTTTTTGGTGATTAACTAATTGGTAATTATCCAATTAGCTGAGAAATCCTTGTGAACATTCAAATCCAACGGAACCCTTAAATCGACCACTTTTCCCCTTACTATATCGAGTGTTTTGTTTTGAAAGCCAAGTTAACCAAGACTATTGTAGACTTTCGTGCCACTGTTTTTAATTTGTAACTACCGAATAATATATATATATACAATAACTCTACTGCTCGTTTTGATTTTCTTCATTCTTGCTTTTTTCCCCGGTACTCTTTTTAAGCTGAGATCCTGAGAGGTTCGCTGTTTATCAGTCTCATAATAAGATAATGATTCCAGGGATAATATCCGATAGTAGAGACTAGGTAGGACAAGTGAAACTACTCCTAAGCAGTAGTTATCATTATCCTTTTAAGCTGTTTAACTGCTTGTTTGTTTGGGAACACCGGCCTATATTTACGAAATCATAGGATACATAACAATATAATTTTGTTTAATATAAGCAAAAAAAAGAAAGTTGAAAATTATGATGTAACCTGTATCGCTTATTCTTTTTCTTTAAACCAAAAACTTTAAAATTAAAACTTGCATATCATGATTTATTTATTAAAAACATAGTGAACAAGAAATGCGGCCGCTTTTCTTTTGTGGATGGCCGCTCAATTTCCCGATCCGTGTTTGAGTATTTGATCATATTCCTGGGGACCCCAGTCTTTACTGTTTATAAGCATGCAGATATGGCGGAGTGACAGGCCGAGCGCCGCCCAGTTGATTTAATTCCATATTTAATTTGAAAATCGTGTATATTTCTATGTAACCATATGTTTATTGTTTATGCAACCTGACACGGATCTGTGCAAAATAGTAATACTAACCCAAAATAATAATACTATGCTATCAATTAGTCCCTAGCGGGATGCGTACATGGTGAAATTAACAATGTACTTGAACATTTCAGCACCGCGCGCAAACAATTGTTTAATTCAGATTTTCGCGCAAAATAACTTTGCGCAGGCAGACACGTGGGCGACACGTACGCACACTCGCACGCAGGCTCGGACGAAAGCTACCATATACAAAAAAAAAACCTCGTTCGCTAACCCTTGTCCTTGACTCTTTTGTGCCTTCGGCACTTTGAGTCATGGATCGGGAAAAAATAATTTGAATAAATGATACGACAGATGATCACACGCACTGTTTTATAAGCTACCTGTGTTGGTAATTAATGATTAGTGAGCAGGGCAGAGTCGATAGTATAGTGCTCTGTATAGTGCTCTGTATAGTGCTCCTTTATAAATACCTCTGTTTGAACCGATGTTAAATACGACTTACTCAGTACATTACTTGGCATGATAATTAATAACTAATTGTACAAAATGGTAACCTGCCTAGGCCTTGGAAACAAAATTAATTGTGGTAGCTGTGATGGGCTCCTCGTGCAGAAATACATGAATATCTTCCTGGCACTTTTGTGAGCTTGGAGAAGCATCATGAGCGGGCGTTGCCAGGTAACTGGCTATCCCGTGAATGGAAACTTGTACAAAATTTAAAAAATATATATATATATAAAATAAAATAAAATAGCTAATAACTCTTACTGGACAGGTAACGAAGAAGCTGCAAAGATCAACAATTTCCTCCACCTAACACCGCCCATGATACAACTGCACACTGCTGAACTGAAGAAATTGTGCAATCCGCCCCCCGACAAGCCGACCCATTGTCTGAGGTGAGATCATGAAATACAGGGGTGTAGGAACCGGGGGGGGGGGGGGGGGGGGGTAGGGGGCCATCATCCCCCCATAAAATCTGGGCAAGGGGCCAAAACGGGCCAACTTTTTAATTTAGGTAAAAAATATTTGTTCGGTTTTTTTTACCGACCAAATGTCTGAGGTGAGATCATAATAATACCATTGGTTATTTCTCCCCCCCCCCCCCCCCCCCCCCCCCCCGTTATTGAGTATGAAACAAATATTGAAACTTTCAAGACTCAGCGTGTTGATGTGATACAAATAATCCTTTTACTATTTTTGAAAATTAAAACATTAAATTGAAAATATATCCCCATGCCAACATTAAAATACCCAAATCTGTAAACAATTATGAAGTTATGACGGTTCACGATCGTTGAGCTATTATTTAATTTTAATCCTGTGTAATCCTGTGTAACCCTGTGTAATCCTGTGTAATCCTGTGTAACCCTGTGTAACCCCTGTGTAATCCTGTGTAATCCTGTGTAATCCTGTGTAATCCTGTGTAATCCTGTGTAACCCTGTGTAATCCTGTGTAATCCTGTGTAATCCTGTGTAATCCTGTGTAATCCTGTGTAACCCCTGTGTAATCCTGTGTAATCCTGTGTAATCCTGTGTAATCCTGTGTAATCCTGTGTAATCCTGTGTAACCCTGTGTAACCCTACCCAGGCAGTACACTACTAACTACGTGTATGCAGCCCCCTCTATAAAACACCCCTTATCACGTGAGGTCTCTGTCCGTGTTGATATTAAGAACCTGGACCTGGACCCAGACACGGAACTGTACTTCCGGGACCTGGTGTCCGCTAACCAGAACATGAAACTCAGTGACCTGCATCCTAAAACTTACGAGCATTGGAGACTGCCCAAAAGTAAGTTAAATATTACGAATTTCTTTGTAAATTCCATTGTAAAGTTTGCTGTTTACCTCTAGATCGTTCTAGTGTGTTGAATACTTTGTACAGGAAAATGTTCGCAGTTCTAGAAGCTTCTATAGACATGCTCCCAAAATAACATGTCCCTATTCCCAGTATTCCGAGATATCCCAGTGCTGCTAGAACTGGACGGAGACTCGTTAACTATACACGCTAAACAGTGTCCTACACGCCAACAGAACCTTAGTCTTTGTTACTACCGGTTATCTGGGTTCATACAGGAAGCAGTGGATCTTAAACCTGTTTACAGTACGTTATCAGCTTATCTTAGTGATTTATTATTATTAAACCTGTTTACAGTACGTTTTCAGCTAATCTTAGTGATTTATTATTATTAAACCTGTTTACAGTACGTTTTCAGCTTATCTTAGTGATTTATTATATAATTTAAACCTGTTTACAGTACGTTTTCAGCTTATTTTAGTGATTTATTATTATTAAACCTGTTTACAGTACGTTTTCAGCTAATCTTAGTGATTTATTATATAATTTAAACCTGTTTACAGTACGTTTTCAGCTTATCTTAGTGATTTATTATATATCTTAAACCTGTTTACAGTACGTTTTCAGCTAATCTTAGTGATTTATTATTATTAAACCTGTTTACAGTACGTTTTCAGCTAATCTTAGTGATTTATTATTATTAAACCTGTTTACAGTACGTTTTCAGCTTATTTTGGTGATTTATTATATATCTTAAACCTGTTTACAGTACGTTTTCAGCTTATCTTAGTGATTTATTATATATCTTAAACCTGTTTACAGTACGTTTTCAGCTTATCTTAGTGATTTATTATTATTAAACCTGTTTACAGTACGTTTTCAGCTAATCTTAGTGATTTATTATATAATTTAAACCTGTTTACAGTACGTTTTCAGCTTATCTTAGTGATTTATTATATATCTTAAACCTGTTTACAGTACGTTTTCAGCTAATCTTAGTGATTTATTATTATTAAACCTGTTTACAGTACGTTTTCAGCTAATCTTAGTGATTTATTATTATTAAACCTGTTTACAGTACGTTTTCAGCTTATTTTGGTGATTTATTATATATCTTAAACCTGTTTACAGTACGTTTTCAGCTTATCTTAGTGATTTATTATATATCTTAAACCTGTTTACAGTACGTTTTCAGCTTATCTTAGTGATTTATTATATATCTTAAACCTGTTTACAGTACGTTTTCAGCTTATCTTAGTGATTTATTATATATCTTAAACCTGTTTACAGTACGTTTTCAGCTTATCTTAGTGATTTATTATATATCTTAAACCTGTTTACAGTACGTTTTCAGCTTATCTTAGTGATTTATTATATATCTTAAACCTGTTTACAGTACGTTTTCAGCTTATCTTAGTGATTTATTATATAATTTAAACCTGTTTACAGTACGTTTTCAGCTTATCTTAGTGATTTATTATATATCTTAAACCTGTTTACAGTACGTTTTCAGCTAATCTTAGTGATTTATTATTATTAAACCTGTTTACAGTACGTTTTCAGCTAATCTTAGTGATTTATTATTATTAAACCTGTTTACAGTACGTTTTCAGCTTATTTTGGTGATTTATTATATATCTTAAACCTGTTTACAGTACGTTATCAGCTTATCTTAGTGATTTATTATTATTAAACCTGTTTACAGTACGTTTTCAGCTAATCTTAGTGATTTATTATTATTAAACCTGTTTACAGTACGTTTTCAGCTTATCTTAGTGATTTATTATATAATTTAAACCTGTTTACAGTACGTTTTCAGCTTATTTTAGTGATTTATTATTATTAAACCTGTTTACAGTACGTTTTCAGCTAATCTTAGTGATTTATTATATAATTTAAACCTGTTTACAGTACGTTTTCAGCTTATCTTAGTGATTTATTATATATCTTAAACCTGTTTACAGTACGTTTTCAGCTAATCTTAGTGATTTATTATTATTAAACCTGTTTACAGTACGTTTTCAGCTAATCTTAGTGATTTATTATTATTAAACCTGTTTACAGTACGTTTTCAGCTTATTTTGGTGATTTATTATATATCTTAAACCTGTTTACAGTACGTTTTCAGCTTATCTTAGTGATTTATTATATATCTTAAACCTGTTTACAGTACGTTTTCAGCTTATCTTAGTGATTTATTATATATCTTAAACCTGTTTACAGTACGTTTTCAGCTTATCTTAGTGATTTATTATATATCTTAAACCTGTTTACAGTACGTTTTCAGCTTATCTTAGTGATTTATTATATATCTTAAACCTGTTTACAGTACGTTTTCAGCTTATCTTAGTGATTTATTATATATCTTAAACCTGTTTACAGTACGTTTTCAGCTTATCTTAGTGATTTATTATATATCTTAAACCTGTTTACAGTACGTTTTCAGCTTATCTTAGTGATTTATTATTATTAAACCTGTTTACAGTACGTTTTCAGCTTATTTTAGTGATTTATTATTATTAAACCTGTTTACAGTACGTTTTCAGCTTATTTTAGTGATTTATTATTATTAAACCTGTTTACAGTACGTTTTCAGCTTATCTTAGAGCTTAGTGATTTATTATTATTAAACCTGTTTACAGTACGTTTTCAGCTAATCTTAGTGATTTAAAAAGTTTGATTTATTATTATATTTACTGAACTTATTCTAATTTTACAAATTTATGGAATTTGGCCCGTATAAAATTATCGTATAACTTCTATTTGAACTATACAACACTAGACACCAGATTCTATTTAATAGAAATTAACACTCAAGTGACAGATGATAATAATCAAATAATATAAGACTGGTTACTACTGGTTACTACTGGTTACTATGGTTACTACTACTAATAATCAAATCTATTTGCAGAGGAACTGGTGTTGGAGAAGCTGATAACTGATTTTGTATTTGATCAAGATGAGGCTAAAATAGTTCGCTTTCAGGAGAAGAACTTTGTGGAACTCAAACTGGCTGGTAGTCAACTTTAGTTCGATAACAATTGGTTTTCTGTTGATGTTTCTCTTCGTTACGATTTTGTACATAAATGCTCTGATATGTCTTGTTTACCTTTTTAATAAGACCATCTTCGCTTTAAGAGATCCGTCCCTAGGTCGGGTTTCCAACCAGTAGAAATATATCCTATTAACACGTCTTAACAGTCTGTATTATCAGTATGTGTAACACACTGTAACACACTGTAACACACACTGTAACACACTGTATGTGTATTGTGTATTGTGTAACACATTGTAACACACACTGTAACACACTGTATTACCAGATGACGGAGGAGTACTAGGAATGACCGGAAGTAAAGAAGCTGTCTCCCAAGCAGAGCACATCATAACCGAGATATCTGAGGATGTGGTGACGGAAAGAGTGGAAATTCCTGAACCCTTTACTAGCTATATTACGGTAGGAAAACTTAATTATTTTTATTTTTGGGGACAACTTAGTCTGTCTTGCAATCGCCAGATACTTCTAACAGATCTAGTTGCCAGGTTACCTGGTTACCTGGTCACGTGCTACATTTGCAACCTACCTAGATCATAGTTTTGGTAGTCGGAAGTTCCTTTAAATAACGTGAATATTAAAAACCGTTCGATATCAAGATGTCAAAATCTCTCCATCCCTTTGGTTCCGTTATCGGTTTTCCCAATATTTAGGTATTAGTAACCTATTAATAGTACAATGTTATGACCGTGAAATCCGATTTCCGATTATCTGCTTCAAGAAATATTTCTGCTGCGGCTTGCAACCACAATTTTGGTTTCTGGACTATTGTAAACCTACGTAAAGGATCGTCCCAGCGTTTTAATGTGAAAAAATATAAATAATGATTTTCAATTTTAAGCAGGGCTTTAGTTTCTATAAAATTCTCTATTCCAGCTGGTACACCTGGCTACGTGCCTGTACAGCTGGTAGACCCACCCTTTAAGGACCCGTCATTTGTTTATTTCCCGTTATCAATGACCAAGGATCAATGACCAAGGTTAGCCGATTATTGAAATATCATCGTCACGCGCACATGCTCAGCTGTCCTACTATATACTCTATTATTGAGTTATTCAAGGTGCTAGTAGTGTCGAGTGAGCATTGAGCTCCGTACTATAAACGGTTACCGATGACTGATTAAGAGTATTGTCATTACTCTAGACTCTACTTAGGTAGGTAGGTTCATTACTCTTGATCATTTACTCAGTGTTGATCTGAACTTTGGAATTCATTCTAATCCATTTTTCATAATATTCTCATTGCTCAGCAAGTAGTTGATAGACTACCACCGATTATTATGATCCCACATGCCAGTATATATACATGCCTGAAATTTTACAACAGACAGTTGTTATTTTTGTTGATCCTGGCGGCAACGGCGGTTGTAATGACCATTTTCAAAAATATAACAATAACTAGTAGACAGTAGTTTTAGTTATAAATATAACAATAACTAGTCACCATGGTAACTTGTTATAGCAATAACGTTCTTTGGTTGCCCTGGTCATGGTACCTGGTTGCCCTGGTACCTGGTTGCCCTGGTACCTGGTTGCCCTGGTACCTGGTTGCCTTGGTACCTGGTTGCCCTGGTACCTGGTTGCCCTGGTACCTGGTTGCCCTGGTACCTGGTTGCCCTGGTACCTGGTTGCCCTGGTACCTGGTTGCCCTGGTACCTGGGTGCCCTGGTACCTGGTTGCCCTGGTACCTGGTTGCCCTGGTACCTGGTTGCCCTGGTACCTGGTTGCCCTGGTACCTGGTTGCCCTGGTACCTGGTTGCCCTGGTACCTGGTTGCCCTGGTACCTGGTTGCCCTGGTACCTGGTTGCCCTGGTACCTGGTTGCCCTGGTACCTGGTTGCCCTGGTACCTGGTTGCCCTGGTACCTGGTTGCCCTGGTACCTGGTTGCCCTGGTACCTGGTTGCCCTGGTACCTGACTGTGTCAAGTTATATCGTATTCAGTGCTTGGTCATTAGCTACTCAACACACGATTACCTTATTCTCGGGTACTATTAGTTTCACTTTTACTGCAGTGATATTGTTGTACTAGCAGTTTTCCTATTACTGTACTGCAGCCACAATGTTTTATTTGTCTCTATTTTACTTCGTGTTGCTTTATCTGGTCACGTTAAAGTAAATTTTCTAAGAATTTCGTTAAATTATCAAAGTAAATCAATACGCCATCTTTAGAGATAATAAATAATGTAATTGTATTGTAAATTGTAAAATCTAACAAGAAACTTAAGTTTAAAAGCGACCCTAATAAATTAATATGCGCACACTTCACAAAAATAGAGCGCACTTTTAAAAAATCTTAAAAGTTCACTCATTCTTTAGTTTCAAGTTCCAATCATTCTTTAGTTTCAAGTTCACTCATTCTTTATTTTCAAGTTCCAATCATTCTTTAGCTTCAAGTTACAATCATTCTTTATTTTCAAGTTCCAATCATTCTTTATTTTCAAGTTCCAATCATTCTTTATTTTCAAGTTCCAATCATTCTTTAGTTTCAAGTTCCAATCATTCTTTAGTTTCAAGTTCCAATCATTCTTTAGTTTCAAGTTCCAATCATTCTTTAGCTTCAAGTTCCAATCATTCTTTATTTTCAAGTTCCAATCATTCTTTAGTTTCAAGTTCCAATCATTCTTTAGTTTCAAGTTCCACTCATTCTTTAGTTTCAAGTTCCAATCATTCTTTAGTTTCAAGTTCCAATCATTCTTTAGTTTCAAGTTCCAATCATTCTTTAGTTTCAAGTTCCAATCATTCTTTAGTTTCAAGTTCCAATCATTCTTTAGTTTCAAGTTCCAATCATTCTTTAGTTTCAAGTTCCAATCATTCTTTAGTTTCAAGTTCCAATCATTCTTAACCTGGTTGCCCTGGTAACAACGATGAAAGTTTGTCCCAACCCTGTAGAACTGACCAACTTATAACCCAACCCTTTCGCTAAACACATGACTGCAGAGAGATCTGTTGGAGACTCCCAGAATGACAAGCTTAGCACTGAGTTGGATTGTGCTAAGGTAGCTCCTAGCTTCTCCATCAGTTCACTGTTACTCCCCTCCTTACCAACTATTGTGGGGCCTGTTCTTACGTTGATATCTGTCGTTAAAATGAGGAACTCGTCCATTGCTTGTCACTAGATAGTATTAAGGGTGTGTTAGTAATACTAGTGTTTTGTCACTAGATAGTATTAAGGGTGTGTTAGTAATACTAGTGTTAGTAATAGTAGTGTGTTAACATGATTACTGGTTATATAAAACTTTACATATGCGATCCTGAATCATTTGTTTGATCGGTTATTAGGACGATGCACAAAGTAGAGCGAAAATGTTTATGCCCAATTAATCGTTAAAATCGTACATTTCAAACGAAAAGAATTCATCATATTCACTTGTCGGCAACGGTTTGAGAATTAAAGAATTAATGGGAAGGGGTTTGGCATCGTGTAGTTATATTATAATACTGACATTGCACAGCAAGTAGACCAAAGTGGTTCTTGCATGTAAAAGGTGTATCAACAACGGCCCCAAGCGGTGGGTTGGGATTCCCCCCTGGGATCATTTCGTCCGTAACATTTTACACGATATAAAAGCTACAATAAATAATCTATAAAATTTACATAAACATTCTACGCGACAAACTGATGTGGTATGTGATCTCGAAAAGAAATATAGAAATATACGGTATATATAAGAAATATAGCAGCACTAAACTTAGCCTGGAGGGGGATATATAAGAAATATAGCAGCACTAAACTTAGACTTATCCACTTTGGAAATCGAATTAATACAAAGTAAAGCGATCTAGAGCTAGGATTTTCTGCGTTTCACTAATCAAGTGTTTCCGGGTATCGTACAGGAGTGTAGTTACCAGGGTAACTAGTGTAGGCTCTACTCTGTGTCTGGTAAAGTGTCTGGTTATTGATTGTATACTGTTATCAGTTAGATAATATTGATAAGGTAATAGAAAATAAATAATAAATGATGAAAAAATATCAACTAAATACTAATAGTAATACTAACAGGCAAAATATGATGTAGCTCACAAGGCACACACAACGTCACCACGCTCCCTTTAACTAGTACAAATAAAGCTAGGATATGAATTGAGCTAGATGTACAAGGGACATTAAATAAACAAAGTGTAGTGTAGTGTAGTGTAGTGTAGTGTAGTGTAGTGTAGTGTAGTGTAGTGTAGTGTAGTGTAGTGTAGTGTGTAGTGTGTAGTGTAGTGTAGTGTAGTGTGTAGTGTAGTGTGTAGTGTAGTGTAGTGTGTAGTGTAGTGTAGTGTAGTGTAGTGTAGTGTAGTGTAGTGTAGTGTAGTGTAGTGTAGTGTAGTGTAGTGTAGTGTAGTGTAGTGTAGTGTAGTGTAGTGTAGTGTAGTGTGTAGTGTGTAGTGTAGTGTAGTGTAGTGTAGTGTAGTGTGTAGTGTAGTGTAGTGTAGTGTAGTGTAGTGTAGTGTAGTGTAGTGTAGTGTAGTGTAGTGTAGTGTAGTGTAGTGTAGTGTGTAGTGTAGTGTAGTGTGTAGTGTAGTGTAGTGTAGTGTAGTGTAGTGTAGTGTAGTGTAGTGTAGTGTAGTGTAGTGTAGTGTGTAGTGTGTAGTGTAGTGTAGTGTAGTGTGTAGTGTAGTGTGTAGTGTAGTGTAGTGTAGTGTAGTGTAGTGTAGTGTAGTGTAGTGTAGTGTAGTGTGTAGTGTGTAGTGTAGTGTAGTGTAGTGTGTAGTGTGTAGTGTGTAGTGTAGTGTAGTGTAGTGTAGTGTAGTGTAGTGTAGTGTGTAGTGTGTAGTGTAGTGTAGTGTAGTGTAGTGTAGTGTAGTGTAGTGTAGTGTAGTGTAGTGTAGTGTAGTGTAGTGTAGTGTAGTGTAGTGTAGTGTAGTGTAGTGTAGTGTAGTGTGTAGTGTAGTGTAGTGTAGTGTAGTGTAGTGTAGTGTAGTGTGTAGTGTAGTGTAGTGTGTAGTGTGTAGTGTAGTGTAGTGTAGTGTAGTGTAGTGTGTAGTGTAGTGTAGTGTAGTGTTGTGTAGGTGTGTAGTGTGTTAGTGTGTAGTGTGTTAGTTTAGTGTGTGTGTAGTGTAGTGTTGTGTCGTGTGTAGTGTCGTGTAGTGTAGTGTAGTGTGTAGTGTGTAGTGTGTAGTGTGTAGTGTGTAGAGTAGTGTTTAGTTTCGTGTGTAGTGTGTAGTGTGTAGAGTAGTGTCGTGTAGTGTAGTAGAAGTGTGTAGTGTAGTGTGTAGGTGTTAGTGTGTAGTGGTAGTGAAGTTTAGTGTTAGTGTAGTGAAGTGTAGTGTAGTGTAGTGTAGTGTGTAGTGTGTAGTGTGAGTGTGTAGTGTGTAGTGTGTAGTGTGGTAGTGTAGTGTGTGTGTAGTGTAGTGTAGTGTAGTGTAGTGTAGTGTAGTGTAGTGTAGTGTGTAGTGTGTAGTGTGTAGTGTAGTGTAGTGTGTAGTGTAGTGTAGTGTAGTGTAGTGTGTAGTGTAGTGTAGTAGTGTGTAGTGTAGTGTAGTGTAGTGTAGTGTAGTGTAGTGTAGTGTAGTGTAGTGTAGTGTAGTGTAGTGTAGTGTAGTGTAGTGTAGTGTAGTGTGTAGTGTAGTGTAGTGTAGTGTAGTGTAGTGTAGTGTAGTGTAGTGTAGTGTAGTGTAGTGGGTGTAGTGTGTAGTGTGTAGTGTGTAGTGTGTAGTGTGTAGTGTGTAGTGCTACTGTGTAGTGCTACTGTGTAGTGTGTAGTGTGTAGTGTGTAGTGTGTAGTGTGTAGTGTGTAGTGTAGTGTGTAGTGTGTAGTGTGTAGTGTGTAGTGTGTAGTGTGTAGTGTGTAGTGTGTAGTGTAGTGTGTAGTGTGTAGTGTGTAGTGTGTAGTGTGTAGTGTGTAGTGTAGTGTAGTGTAGTGTGTAGTGTGTAGTGTGTAGTGTGTAGTGTGTAGTGTGTAGTGTGTAGTGTGTAGTGTAGTGTAGTGTGTAGTGTGTAGTGTGTAGTGTGTAGTGTAGTGTGTAGTGTGTAGTGTAGTGTAGTGTAGTGTTTAGCACCCCTTTCTACAGAACCCAACCTGCCGTATTAATTATATGTTTGTACAACCCCTTCTAGCAACTAGTGTGTAGTGTGTAGTGTGTAGTGTGTAGTGTGTAGTGTGTAGTGTGTAGTGTGTAGTGTAGTGTAGTGTAGTGTAGTGTGTAGTGTGTAGTGTAGTGTTTAACACCCCTTCCTACAGAACGCCGCGCAACCTATTAATTATATGTTTGTACAACCCCTTCTAGCAAACCCAACAATCACTGTCACGTGACAAAACAAATGTGGTTTATTTCCCGACCCCCCTGTAACTTTGTTATCGTTCCAAATTTCCGATACTTTGTTTACTTTTAACCCGTTCTGTGCTAAGTACCGTGTCGTCACGATACTTTGTTTACTTTTAACCCGTTCTGTGCTAAGTACAGTGTCGTTACGGAACAGCTCATTACCTGACCAGGCTGCACATCTAACAGATCTAATTAATTAGTAGTAATTGTTTTGACACGTCACAATGATAGTAACAACAATACTTTTCTATTTGTCTTGATCTCCTCTCTTACGATGACGCTGACGCTAACAGTCTCATAAAGTTGTTTATTTGACTACTTAGTACCTCACCCATCTGCGATTCTGCTGTCCTACCATCTGCTGCACTAAGTGCAAGATTACAACAAGATGATTATAGTACTGCAAAAAGATAATTATAGTACTTTACAACTATCTAACGCTCGTCTTGGCTGTGTTTCTTTTAAAGTTTCTTTTAAAGTTTAAATCACTTGAGTATAATAATAATATTACCTCATTTACGTTAGCCCTCATAAATAATCCCACCTTATACTCCAGCAATGGTATCTCCAGCAACAGTTGACCCTTCAGCCCTCACTCTGCCCTCCACCCAAGTTGTCCCCCTCTGGATCTACTGTTTTCTGATAACACTCCTCTCTCTCCTGGGTAACACCACCGTCCTGTACTCCTCCCTAAGATATAACACCATCAAGATGGACTGTATCTCCGTACTCCTGGTCCAGAACCTGGCGGTGGCAGATCTACTCTACACGGTGATGATCGTGCTGCCAATCCTGGTGACGTACTCTGCAGGAGGCTGGGTGTTAGGTGAGGGATGGTGTTGGGTGATGAGCCAACTTACCTTCATCCCGGGGACTGTTAACACTCTTACAGTGCTTGTTATAACTCTCTACAGGTTGAGGACCCTCTTGTCTCCATTCTCTAGTGTATCTGTGACTGTAGGACGAGGTGTGGTAGGGTTGATCTGGATAGTATCTCTACTGGGAACTATCCTATCTCTGTCCTACAAGTCCCTCTCAGTGTTCAGTCCCACAGCTGCTCGCTGCAACTCCTCCATCTACAGGGACCCTGTAGGAGGTCCTGTGTTTCTGGTGGTAGCTACAGGTCTCCTGATCATCCTACCAGTCTTCGCTATCACACTCGGGAATGTTGCTATAGGAGTCACTGCGCTTAAACACTCCTCCGCTGGAAACCGAACAAAGGGTATCACCACTGTAACCGCACTTTCAGGACTTTTCATAGCGAGCTGGACTCCCCTCATTATCTTCACCTTCTTCAGGATATGGAGGGTACCGGTGCCCAGTTTACTAGACTTACTGGCGTTTCATTGTATCTTCCTGAACACTGCGGGTAACCCTGTTTTATACACTCTGACTAACAGAAGGTTCGGAGAGTACGTGAGGAGTAGTGTTATGTTGTGCTGCAGAGGAGGCAAGGGTAACCAGGGTAACCATGGTAACCAGGGTAACCATGGTAACCAGGGGAACCAGGGGAGGAACCAGGTGGGAATTACTCTCCGTACTACAGATAATCCCGCTCCCGCTTCCTTTGCTAGGGAGTCGGAGTCGTAGAAGAATCAAAAAAAGAGACATGACCTCATGTAATGAATACATGTTGTAGTACTTTGTTGTTTCATGTTTCATATCCAGATTATTATCATTAACCATGTTCTGAATTATATGACAAATAACCTTATCATATTGTGAAGATTTTAAAAAATTTCCATCTACTGTGCAATTGTTATGTAAATATTAGCGTTTTAACAAAATGATTCAAGATTTCAACGGTTTTGCAAACGAAGAATATTGATAGAAGATAACAACAAAAAGGCATATCCGTTAGTTTTACATTCAGAATTCTCAAAATTCGTCGACAAAAGTATAAATTTTAAAGTTAATCCAACCGAATAACAACAATAAACCACTGCATATTATCACATGATCGGTTAATAGATTGATAGAAGGAATTAGACATGGTATGTATGATGCGTTAAGTCATTAAACGCGTGGACATTGATTTAGTATTCTAATATCTCATATTCATCTAGATTCTTGATGTGATGTTAAACATTTGATCGTCAGGTCAGAAACCCCCAAAAAGTGACAATCATAATAAATAATGATCATAATTAATCATAATCAATCCAAAGAACACGATCTACAGAATTACAATTCATTAGTTTAATGATTAATTTACAGGACCATTGTAAAGCGTTTAAAGATTTGCTCGCTGCTCACGAAGCTATTTACTCTGATTCTCATATAGTTACATTCTCTGATACTTTACAGGTATGTTTTACAAGTTTACATATTTTACATATTTTACATATTTATTCAGTTAATCTTATTTCGCCCAGAACAATAAGTTGATACAATTAAGTAGGCTAAAAATGTGGAACCCATATCCTCTATTATTATAGATATTATTATTATAGATATTACTATAGATATTATTATAGATATTATTATTATAGATATTATTATTATAGATATTATTATTATACATATTATCGTTATAGATATTATTATAGATATTATTATTATAAATATTATCCTTATAGATATTATTATTATTATAGATTATATTATAAAGGTAATATATAACAACCCTCAGAACGTTACCATAACAACCCTCAGAACGTTACAGAGGAGCTCTCTACCCTGCTCTCCACACTAACACACTTCACCCTCAGAACGTTACAGAGGAGCTCTCTACCCTGCTCTCCACACTAACACACTTCACCCTCAGAACGTTACAGAGGAGCTCTCTACCCTGCTCTCCACACTAACACACTTCACCCTCAGAACGTTACAGAGGAGCTCTCTACCCTGCTCTCCACACTAACACACTTCACCCTCAGAACGTTACAGAGGAGCTCTCTACCCTCCTCTCCACACTAACACACTTCACCCTCAGAACGTTACAGAGGAGCTCTCTACCCTCCTCTCCACACTAACACACTTCACCCTCAGAACGTTACAGAGGAGCTCTCTACCCTGCTCTCCACACTAACACACTTCACCCTCAGAACGTTACAGAGGAGCTCTCTACCCTGCTCTCCACACTAACACACTTCACCCTCAGAACGTTACAGAGGAGCTCTCTACCCTCCTCTCCACACTAACACACTTCACCCTCAGAACGTTACAGAGGAGCTCTCTACCCTGCTCTCCACACTAACACACTTCACCCTCAGAACGTTACAGAGGAGCTCTCTACCCTCCTCTCCACACTAACACACTTCACCCTCAGAACGTTACAGAGGAGCTCTCTACCCTGCTCTCCACACTAACACACTTCACCCTCAGAACGTTACAGAGGAGCTCTCTACCCTGCCTCTCCACACTAACACACTTCACCCTCAGAACGTTACAGAGGAGCTCTCTACCCTGCTCTCCACACTAACACACTTCACCCTCAGAACGTTACAGAGGAGCTCTCTACCCTGCTCTCCACACTAACACACTTCACCCTCAGAACGTTACAGAGGAGCTCTCTACCCTCCTCTCCACACTAACACACTTCACCCTCAGAACGTTACAGAGGAGCTCTCTACCCTCCTCTCCACACTAACACACTTCACCCTCAGAACGTTACAGAGGAGCTCTCTACCCTGCTCTCCACACTAACACACTTCACCCTCAGAACGTTACAGAGGAGCTCTCTACCCTGCTCTCCACACTAACACACTTCACCCTCAGAACGTTACAGAGGAGCTCTCTACCCTCCTCTCCACACTAACACACTTCACCCTCAGAACGTTACAGAGGAGCTCTCTACCCTGCTCTCCACACTAACACACTTCACCCTCAGAACGTTACAGAGGAGCTCTCTACCCTCCTCTCCACACTAACACACTTCACCCTCAGAACGTTACAGAGGAGCTCTCTACCCTGCTCTCCACACTAACACACTTCACCCTCAGAACGTTACAGAGGAGCTCTCTACCCTCCTCTCCACACTAACACACTTCACCCTCAGAACGTTACAGAGGAGCTCTCTACCCTGCTCTCCACACTAACACACTTCACCCTCAGAACGTTACAGAGGAGCTCTCTACCCTGCTCTCCACACTAACACACTTCACCCTCAGAACGTTACAGAGGAGCTCTCTACCCTGCTCTCCACACTAACACACTTCACCCTCAGAACGTTACAGAGGAGCTCTCTACCCTCCTCTCCACACTAACACACTTCACCCTCAGAACGTTACAGAGGAGCTCTCTACCCTGCTCTCCACACTAACACACTTCACCCTCAGAACGTTACAGAGGAGCTCTCTACCCTGCTCTCCACACTAACACACTTCACCCTCAGAACGTTACAGAGGAGCTCTCTACCCTGCTCTCCACACTAACACACTTCACCCTCAGAACGTTACAGAGGAGCTCTCTACCCTGCTCTCCACACTAACACACTTCACCCTCAGAACGTTACAGAGGAGCTCTCTACCCTGCTCTCCACACTAACACACTTCACCCTCAGAACGTTACAGAGGAGCTCTCTACCCTGCTCTCCACACTAACACACTTCACCCTCAGAACGTTACAGAGGAGCTCTCTACCCTGCTCTCCACACTAACACACTTCACCCTCAGAACGTTACAGAGGAGCTCTCTACCCTGCTCTCCACACTAACACACTTCACCCTCAGAACGTTACAGAGGAGCTCTCTACCCTGCTCTCCACACTAACACACTTCACCCTCAGAACGTTACAGAGGAGCTCTCTACCCTGCTCTCCACACTAACACACTTCACCCTCAGAACGTTACAGAGGAGCTCTCTACCCTGCTCTCCACACTAACACACTTCACCCTCAGAACGTTACAGAGGAGCTCTCTACCCTCCTCTCCACACTAACACACTTCACCCTCAGAACGTTACAGAGGAGCTCTCTACCCTCTCTCCACACTAACACACTTCACCCTCAGAACGTTACAGAGGAGCTCTCTACCCTGCTCTCCACACTAACACACTTCACCCTCAGAACGTTACAGAGGAGCTCTCTACCCTCCTCTCCACACTAACACACTTCACCCTCAGAACGTTACAGAGGAGCTCTCTACCCTGCTCTCCACACTAACACACTTCACCCTCAGAACGTTACAGAGGAGCTCTCTACCCTGCTCTCCACACTAACACACTTCACCCTCAGAACGTTACAGAGGAGCTCTCTACCCTGCTCTCCACACTAACACACTTCACCCTCAGAACGTTACAGAGGAGCTCTCTACCCTCCTCTCCACACTAACACACTTCACCCTCAGAACGTTACAGAGGAGCTCTCTACCCTGCTCTCCACACTAACACACTTCACCCTCAGAACGTTACAGAGGAGCTCTCTACCCTGCTCTCCACACTAACACACTTCACCCTCAGAACGTTACAGAGGAGCTCTCTACCCTCCTCTCCACACTAACACACTTCACCCTCAGAACGTTACAGAGGAGCTCTCTACCCTCCTCTCCACACTAACACACTTCACCCTCAGAACGTTACAGAGGAGCTCTCTACCCTGCTCTCCACACTAACACACTTCACCCTCAGAACGTTACAGAGGAGCTCTCTACCCTGCTCTCCACACTAACACACTTCACCCTCAGAACGTTACAGAGGAGCTCTCTACCCTGCTCTCCACACTAACACACTTCACCCTCAGAACGTTACAGAGGAGCTCTCTACCCTGCTCTCCACACTAACACACTTCACCCTCAGAACGTTACAGAGGAGCTCTCTACCCTGCTCTCCACACTAACACACTTCACCCTCAGAACGTTACAGAGGAGCTCTCTACCCTGCTCTCCACACTAACACACTTCACCCTCAGAACGTTACAGAGGAGCTCTCTACCCTCCTCTCCACACTAACACACTTCACCCTCAGAACGTTACAGAGGAGCTCTCTACCCTGCTCTCCACACTAACACACTTCACCCTCAGAACGTTACAGAGGAGCTCTCTACCCTGCTCTCCACACTAACACACTTCACCCTCAGAACGTTACAGAGGAGCTCTCTACCCTGCTCTCCACACTAACACACTTCACCCTCAGAACGTTACAGAGGAGCTCTCTACCCTGCTCTCCACACTAACACACTTCACCCTCAGAACGTTACAGAGGAGCTCTCTACCCTGCTCTCCACACTAACACACTTCACCCTCAGAACGTTACAGAGGAGCTCTCTACCCTCCTCTCCACACTAACACACTTCACCCTCAGAACGTTACAGAGGAGCTCTCTACCCTGCTCTCCACACTAACACACTTCACCCTCAGAACGTTACAGAGGAGCTCTCTACCCTGCTCTCCACACTAACACACTTCACCCTCAGAACGTTACAGAGGAGCTCTCTACCCTCCTCTCCACACTAACACACTTCACCCTCAGAACGTTACAGAGGAGCTCTCTACCCTGCTCTCCACACTAACACACTTCACCCTCAGAACGTTACAGAGGAGCTCTCTACCCTCCTCTCCACACTAACACACTTCACCCTCAGAACGTTACAGAGGAGCTCTCTACCCTGCTCTCCACACTAACACACTTCACCCTCAGAACGTTACAGAGGAGCTCTCTACCCTGCTCTCCACACTAACACACTTCACCCTCAGAACGTTACAGAGGAGCTCTCTACCCTGCTCTCCACACTAACACACTTCACCCTCAGAACGTTACAGAGGAGCTCTCTACCCTGCTCTCCACACTAACACACTTCACCCTCAGAACGTTACAGAGGAGCTCTCTACCCTGCTCTCCACACTAACACACTTCACCCTCAGAACGTTACAGAGGAGCTCTCTACCCTCCTCTCCACACTAACACACTTCACCCTCAGAACGTTACAGAGGAGCTCTCTACCCTCCTCTCCACACTAACACACTTCACCCTCAGAACGTTACAGAGGAGCTCTCTACCCTGCTCTCCACACTAACACACTTCACCCTCAGAACGTTACAGAGGAGCTCTCTACCCTGCTCTCCACACTAACACACTTCACCCTCAGAACGTTACAGAGGAGCTCTCTACCCTGCTCTCCACACTAACACACTTCACCCTCAGAACGTTACAGAGGAGCTCTCTACCCTGCTCTCCACACTAACACACTTCACCCTCAGAACGTTACAGAGGAGCTCTCTACCCTGCTCTCCACACTAACACACTTCACCCTCAGAACGTTACAGAGGAGCTCTCTACCCTCCTCTCCACACTAACACACTTCACCCTCAGAACGTTACAGAGGAGCTCTCTACCCTCCTCTCCACACTAACACACTTCACCCTCAGAACGTTACAGAGGAGCTCTCTACCCTGCTCTCCACACTAACACACTTCACCCTCAGAACGTTACAGAGGAGCTCTCTACCCTGCTCTCCACACTAACACACTTCACCCTCAGAACGTTACAGAGGAGCTCTCTACCCTGCTCTCCACACTAACACACTTCACCCTCAGAACGTTACAGAGGAGCTCTCTACCCTCCTCTCCACACTAACACACTTCACCCTCAGAACGTTACAGAGGAGCTCTCTACCCTGCTCTCCACACTAACACACTTCACCCTCAGAACGTTACAGAGGAGCTCTCTACCCTCCTCTCCACACTAACACACTTCACCCTCAGAACGTTACAGAGGAGCTCTCTACCCTGCTCTCCACACTAACACACTTCACCCTCAGAACGTTACAGAGGAGCTCTCTACCCTGCTCTCCACACTAACACACTTCACCCTCAGAACGTTACAGAGGAGCTCTCTACCCTGCTCTCCACACTAACACACTTCACCCTCAGAACGTTACAGAGGAGCTCTCTACCCTCCTCTCCACACTAACACACTTCACCCTCAGAACGTTACAGAGGAGCTCTCTACCCTCCTCTCCACACTAACACACTTCACCCTCAGAACGTTACAGAGGAGCTCTCTACCCTGCTCTCCACACTAACACACTTCACCCTCAGAACGTTACAGAGGAGCTCTCTACCCTGCTCTCCACACTAACACACTTCACCCTCAGAACGTTACAGAGGAGCTCTCTACCCTGCTCTCCACACTAACACACTTCACCCTCAGAACGTTACAGAGGAGCTCTCTACCCTCCTCTCCACACTAACACACTTCACCCTCAGAACGTTACAGAGGAGCTCTCTACCCTGCTCTCCACACTAACACACTTCACCCTCAGAACGTTACAGAGGAGCTCTCTACCCTGCCTCTCCACACTAACACACTTCACCCTCAGAACGTTACAGAGGAGCTCTCTACCCTGCTCTCCACACTAACACACTTCACCCTCAGAACGTTACAGAGGAGCTCTCTACCCTCCTCTCCACACTAACACACTTCACCCTCAGAACGTTACAGAGGAGCTCTCTACCCTGCTCTCCACACTAACACACTTCACCCTCAGAACGTTACAGAGGAGCTCTCTACCCTCCTCTCCACACTAACACACTTCACCCTCAGAACGTTACAGAGGAGCTCTCTACCCTCCTCTCCACACTAACAC
This sequence comes from Bolinopsis microptera, assembly GCF_026151205.1. Lineage (NCBI taxonomy): Eukaryota > Metazoa > Ctenophora > Tentaculata > Lobata > Bolinopsidae > Bolinopsis > Bolinopsis microptera. The sequence continues at coordinate 619,634 of NC_087078.1, read as the reverse complement.
ACTTCACCCTCAGAACGTTACAGAGGAGCTCTCTACCCTGCTCTCCACACTAACACACTTCACCCTCAGAACGTTACAGAGGAGCTCTCTACCCTGCTCTCCACACTAACACACTTCACCCTCAGAACGTTACAGAGGAGCTCTCTACCCTGCTCTCCACACTAACACACTTCACCCTCAGAACGTTACAGAGGAGCTCTCTACCCTGCTCTCCACACTAACACACTTCACCCTCAGAACGTTACAGAGGAGCTCTCTACCCTGCTCTCCACACTAACACACTTCACCCTCAGAACGTTACAGAGGAGCTCTCTACCCTCCTCTCCACACTAACACACTTCACCCTCAGAACGTTACAGAGGAGCTCTCTACCCTGCTCTCCACACTAACACACTTCACCCTCAGAACGTTACAGAGGAGCTCTCTACCCTGCTCTCCACACTAACACACTTCACCCTCAGAACGTTACAGAGGAGCTCTCTACCCTCCTCTCCACACTAACACACTTCACCCTCAGAACGTTACAGAGGAGCTCTCTACCCTCCTCTCCACACTAACACACTTCACCCTCAGAACGTTACAGAGGAGCTCTCTACCCTCCTCTCCACACTAACACACTTCACCCTCAGAACGTTACAGAGGAGCTCTCTACCCTGCTCTCCACACTAACACACTTCACCCTCAGAACGTTACAGAGGAGCTCTCTACCCTGCCTCTCCACACTAACACACTTCACCCTCAGAACGTTACAGAGGAGCTCTCTACCCTGCTCTCCACACTAACACACTTCACCCTCAGAACGTTACAGAGGAGCTCTCTACCCTGCTCTCCACACTAACACACTTCACCCTCAGAACGTTACAGAGGAGCTCTCTACCCTGCTCTCCACACTAACACACTTCACCCTCAGAACGTTACAGAGGAGCTCTCTACCCTCCTCTCCACACTAACACACTTCACCCTCAGAACGTTACAGAGGAGCTCTCTACCCTCCTCTCCACACTAACACACTTCACCCTCAGAACGTTACAGAGGAGCTCTCTACCCTGCTCTCCACACTAACACACTTCACCCTCAGAACGTTACAGAGGAGCTCTCTACCCTGCTCTCCACACTAACACACTTCACCCTCAGAACGTTACAGAGGAGCTCTCTACCCTGCTCTCCACACTAACACACTTCACCCTCAGAACGTTACAGAGGAGCTCTCTACCCTGCTCTCCACACTAACACACTTCACCCTCAGAACGTTACAGAGGAGCTCTCTACCCTGCTCTCCACACTAACACACTTCACCCTCAGAACGTTACAGAGGAGCTCTCTACCCTGCTCTCCACACTAACACACTTCACCCTCAGAACGTTACAGAGGAGCTCTCTACCCTGCTCTCCACACTAACACACTTCACCCTCAGAACGTTACAGAGGAGCTCTCTACCCTGCTCTCCACACTAACACACTTCACCCTCAGAACGTTACAGAGGAGCTCTCTACCCTGCTCTCCACACTAACACACTTCACCCTCAGAACGTTACAGAGGAGCTCTCTACCCTCCTCTCCACACTAACACACTTCACCCTCAGAACGTTACAGAGGAGCTCTCTACCCTGCTCTCCACACTAACACACTTCACCCTCAGAACGTTACAGAGGAGCTCTCTACCCTGCTCTCCACACTAACACACTTCACCCTCAGAACGTTACAGAGGAGCTCTCTACCCTGCTCTCCACACTAACACACTTCACCCTCAGAACGTTACAGAGGAGCTCTCTACCCTGCTCTCCACACTAACACACTTCACCCTCAGAACGTTACAGAGGAGCTCTCTACCCTGCTCTCCACACTAACACACTTCACCCTCAGAACGTTACAGAGGAGCTCTCTACCCTGCTCTCCACACTAACACACTTCACCCTCAGAACGTTACAGAGGAGCTCTCTACCCTGCTCTCCACACTAACACACTTCACCCTCAGAACGTTACAGAGGAGCTCTCTACCCTGCTCTCCACACTAACACACTTCACCCTCAGAACGTTACAGAGGAGCTCTCTACCCTCCTCTCCACACTAACACACTTCACCCTCAGAACGTTACAGAGGAGCTCTCTACCCTGCTCTCCACACTAACACACTTCACCCTCAGAACGTTACAGAGGAGCTCTCTACCCTGCTCTCCACACTAACACACTTCACCCTCAGAACGTTACAGAGGAGCTCTCTACCCTCCTCTCCACACTAACACACTTCACCCTCAGAACGTTACAGAGGAGCTCTCTACCCTCCTCTCCACACTAACACACTTCACCCTCAGAACGTTACAGAGGAGCTCTCTACCCTGCTCTCCACACTAACACACTTCACCCTCAGAACGTTACAGAGGAGCTCTCTACCCTGCTCTCCACACTAACACACTTCACCCTCAGAACGTTACAGAGGAGCTCTCTACCCTGCTCTCCACACTAACACACTTCACCCTCAGAACGTTACAGAGGAGCTCTCTACCCTGCTCTCCACACTAACACACTTCACCCTCAGAACGTTACAGAGGAGCTCTCTACCCTGCTCTCCACACTAACACACTTCACCCTCAGAACGTTACAGAGGAGCTCTCTACCCTGCTCTCCACACTAACACACTTCACCCTCAGAACGTTACAGAGGAGCTCTCTACCCTCCTCTCCACACTAACACACTTCACCCTCAGAACGTTACAGAGGAGCTCTCTACCCTCCTCTCCACACTAACACACTTCACCCTCAGAACGTTACAGAGGAGCTCTCTACCCTGCTCTCCACACTAACACACTTCACCCTCAGAACGTTACAGAGGAGCTCTCTACCCTCCTCTCCACACTAACACACTTCACCCTCAGAACGTTACAGAGGAGCTCTCTACCCTGCCTCTCCACACTAACACACTTCACCCTCAGAACGTTACAGAGGAGCTCTCTACCCTGCCTCTCCACACTAACACACTTCACCCTCAGAACGTTACAGAGGAGCTCTCTACCCTGCCTCTCCACACTAACACACTTCACCCTCAGAACGTTACAGAGGAGCTCTCTACCCTGCTCTCCACACTAACACACTTCACCCTCAGAACGTTACAGAGGAGCTCTCTACCCTGCCTCTCCACACTAACACACTTCACCCTCAGAACGTTACAGAGGAGCTCTCTACCCTCCTCTCCACACTAACACACTTCACCCTCAGAACGTTACAGAGGAGCTCTCTACCCTGCTCTCCACACTAACACACTTCACCCTCAGAACGTTACAGAGGAGCTCTCTACCCTGCTCTCCACACTAACACACTTCACCCTCAGAACGTTACAGAGGAGCTCTCTACCCTCCTCTCCACACTAACACACTTCACCCTCAGAACGTTACAGAGGAGCTCTCTACCCTGCTCTCCACACTAACACACTTCACCCTCAGAACGTTACAGAGGAGCTCTCTACCCTCCTCTCCACACTAACACACTTCACCCTCAGAACGTTACAGAGGAGCTCTCTACCCTCCTCTCCACACTAACACACTTCACCCTCAGAACGTTACAGAGGAGCTCTCTACCCTGCTCTCCACACTAACACACTTCACCCTCAGAACGTTACAGAGGAGCTCTCTACCCTCCTCTCCACACTAACACACTTCACCCTCAGAACGTTACAGAGGAGCTCTCTACCCTGCCTCTCCACACTAACACACTTCACCCTCAGAACGTTACAGAGGAGCTCTCTACCCTGCCTCTCCACACTAACACACTTCACCCTCAGAACGTTACAGAGGAGCTCTCTACCCTGCCTCTCCACACTAACACACTTCACCCTCAGAACGTTACAGAGGAGCTCTCTACCCTGCTCTCCACACTAACACACTTCACCCTCAGAACGTTACAGAGGAGCTCTCTACCCTGCCTCTCCACACTAACACACTTCACCCTCAGAACGTTACAGAGGAGCTCTCTACCCTCCTCTCCACACTAACACACTTCACCCTCAGAACGTTACAGAGGAGCTCTCTACCCTGCTCTCCACACTAACACACTTCACCCTCAGAACGTTACAGAGGAGCTCTCTACCCTGCTCTCCACACTAACACACTTCACCCTGCCCTGTCCGTCCCACATAGTACAGTTTGTAATGACACCCCGCTTCCTGGAGGGGGCAGCTAACTACGACGCCAGGGTGACACCTGGTGATGATGGGTGTTTGGAAGTGATTGTTAGTGAGGAGTACAGGAACGTTTTCACTTCGCTTCTCATCGCGCGTGTCCAGGTGGGTGATTACTTTTTAAGGTGTTTACTTATTAGTTTTAGCAGAATTTAATAAGATTTGCAGCAGCATTTCTGCCAATGCTGGCGTAACTTGTTGATTTATTGAGTTGTATGGGTGGTTTTAGAATTAAGATATTTAATTTTATGTTCAGTTGAAAACGACTTATAGCAAAACGAGTCTTATTTAGCAGCTTTGCGAATGTGCTGTTTTAAGATAAGAGTTAACTGGTTTCCTTAACAGGCAGTCGAAGAGACAGTCGTGACTCAAGATATACCTTGTTCACAAGATGTCAACTGGGACAGACTCAGCAAACAGGTTTTTTACTTGATTGACGATTCCAACCCTTTCTCTGGTCCGACATCTACTTCCAAGTGAAGCAAGCACGTCGAAGCGGCAACGTCCTCCGACCTTTTTTATCTATCAGTATTTCATCGTTTGATATTGTTTATAGAATTATGAATGCCTAAATTTTTGTCGTTTTGAATGAAACTAATCGTAATTTATTAAAAACTTCGCAGCAAATGCAAATGCTTCTTATCTGTATTTTCTCCAACTAACATCACTTAACTTTGGGCTCAATTTGGAACAAATATTTTACGAGCATCACCCATGCTTAGTTTCACTTTATAAATTATTAGTTCCTCTTTCTTTCAGTTTGACGCTCACGTTACGATCAAAGAGAATAGTATCTCAGTAACAGCATCACCTGACAAAGTTAAAGAAGTGGGATTCTTTCTTAAGCAGCGGGAGAAACACATTAGATCTCAGTAACAGCATCACCTGACAAAGTTAAAGAAGTGGGCTTCTTTCTTAAGCAGCGGGAAAAACACATCAGATTGTTATAACCAAATTATGTTAACAGTTTAAATGACATTAAGTGTAATGGACTCTGGTGTGAATCATAATATTGCGAATGGCTGGCTTAGTTTGAGGGTCATTTGGATGTTGGAAGCTTGCGTTTACTTCCAGTTTATAGGCGTCAGCGATCAACATGTTGATTGCGATGCATTACCAATACCAGGCCGCGCCGCGCGTCATTACCATTTAGAATGCTTCTCTGGTTCGGTTGCGATAACTATAAGCATTCTATGATGCGCGGTGCAGCCCAGTAGTGCATCCGCTACAACTTAATTACCAGGTGTTGTTGAAATGAATAATGTTGTAAATATTCGATTATAATTACAACACTGGATGGGCTTTGTCCTAAAAATTCAATCGTAAAATTGTCTATGATCTTCCTAGTTCACCCAATTGCCATGGTTAAAAAAGGTTTCCATTTTCGTCAGTCTCATAATCCAAATGAAGCTAACAGTAACATTAATTGCATTTACAGTTTTATATACTATCCCAGATCAAGGAGATGCTCTCAATTTAGTCATTAGTAACATTTATAATTCATTGTTTTCTATATAAATCTAAGTGCTAAGATCATGTGTTATTTTTATGAATCCCCTCCAGTTTTACTGGGCCGCGCTCAGCCTGTCATTCCGCATAATCTCTATTCGGAGTTTAGAACATGATAGGTCCCCAGGTAACTCCAGTTCTCACAGATATACCGGCCGAGAGAGGTGTTGCTAAACCAGCACACGAAAAGGTGTGTAAAATCTCAATATGTCTATAGTTATACCATGCTTGATTCTGCACTTGCTCTATCCATAGCCTGTCGCTTGTTAACGGGTGATACTCGTAAAATATCTGTTCCATATATTGGACCGTCGACGAGTCCAACTCGGCGCGCGTCCTGGTAGGTTGTAAACCTACAAAAAGAAGTTCAAAGTTACCGCATGCATGGCAATTCGTGTTACTGGGCCGCGCTCAGCCTGTCATTCCACCTAATCTCTATTCGTTTATATATGTTTAGCCTGAGGTGAGTGAGGTCCCCAGGTAAAATTTGTGGAGTGTGTTTTCGGTGGAGATACATATAAGTAGAACCTAAGCTAGGCCATAAGCACGAATCTCTTGAAAACTAAAACATAACTCCCCTTCCTAAAATTAAACAAATTGAATGATTTTACTGTAACGAAGATGTAATTAGATCGAACGCAGAAATACATATACAAATACGCGAGATACATATACAAATACTTTGAAATTCGCGCAGGCGTTCGATCTAATTCCTGATCCTAGATCGAACCGGTTCGATTTAATTTCGGCGTTCGATCTAATTACATCTTGGTGACAGTTAGAGGATTAGCCAGTAAAATTTCAAGAGTTCACATAGCCATGTGTATATGCGTACTGTGCGACGCGCTTGTTTCACAACCTTCGGCGGTCGCGCGCTACTGTAACATGTAAGCGAGAGGGCTCTGCTTAGAGCAATTTCTAGAGCATAACGCGCAGTTTTGCTTAACGGATGCTACTCGTCTAAATTTCTTCGAAGTAGCGTGCGCCGCTTTCTTCTCGAACTTGCCCGATGGCAAGTGCTACGAAGTAGCGCGCGCCGGGCCAGACCATTAACAATGGTCAAAGTTTTGCTAGTACTGTAGTAGTAAAGTTGTTTCAAATTTCCCTCATTCAAACGACGATTTGGCGTCCCCCTCCGCACAGCAGGGTCGGCGGGGGCCTTTGTTACGCCACTACATACGAGGTTTCGCATTAGCTGCCACAACCTTTACATTGAGAGGGGTCGTTACGAAACCCTTTGTATCACGTGGTGATCCCCACTGTCGTTTCACTATAGTAGTGAGTTTCTACGATACAGGGGAGCCGCGCACTCGTGCGCGGCGGGTCATACAACGTATGACAAAACCCCCCTAGTACCAAGAAAACATCGATGGTACAGTTTCTGCTTTTTCAGCAAAGGGCTTAAGCCTATGAGGACGAAATTTATGTTTTAATTGACTGTTTACTCTGCTCTTGATTTAACGGGTGATACTCGTAAAATATCTGTTCCATATATTGGACCGTTGACGAGTCCAACTCGGCGCGCGTCCTGGTAGGTTGTAAATCTACAACTCTTGACCATTGTTAATGATCTGGCCCGGCGCGGCGCGCGCTACTTCGAAAAAATTTAGACGAGTAACATCTATCAACTTTACTCCTCAAGTTAAAGAAATATTTAACTACCATCCCAAAAAAATTACTGACCTAGCCGGTTTGCTACAAGCGTGCTAAATCACTCTACAGTCGATCTTCGAGATTGTTCTAAAAGGGCCCCCAAAAGTTGAAACCAACTGCAATCGATGTATTTTCGGACGCTGATTTCGAATCACCCCCACGACATAGAGTTAAAATGCTCCCCTGACGAGATATTGGCGAAAAACTGTCTCGATCAAGTGATATGACCGTATAAGGAAGTTACTCTAATTTCTCGTTAGGGTTAGGGTTTCAGCATATGCTTTTGTTAAGGATTGGGTTAGAGTTAGGGTTGGGATCAGACTAGAGGGTTAGGGTTTTGAATAGTCGTTCAGGGCGAGCTAGAGAACGGGTTGAAAAAATCACGTGACAGTCGAGTGTAGAGTGATTAATCATCATCCGGTTTGCTATCCGATAAAACTCTAGACCCTACAAAATTTACTACCACAGCAAGAGCAATCCATTCAATTCTCAATGTGAACGAACAATTTACAGCCTACTATTATTAGAGCCCAGATTTTCACTCAAATACTGGCCAATGCATAATGCTATAGGACCTCAAAATAAGATCGAACTCTACAAATCCGATCTATTCATAGAAAAATAGTATTATAAAACCAAAAACATTAGAACATGGAACATTTACACCAATAGTCCTATCAATTTTGTATATTCTTAAAGGTTTGATTTTATATAGGGTCATTGCTATATTATGTGTATATTGTTTGAATAATTTTATAAAATAGTCCTATCAACAACATAACAGGTGGAATGGGAAAAGAAGCAAATGCTTTTTTTCAAAAAGCTCGCTGACAGAAAATCAGGACAAAGATACAGTGAGGCAATGACATTTATCAGGAAAAAGAATAAGATTTTACTTATTGAGAACACTAATTATAGCTCTTAGAGGAGAAAGAGGGATAAAAAGTGGTAGCGCTGTTAAAATATCAGAACTAGAAATAAATTTAGAGCTAGGCTACTTCTACTATTTAAAGGGTTTTTATGTTTTATAAAATTTACTTGGGCACGTTCTCAGAAGCGGTGATGACACTCCCGCCTTCTTATCTTTCAGATTTGCATGTTTAGGATGTTTTGACTACAAAGGAATGAGGGGCAGACCTCGTTCAAATTTATTTGATTTATTATTAAAAGACATTATGACAAAGAAAATTATTGTGATTGTAAATAAAAGATTTAGTTTTAGTAATTTCAACGATTTAGTGTACAAAGCTCATGATAGACGTTTATGGAGAAGCTATGGGTGAGTCGAGACTACTCGGCCACTCGATTTTATGATTTAATTTCTATTATCTTGTGTTTGCTGTATATAGTTGATTAATAATAATAATAAAATTTACTAAGATTTTTTTATTGAATTTTATATTGAATTTTTATATAGGGTCAGTGCTATATTATGTGTATATTTTTTGAATTTTTCTCTTTTGTTCAATTACAAAACATTTCTAGCTTGTTTATTTGGTATTGTAACTATATTCCCAAGTTATTTAACGTGATTTCCGGGATGAATAGCTGACGTAAATTCGTGGCGCTAACCTTGAACACCAAAATCAACATGCATGGGGTTGTTCACATGTCATACAAAAGTTACTTTTGCTGTTTGTCACCAAAAAGAGATATACAACAAATATGAAGACAAACTGTTTTTTTAGCACGGCTGCAGTTAACTCATAGTAAGGTTATTGCTGTTACAAACATATATGGATTTCAAATCCACCCTATATATCACCCTTGTGACACCTTCAAAAGTTAGATTTAGGGCATACAACACATACTTTATTCGCTGCAATGTACGTACAGTTAGTTTGACACAGTTAGAATATGGTTAGTTCCAAATAATGAAGTTTAATGATTTATACCTCATAAGTCATTGAATTTAGTGCTGGTATATTCGGCCAATTCTTCAGTTTTTGATATCCCATGAAATAATTTAATTAAAGTTTTCGTTGGCAACTTCCTCATTATTTAGCCCAGTAACTCAAATCAAAACATAATGATACATTTAAAGATCATCAAAAATGTTCATAAAAATATTTTTTAATTTCATAAATCAGACATTTCAAACTAGGAGGACAAACCATTGTAAAACAATTGTGTATTGCAGGGTTAATTTATATTAAGACCATCAAATATGCTGACATTACTAGTATTGATTGTTTTTTGCAATTAAATGACTGTTTGCTATCATAAATATGACACGATTGAATGAAAATCGATGAACTATATCCCTCAGAATAATCAGCCCTTAAAATTCTCTCAGAATTTTCCAAACGATTCTTCATTCCCAAATGATTGCTGTTCGCTGTTTGCATTGATTATATATTAAAACAAAGACTTGAGTCGAAGAAAATTAACATTGCAATGCAATGCACAATTTTCTGGCTTGGGTTATTTTCAGCACATCCTGTAGATCCAAGCTTGTTTGAAATTGTGTTTTTTGTTATTTGTTAATAATAAAGCTTGTTTCAGAGAGTTTGATGTAAGTCGTAAGACAATGGCTGATAAGCGCAAACTTCTTGGTGACATTGATAGATGTCACAAAAAGGTTGCTGAAGGTGTTGAATCTTTCAAGGAGACTTGGAAAAAGCTTCAGCAAGCATGTAATCCCAATCAGAAGGAAAAATATGAACAAGATCTCAAGAAGGAAATAAAGAAGTTGCAAAGGCTACGAGATCAGATAAAAACTTGGTGTGCATCAAATGAGGTTAAGGACAAAAGGCCGCTTTTAGAAGACAGAAAACTTATAGAAACTCAGATGGAAACGTTCAAAATTGTTGAAAGAGACTCCAAAACTAAGGCATACTCTAAAGAGGCATTAGGATTACCTGCAAAGATAGATCCTGCTGAAAAAGAAAAGTATGAGTTACGGGAGTGGTTGAATAAGACAATTGAATCTTTAAACATTGAAACAGACAAACTGGAGGCAGATGTTGAAACCATTCATGCTCATAATAGGAAAGGTAAAAGTAAAGATAAGCAACAGGAAAAGCTGGATGAACTTCAGGAATTTATCGCTAAGCACAGGTGGCATATTGTCCGTCTTGAAGCATTGCTTCGAATGTTGGATAACGACAATATTGAGGTCGATGATGTGAAAGGGATCCAGGAAGATGTTGACTTCTATCTGACAGATTATAAAGAACCTGATTACGTTGACAATGAATACCTGTACACTGATATTGTTGATCCAGACATCTTGAACAGTTCATTACTAACAGACAATAGGTTAACATCAAATCACTCTGATGATGAGCTTGACGAGGATGAAGAGAGTAACATGGATGATAGTTTTTCTCAAGTTTCCCACGAGTCCTCACAACACAACAACGATTTCAGTGAGATACCACCCACCAGTCCCACCACCAAGGCTGCTATTAAAGCAAAGACTATTGTTCCTCCAGCTCCACCAGCAGCTGCAGTAGCTGCACCAAGATCACGCCACCCAACACCTAACTCCAGTACCCCAAGTGTTACCACCCCTCCTGCAAGTATAGCACCCCAACCAGTTCTGGTCAAACCTCCTCAACCCAAAACCCCACCAAACAATTTAATTTCACCACCAGTTTTCTCTTCAGCTCCTCCAAGTTCGACGACAAGTTCACTGTACACGAACCATCATGTACCGAGCACTGAATCTGTTAGATCACCACCATCAGTCCCAACACCTGCCCCCTCCAGCACCCCTTCAGAAAACATTCAGAGTACAGAAGAAGATTTAAACCAAGAAGCATTTGTGTTGGATCCTATTTTGGGTGTCAGTCCTCTGGGACCTCTTCCCCTGACAACAGAAAGAGCCATGCAAATGGAAATGTTAGAAGCAGCTGCTGGCAATCTCCCCCAGCCTAACGACTCTAATAGAGTGAGATCGTTAAACCTGATAAATTCATTCCCAAATTTCCCAGCTCAGATCCCTCCTCATCACTACCATAGCTATGACCCAAAACACAACTTCGACTCCTTTGAGTACTTCAAAAATTTGGTTCCTGACACCCTGTTTTTCATATTTTACTTCTACGAGGGCACGAGAGCTCAGTACTACGCTGCCAAGGCTCTGAAAGAGCAGCACTGGAGGTTCCACAAAAAGATCAAAATGTGGTTTCAGAGGTATGAAGAGCCCAAAGAGATTGTAGAGTCTCACGAGACTGGGACTTACGTGTATTTCGACATCGATCTCTGGCAGCAGAGAACAAAAGAAGACTTCAAATTTGAGTACAAATGGTTGGAAGAGAACAACCTGGACGAATGAACCAAATTGTAAACAATTTTGTACTTTTCCTGTAATCTAAGATTGGTGGTGATTTAATTTTAATAAACTGACATGAACTGCGCTTGCTTTGGTGAAATGAGAGTTAATATATTATTTTCCCAAGTGTTTGAAATTTATATTCATCCGTTTGTTGAAGACGATTCTCTGTGAGAATAGTCTGCTGGAAATATATAATTTTATTTTTAGACTTTCGGTATTATTTGATGTTGATTTAAGTTAAAATTGTTTATGTGAGCTTCATCACAACCAGTTTTACATATGAAATAACATACCTTGAGTTATTTGATTTTTAATGCTTTTACGCTTCAATTATTGATTGATATTGATCTCTAATGAAACTAATTTTAATAAGTTGCACAGCATGTATATAATATAGACTTTCCGTGACTTCATCGTTAAATATGAATTGTAGCAATTATACTCATCTAGTTACCATAGTTACACTACTAGTTACTCATCTCCCATCGTAACATCTTAGAAAAGGCTACTCTCAACACGATGGTTAAAGAAACGAAACTCTACGATCTATTGGGAGTCACTCCTCAGTCAACTCAAGCAGAAATCAAGAAGTCTTACAGAAAGTTAGCTTTGAAATACCACCCTGACAAGAACCCTGGATCTGAAGACAAGGTAATATTATAATAATAATAATATTGTACATAACACGTAACATTGTACATAATACGTTGTACATAATACATTTTACATAACAAATTGTACATAATACATTCGACATGTTCTTTGGTGGAGGCATAATTACTGTAATATAATCTACTAGAAACCCGCTTATAGTCGAAAGCTTTGTTCGAGGAAATTTTAAAAATCAGTTATGTTTTAATTTCTCTTCATCATATAGCTCTGTTATACTGTAGACATAATGGAATTTATCTAACAATGGCGACAGCGTTGTTAGTATTCGGATTCCCAAAACGATACTTTTTACCGCATCAAAAAATACCAATCACAACCAAAGTTATGAATATAAGTCATAGCGTGAGCGTAAATGTGAGCTAGTTTTGAAATTATGACGTAGCATACAGCATAAGTATAACAACGCGCGTAGTTAAGATGTTATTGCTCGCGCACGTGCATTTTAACGTTGCTACGCAACAGCGCAGTAAACCTTTGCTAAAATAACGACATTATTCTAACGGTTATTTTACCTCACTTCCGACGTTAATTATAAAAAATCTAAAGCCTAAATCAAAATTCTAAGAATGCTATAGCCTATTCCTATCCTTTTTCTACAACCCTGCTAAAAATGGCGAGGTTTCAACTCCATTTGCGAGCTGGGTTTGGCATCACCAGAGGGTCATTTTGAGGTCGATTTTCGGTGTTTTTTCTTCTATGTCCCCGTTGCCGGGGAAATTTCGTCAAGTTTAAAATATAATATAGATAATACGAGTAAGCGATATTTTTGGCTTTCTCCATTAAAAGATAAATTCATTTCACTTACAAGAATAAACTTTCAGTTCAAAGAATTATCGTACGCATTCGAAGTGTTATCAGATGAAACAAAGAAGAGGATATATGACCAAGGAGGCATGGAAGCCCTCAAAGAAGGTTTCAGTAACTTAGTAACTAGTAGTGTAACTATGGTAACTAGTAGTGTAACTATGGCCTGGTAACTAGAAGTGTAACTATGGTAACTGTATAATCCTCAGTACAAAAACATAACTTTAAAAATACTGAAACTGGTTTTTGTTAACCAGTTAAACCATGTTAACAGGAGGTGGAGGAGGCGGTGGACACAATCCCATGGACATATTCGACATGTTCTTTGGCGGAGGCATGCGGGGACACAGAGGACACGAGGGCCCCCGACGAGGCAGAGACATGGTCCATCCTTTGAAGGTACTAGTTGTCATGATTATTTACGGGTCAAATTTCAGTAGCAGTATGTAATAATTACCAGTATGATCTCATTACACTATTTTAAAACTTTTACACATTTCTCTCGATTTTCTTGTCAGATTTTTATTGAAACCTTTATTTAATAGGACTGATTTGACAAAAGTTATTTAAGATTTATTCCCGGATTTTACAGGTTTCACTTGAAGAACTTTATAACGGAGCCACTCGACAACTGGCTCTTAACAAGAATGTCATATGCAGCAAATGTAACGGAAAAGGTACATCATTCTTATCATTCTTATCATTCTTATCACTCTTATCATTCTTATCATTCTTATCATTCTTATCATTATTATCATTATTATCATTATTATCATTCTTATCATTCTTATCATAGTTTCAAAAATTTCAAATGCAATACCAATGTAATTTTATAATTGTGAATTACCTGTTTGAAGCCTAAGGGGAGCCTAAGTGAAGTTGAAGAAGAATGTTTTAAAAAAATATACCGAGGACTGACAGATTACTGTAGACAGATATATCGTAAAAATAGATAAGTCTATAAGTATTTACCTGTATGTAACTATCTACACACACAGACACACAACACACACACAGACACTAGCATTTAACACGCAGGAGGTAAAGACGGCGCAGTCCAGACATGTAATGGTTGTCATGGTAACGGTGTGAAGGTTATTGTACGACAACTTCAGCCTGGTATGATACAGCAAATGCAGACAGTGTGTCCTGATTGTCATGGAAAAGGAGATATTATTCGTGAAAAGGTTTGTTTTTCTTTCGTTTCATTTTCTCTCTTTTTTCATTTACTTTTTACTTATTTTGTATACAAATTTCAAGGACCCATACACCTAAACAGGGTTTAGCCCAAAAAACCTCACAGTTCAGTTATTTTCACACATAACATCTATTTCTGTAATGGAAAAGATTGATTATTTGTTTGATAATAACTCGGCTACACGTGGTGTTCTACAATGTAGAAAAAAGGCTGTGTTTTTATAACCTTTTAAACCGAAAAGTGTGTATTTTACTTTTTTTCTTGGGGGACCATCGGACTGTTTTGATACTTGACATGAAATTGTTCTTGGAATTCTTGTGTGGTTTTTTGATGCCCTCAAAAATGTGCTTAGCCAAATAGAAAGTTAATTTTTCGGACTCCAAAGTCACAAAACAAATTTAGGCATATTTTTTGTTTATCATATTTACAAATTTTGCTAGGGAGTACTATAAATAGCCTCAACTTGAAAATTTACATATCAGTTATGAAAAACATAATATACCTTAAAATACTTCCTATTTAAGTTATGGTGCTCGATTTGAGAACCAAATGTTCTCAAAATTGTCGTTTGATATGAAAATGGTGCGCGAGATGGTACTTCCTGTGAAGTAATTTGGGCTGGGTAGTTTTGTTGTATGGGACCTTACTCCTCAACAATGGGTATAGGTGGGGAAGCCTTTAGCATGTGCTTAAACTTGAGTTATGATGAAAATAAACCATCCTCTAATTAATAAGTCTAGCTAAATTCTAGCTAAATAGAGTATCAGAAATATTCATCTTCAGCCATTGTCCATTTATTCTTAAACTTCTGGCCCCCCTCCTCATTAATAACGTATGTAATAACATGGATAACGTATGTCATAACATGGATAACGTATGTCATAACATTGATAACGTATGTCATAACATTGATAACGTATGTCATAACATTGATAACGTATGTCATAACATTGATAACGTATGTCATAACATTGATAACGTATGTCATAACATTGATAACGTATGTCATAACATTGATAACGTATGTCATAACATTGATAACGTATGTCATAACATTGTTAACGTATGTCTCAACATTGATAACGTATGTCATAACATTGATAACGTATGTCATAACATTGATAACGTATGTCATAACATTGATAACGTATGTCATAACATTGATAACGTATGTCATAACATTGATAACGTATGTCATAACATTGATAACGTATGTCATAACATTGATAACGTATGTCATAACATTGATAACGTATGTCATAACATTGATAACGTACAGGGTGAGTTGAAAATAGTGTGTGGAAAGTAAATGGCTCTAATGTTTTTGACAAATGAAATTTCCACTTAATTTTTGCATATTTAGGTAATGAAAATATATACTTTTTATAATAATACAATTAAAATACTTAATAATTAATAATTTGCTCAACCCATCGTCCTTTATTAGCTAGGACATATTGATAACGTGTAAGACAATTGTCTATAGCCGACTTGACTGTATTATGGGGGCAGGGGGGTCTTCATGGAAATTTTCTCAAAATCGACTTTTTAGTTAGTTGTTTCTGATAGAGGGGAGTAATATCTATCAGATGCTTTTGATGCTGTGGAAAAATATCGTTCCTAGCCGAAATTATTGCTGGTCAAAGGTCAGCGCGTGTGTGGTAATTGTATTGCGCGAGCGATTTTTGATCGCGTGCCCTGAAAATCGAGTCTAAAAATCTATTTTCTCCTACATTTTTTGAGCAATCACCCTGAAACTTTCAGTATATGTTCTAAGGATCATTTAGAAGAGATGAGCCAGACAGAATTTTGAGATAGGCCTTTACAAAATTTTTATTCGATTTTGAAAATCTTGGACTTCGTTTTTTGATAATTTTTTGAGGTCGACGATTTTCAAAATCGAATAAAATATTTTAAAAGGCCTATCTCAAAATTTTGTTTGGCTCATCTCTTTTAAATGATCCCTAGAACATATCCTGAAAGTTTCAGGGTGATTGCTTTAAAAATGTAGGAGAATATAGATTTTTAGACTCGATTTTCAGGGCACACGATTTGAGAACCCCATTAGGACGAATTTAAGATTTTTTTAAAACCGGCAAAAATCAACCAAAAAATGAGAGGCAAGAATGAAATATGTAAAGTTTATGAACTGATAGCAATTCACCTTTCGAAATTTGCTCCTTCATAAAAAAAATTATCGATTTTTACTTTCCACACACTATTTTCAACTCACCCTGTATGTCTTAACATTGATAACGTATGTCTTAACATTGATAACGTATGTCTTAACATTGATAACGTATGTCATAACATTGATAACGTATGTCATAACATTGATAACGTATGTCTTAACATTGATAACGTATGTCTTAACATTGATAACGTATGTCATAACATTGATAACGTATGTCTTAACATTGATAACGTATGTCATAACATTGATAACGTATGTCATAACATTGATAACGTATGTCATAACATTGATAACGTATGTCATAACATTGATAAAGTATATCATAACATTGATAACGTATGTCATAACATTGATAAAGTATATCATAACATTGATAACGTATGTCATAACATCCTCGTCTGTACCTAAAATAGGCTTGCTTGTGTAGGTTTGACATGCCCCTTCAACATTACTGTTAAAATTACATGTTACTTATTGTGTAACATGACGCCTCTAATTGGCAGCGTATCATGCAGCGTCAGTGTAAAGTTATTAGTGTGTGTACTGTGTATTAAGATTATTTAATTATGTAGTACTAATTAGTACTAATCTCTTAATTAGTACTAATCTCTTAATTTATAACCCAATTCAGTGAATTACATCACGACCTAATATTTATTAAATAAAAGTTCTAAACAAGGGATAGTTAAAAACAACGCCCAAGTCTAATCTTTCCATACTAGGATAATATTACATTATGATTATATATGTAATATGCTACTCTACGTAGAATTGTTGTAATCCAATACTCTATTACAGGACCGATGTAGACAATGTATGGGTAAGAAAGTGGTCCGAGAGAGAAGATTCTGGAGGTTCACATAACTAAAGGAATGAAGGACGGCCAAAAGATCACATTTTCCGGCGAAGGAGATCAGGTAATATTTACAGCCGGGATTTTGAACATAAAGTACTTTAATTGTGCAATTACTGTATGATATTTTATCTGCAGTTTAGATGGTCTTATGAACAAAATAAGAATAATTATTTACGTGTAATGATGACAGTTAACAATGTAATTGAGCAGCGAATCTTAACTTTGTAGTAGATATCACACATTACGCAGTACACGGTACATGATTGATACATTTACACTCAAATACTGGATTGGTCAACACTGCTTGCACGGTGATGCATTCACAAAAATCGGACGGATTCATAATAATTGCATTATTTTTCATTATAATGATAGTTGTTCATTGAAAGAGGAGTGAAATTATTCAGTATTCACTGCCAAACAAACCGATTTCCGGCACCGAACAACGAACAACGAACACTGGGACAGTAATTTCCAGTCACACTTTTCCTGAACGGTCTACACTCTCGAAATTTCCCGGGCTAAAACATGTCGAAAGTAGGCTGAAATCCATTGTCGGCTGGCTGTATTCCAATTAGTGCGCGCGCACGTACCGCCGTAACCTTCATTATGTAGAATTGGGCTCTTACGTCACTCTTGGCAATGCTCTTGATTTCGTCACGTGATTCTGAAATGAGTTAACATCCAATTGCTAGCGGATTGTACGTTAAACGCTCTGTCATGATGCGTCTTTGTTTGATGCCTGGGTGCTCCTTCGCATTGGGTATCGTCTTATAATCGCTGTCATTGAATCGTCACAATCATTGCATTCGTGGAGACTTCAGAAATATTAAACTTAACACATAATCGCAGGATCCCGAGATTGAACCGGGCGATATCGTAATAGTGTTGGACGAGAAAGAACATCCAGTTTACAAGCGCAACGGTTCCGACTTGGCTATCGAAATGAACATTAAGTTGGTGGAATCGCTGTGCGGATTTGAGAAAATCATCACAACGTTGGATAATAGAACACTTATAGTTCAGAGTTTTATCGGCGACATCATTAAACCAAGTACGTGATACCTAGCTGTGATACCTAGATGTTACCATCTTTACTTCTTTTACCCTTATATTTTGTCCATCCATGTCAATATTCTGCACATGTACCATACATCTATGGAACTATTTAAAATCCTTAAATTTGTCAATTGTTTGGCAGTCATAATTGGAAGGAGAATATAGATTTACTTTCTTAATTCTTAATGCTAATTTTCTATAGTTAATCATGTTTTCATACGGTTAAAATAATCGCCTTTAGTTTATTTTGCTTGTGTTTCTACTGTTTTTTGACACTGAATTTACAGGAGATGTAAAGTGTATAATGAGCGAAGGAATGCCTTTATTGAGAGATCCCTTCAGCAAAGGCAAGCTGATCGTGCAGTTCAACGTGAGTGTGCCAAGTATATTAAAAACGTTCTTATATCCGTATTTTAAAAACGTTCTTATATCCGGCTTAATTTAATATGTATAGAACTGCTTGACAAATTAATTATAAAAATATATACATTCATGTTAATATATTTTTAGAAATAAAAATATATTTCTATATCTTATCCATGATACTTGATATGTGATACTAAATGTTAGAACATGAGTACTATAAGAGTTTCTCCGCTGTTCTTTAAGAGTTTATTCACTATTACCACAAATTTAACAAATAAAGCTCCTACATTTAAAATAACTAAAAGATAAGAATTGTCTTTAACCTGCACGCATTCCAGGTGGAGTTTCCAGAAAAAGGTGACATTCCGTCCGCTACATTGCAACAGATCGAGACCTTGCTTCCACCACGCGAGCCCATCGAGAAGAAACCAGAAATGGAGGAGGTCATGTTGTCCGACTACGACGCCTCCGCGTCCGCTCACCAAGTAAGTGTGGTTCATTATTTAACACTTGAGCTGTGTAAAACCGTGTTCGTGCCAACCGTTATAATTTGTTATTTTTATTGAACACAAAATTGAAGTAGTTGTAATCAGTAGTCTAGACAGTAAGATAAAAGAGATTAGATAAGCCCGTACAGCAAAATATAAGTGGAATTTCTAATAACTATTGAGCTAAACGGTCTTTTTGGTTGTGTTACTGATTTCTGAAAGCTAAGTTAAGCCGTTTTTTAGAGCTCTCTACTCGATATTTTGAAGTGGTTGGTGCTGTTGATATCGGCGGTTACCATGGTTACCATGCTATATCAGTATTTACCAACGTTTCGTAGATGATCCCTGAAAGCAAGTGTTTCAGGTAATTTTAGCAGTTTTGTAGGCAGTAGGCTGGAAACAATACCCCCTGTGTGTAGTACCTGCTCCTCGATCACACAGCTCAAGTGTTCTATTTTCTCTCTCCTGGGGGCGTTCACATATTACGTAATCAACCGAGCGGGGGAAGGGGGGTTCCAAGTGATTACGCTAGTGTAATTTTGACATAGCTATGTGTACAAATTTGAGGGGGAAGGAAAGTTAAAAATTGGCCAAATAGTGGTAACGTAATATGTGAACGACCCCTCCTGCAAATTGTTTTACTTTAGTCAACACGGGTCAAGATTCAGTAACTACAATAACGATAACGACCACCCTCCCTCAGGCGTACGCAGATGACAGTGATGATGAGAACGGTCCAGGTGGGCCGGGTGTCCAGTGCCGCACCCAGTAGGAACGGACCCGAGAGTAGCCAAATACCAGGACGCAGCTCCACATACACGTGACGGCCACGTGACGACCACGTGACGGCCACGTGACGACCACGTGACGGCCATGTTGTGACCGTTGTTCGTGTCATTTGAAGTTGCTGTTTCAGTCACTCCAATCCGGGTGATTTTAATTCTGGTGAATGTAGTAGTTTTCTGAAAGTTCACATTTTCAGGGCGACCCTTTCCTCTGACATTTTTGTATAATACCTTCCCAAAATGTCCGCACTTGTTCTGGCAACGGTGCTTTCAAAATATTTACAAAACTTCGAAGTTACAACTGTTCAAAAATAATAATTTATATGATCCCTACAGTTTTGTTTCCATAGTTAACAGTATTTGGGTATGATGATGTTAATTGTAATAATATATTTCGTCTAACGAGATCGCGAAAAAGAGATCGCGACAGCTCACGCGTGTCTGCTCACGCGTGTCTGCTCACGCGTTTCAGCTCACGCGTGTCAGCTCACGCGTGTCTGCTCACGCGTGTCTGCTCACGCGTGTCAGCTCACGCGTGTCTGGTCACGCAGACAGTGGTATACTAGCTCGGTATATTGGTTGTTGAAATTTGTTTGCTCGTTTTGCTCAGGTGTGTTCCTGCAAACTCTTCGTTGTAACAGCGTTGTTAAAAATATATTTTGATACAGTCTTACAATGCCGAGTTTTATTTGTATCCTGGCATGAAGCCAAACAAATGTTATAATATTTAGGAAACTTAGCTGATGATGAAAGGTTAATAAATCCACACAACTGAGCTATGCTTAAAAACTACAAAAAGTTAATTCCAAGAAATAGGAATGAAGCCCGTGCAATTATATTATTATTATATATATATTATTAATCGCGGTGCACGTAAATTAAAGGTCTTCATTGCAGCATATTCCGTTGTGCAGTACATTTGGTTAGTCAGAGTATAGACTAAGAGTAAGACAGGCTTTG
Source organism: Bolinopsis microptera (assembly GCF_026151205.1). NCBI lineage: Eukaryota > Metazoa > Ctenophora > Tentaculata > Lobata > Bolinopsidae > Bolinopsis > Bolinopsis microptera. The sequence goes on along the minus strand of NC_087078.1, from coordinate 598,640 downwards.
TGTTTGGAACTCGCCACCGCGTGTCGGTTATTCTCGGACGGTGCCAGTGCTTCAATATATATTAAAGTATTAATATACTCATATCTATTGTTGTGTGCGTGTCAAACAACAACTATTATACCATCTTCATTCGAGAATGTATCGCAATTGTTATGCAAGAATTTTTAAAACGGACATCGTACCAATCCATCCCCCGGTCGATGATTACGCATTATTACTCACAGCATATCGTTCATTTGCGGCTGCTTTGTTACTTACACGTTCAGTAAATCTACGCTTAACAAGTTTAATCGGATCCGTTTAAATCTTGACAGGAAGGTTTTATTTTCCGCAAACTAGCCCAACGTTTTGAGACTTGATTTTTTTGTCGAACTTACAAATTTTAAGTAGACCTCAAATTTATTATTTTTTGTAGCTTATCATTGATAGTGAGAGGCACAAGGCAATGAATGGACAATGAACTTTAAAATTCAACAGATATGTCTGTATGAGATAATGTTAATAGGGATGGATCTGACTCAGAATTAAAATTATAAATATAAATAATTGATCTTAATCAATAATAATAATGATAATCATGGTTTAATAGTCAGCAGTGATTATATTGCAGATCAGTCAGTAACTTTGGCGAAATGGTGACAGTTTACCTTCGCTCCAGTGAGTCTTCAATACCGAACCAAAATAAATATTATTATAAAACGACCTGATACGCTTACAAAATCGTGAGCCCCATAATCCCATGATCTAAACCTACTTGAGTATTGGTGCATGACGTCCTGGAAGCTAATTATAGGCTGTCGAACAGATCCTGGCATGGAGCCAAACAAACAGATTTGCACCTCTCTAGTCTCCAGTAATTCCAGCTTATAAAGTGTGTTTAAACTTTGCACTCCTCATTCCTCAACAAATTAAATGTTTTCACATTGTGCATTAGTATTAACGGTATTAAGTATAATTAACGGTATTAAGTATAATTAACGGTATTAAGTATAATTAACGGTATTAAGTATAATTAACGGTATTAAGTATAATTTTACAACACAGCGATAAGGTGGTCCGTTATAGTTTATACCAAGCTGAGATACGGCAGTATGTTTATGATTAGTTATGTTTATGATTAGTTATGTATGTTAAGTATGTTTATTTGCTGTCATTGTTGAGTGCGGAATCGTCGCAATTAGTCATTAAATGCTGCAAACTTGATCAAATAGTGCTAAAGGTTTCCGTTGATATTATTTGAGATGTCTAAAAACCTGCCCATTTACGGTTGTCATTGCATTTGCATAGCACATGCACAAACACAGTGTACTCTACATTTACCGTTTCCCTGAAGTGCTTTAACTTGATACTTGTTTCGTATCCAAATATCAGGGATAAAGTGGCATGCAACGTATGTCAAGCTTTAACTGTTAAACACCACTCAAAAATTTAAGCACTCCGAAACCTACTCTGCACTTATTCTTATGACAGATTTTTGACAAAGTTTGGAATTTTATAGGGGGTTCTAAAAGGGGGTTTCTGGTAACCTTGGTAACCCCCACCAGATTACCTGAGGACCCCAGGCTATTATGTTCATTAATAAAGATTTGGCGGAATGACAGGCTGAGCGCGGCCCAGTAACCACCAGGAGGCCAGGAGGGGGGGGGGGGGGGGGGGGGGGTTTCTGAGAGCTGACGATTTATTCTCATAGTCCTTAAGTTTAAGCAAATTTGTCAGAAAACAATGTTGATACTATATAATAGTACGATACTGTGTGCTCTAAGTCTAGACCCACTTTAATCAGTATATTGCTCAATGAGAGCCATTATTCCACCACCACATATCCAGATCCTGATACACCTTTAGAACCGCTACACTCGGCAGCAGTAGCTGATTATTAGTCACATTCTGCAGGTGCAAGCTCCGTGTAATTAACTGTGATCCAGGTAGATGGCTCCGTGATGTGTGATGTGTGATGTGTGATGTGTGATGTGTGATGTGTGATGTGTGATGTGTGATGTGTGATGTGTGATGTGTGATGTGTGATGTGTGATGTGTGATGTGTGATGTGTGATGTGTGATGTGTGATGTGTGATGTAGGAACCATCATGTACTTGGTAACCTTGGTAACCCCCACCAGGAGCCGGTTGTATTGTTATTTCCTCATGAATATTAACTAGAAGGACCGGCCGGTACTAGTGCACTGGTGCCCTGATCTTTTTACTTGCGAACTGTACCGTGTACTATTGACTATAATTATTCCACACCGAGAGGGCGAACTGTACTTGGTAACCATGGTAACCACACCGCGGAGCAAGACTTTATATTGTAACAAGTCTTTTGTAGGCTGTAATTGGATAAAATAATTCATAACCATGCATCGAGGGTAAAGATCTTATAGCTGAGAATAGCACTAGCAGAGAGTTACGCTATATCAGTATGCGTTTACTATAACTTATAACTCATGGCTCCGTAACTGGTTACACTTACAATTCTACATTTTTAGAGAAGTAGTAGTACCTTCACTTGGTTACCTGGTTACCTGGTTACCTGGTTACCTGGTTACCTGGTTACCTGGTTACCTGGTTACCTGGTTACCATGGTTACCAAGTACCTTCACTTTCTCAATACAATGCCATCGATCACAACTCTATCTACATTCTAGCGCTTCTTGACTTTCTAAAAAAGGAAGAATTAGAGAGGTCGTGTTTCTTCTTTCTCTAGGCCACATTTTAACTCACCTGCTGGAAGTAGTAATGCTCACCTCCGTAAGCAACTCACCTGCATTTCAACTCAGTCCAGGAGAGAGATTCGCAAGCAGTAGCGACTTGTGGTATTTAATCTGTAATCGAGGACTGCAGAAGTGAGCCGGACATTTCTCAAAGATATTTAAGCGGAGTGTCATTATAGTACTCAGTACCTTTTAATTCGCACTTGTACACACGTGGTTTAACGTCGTTAGTTATAGCTGGTCCGACAGTAAATGTTAGATAAGAGAGATCGGTATTTAATGTTCCTGCTCGACAACTCCGCAAGCAGCTCACCTGCTGGCTGGAAGTAGTAATGCTACAGATCTTCGAGCAATGACTTGAACGGCTTTTGATTCGTCTCTATCAGTATTTGAATCTGGTCAAGTACACTCTGTAATTTCTTGGCAGCAGTACAGCAGAGCAAGTGTTGTAATGATTCTTGCAACTGTAACTAAAGCTGCATTACTATTAGTACTGTAGTTGCAGGTGTTACTCTAGCAAACCTTTCACTACTTCTGCAGTTGTAGGTTTACAATTAATATAGTTGTAGTGTACAATCAATATAACCTTCTACTTAGATCTGTCAACTTCTAGGCTGCCCGCAGCAAGTTGTCCACACGATTAGTTAAAGCAAGTTGCCCACATGATTAGTTGAAGCAAGTTGTCCAGACATGTTCGGCAAGTTGTCCAGATATGAGACATGTTCGGCAAGTTGTCCAGACATGTTCGGCAAGTTGTCCAAATATATTCGGCAAGTTGTCCAGACATGTTCGGCAAGTTGTCCAGACATGTTCGGCAAGTTGTCCAGATATGTTCGGCAAGTTGTCCAGATATATTCAGCAGGTATTTTACACATTGAACTTACTAGAGCCTGTTAAAGAGTAAACGTCAGCTCCCTTTCGTTAAGTGTGACTTGCAGGGGTGTAGGAATGACTTGTTGTTGTATAGCGGGTACATTTACGAAATTGTTTAACTCTTACTTTGTCTGTCATCAATTGTACACACTGTTTGCTAGTCTGCAGACTCTCTCTCTCTCTCTCTCCTCTCCTCCTCTCGTCTCTCTCTTCGCTCTCTCTCCGCTCCTCTCTCTCTCTCTCCTTCTCTCTCTCTCCTCTCTCTCTCTCTCTCTCTCCTCTCTCTCTCTCTCTCTCTCGCCCTCTCTCTCTCGCTCTCTCTCCTCTCTCTCTCACGCCCTCTTCTCTCTCTCACGCGCCCCCCTCTCTCTCTCTCTCTCTCTCTCTCTCTCTCTCTCTCTCTCTCGAGCAGTTTAAATGTTTCTCTGTTTTGCCTGTTTCTTTACTTTTTGTTTGCTTTGGAATATCACGAACATCTTTAAATGTTTTTAGCTTGAATAGAACGTGCTAAGTAAGAACTTACTTCGGCTTGACATGCTTCTAATTTATTATTAGAATATCAGTATTATATAGTAGTATTTAAAGTAAAGTTTTAGTGGTGATTGTGCAATAATCAGTATGCCCAATTACGATGTCGTAGTGTACGCTAACATCAGTGATATGATCACCCAATCAATTTTGTTAACGAGGTATACAAATTGCTTGTTGACTTCGTCATTTTGAATCTGTTTTGCGTCATCTTTTCAGATCATATTCCACATTTAATGACCTATCACAATATGTTAAAATGAAGTTTATAGCATGTCCGCAAACGCTGTTAAATCATAACAGTGACTGCGTCGAGTTAAAGCTCGGTCTGAGTTGTGAACTTTATGGGTCTGAGTTATGAACTTTGTGAGTCTGAGTTATGAACTTGGTGAGTCTGAGTTATGAACTTTGTGAGTCTGAGTTGTGAACTTTGTGAGTCTGAGTTATGAACTTTATGAGTCTGAGTTATGAACTTTATGAGTCTGAGTTATGAACTTTATGAGTCTGAGTTATGAACTTTATGAGTCTGAGTTGTGAACTTTATGAGTCTGAGTTATGAACTTTGTGAGTCTGAGTAGTGAACTTTATGAGTCTGACTTGTGAACTTTATGTGTCTGAGTTATGAACTTTATGAGTCTGAGTTGTGAACTTTATGAGTCTGAGTTGTGAACTTTATGTGTCTGAGTTATGAACTTTGTGAGTCTGAGTTATGAACTTTGTGAGTCTGAGTTGTGAACTTTGTGAGTCTGAGTTGTGAACTTTGTGAGTCTGAGTTATGAACTTTGTGAGTCTGAGTTGTGAACTTTATTAGTCTGAGTTATGAACTTTATGAGTCTGAGTTGTGAACTTTGTGAGTCTGAGTTGTGAACTTTATGAGTCTGAGTTGTGAACTTTCTGTGTCTGAGTTATGAACTTTGTGAGTCTGAGTTGTGAACTTTGTGAGTCTGAGTTATGAACTTTATGAGTCTGAGTTGTGAACTTTGTGAGTCTGAGTTATGAACTTTATGGGTCTGAGTTATGAACTTTATGAGTCTGAGTTATGAACTTTATGAGTCTGAGTTATGAACTTTATGAGTCTGAGTTATGAACTTTGTGAGTCTGATTTATGAACTTTGTGAGTCTGAGTTATGAACTTTGTGAGTCTGAGTTATGAACTTTGTGAGTCTGAGTTATGAACTTTCTGAGTCTGAGTTGTGAACTTTGTGAGTCTGAGTTATGAACTTTATGAGTCTGAGTTATGAACTTTATGAGTCTGAGTTGTGAACTTTATGAGTCTGAGTTGTGAACTTTGTGAGTCTGAGTTGTGAACTTTGTGAGTCTGAGTTGTGAACTTTCTGAGTCTGAGTTATGAACTTTATGAGTCTGAGTTATGAACTTTATGGGTCTGAGTTATAAACTTTGTGAGTCTGAGTTGTGAACTTTGTGAGTCTGAGTTATGAACTTTGTGAGTCTGAGTTATGAACTTTGTGAGTTTAAGGCGTTGTTACTTGTTCTCAGACAGATTTGGTTGACTAACCCAGACGTTGTATATAGTTTTACGTTCTGTGTGAGTAATCAGTAGACAAGTCTATGTTTTGTGAAAATTACACGTAATTCAAATAATTACATGTAATTATGTTTGTATTAAAAGTAGGCCACTGTACGACACAGTTCGGGCTCCTCTTGTCAATTCCAGTCTGGTTAAATAATGTTGTCAGTTCGTGCTAACTGCTAGCCAGGGCTCACTCTGTCTAGATAATACCTGGTTACCTGGTTACCTGGTTACCTGGTTACCTGGTTACCTGGTTACCTGGTTACCTGGTTACCTGGTTACCTGGTTACCTGGTTACCTGGTTACCTGGTTACCTGGTTACCTGGTTACCTGGTTACCTGGTTACCTGGTTACCTGGTTACCTGGTTACCTGGTTACCTGGTTACCTAAACAATGTTGTCAGTTCGTGCTAACTGCTAGCCAGGGCTCACTCTGTCTAGATAAAACCTGGTTACCTGGTTACCTGGTTACCTGGTTACCTGGTTACCTGGTTACCTGGTTACCTGGTTACCTGGTTACCTGGTTACCTGGTTACCTGGTTACCTGGTCCTGGTTACCCGGTAACCTGGTAACCCGGTGGCCGGTAACCTGGTTACCCGGTAACCTGGTAACTTGGTAACCTGGTTACCTGGTGACCTGGTTACCTGGTTACCTGGTTACCTGGTTACCTAAACAATGTTGTCAGTTCGTGCTTACTGCTAGCCAGGGCTCACTCTGTCTAGATAATACCTGGTTACCTGGTTACCTGGTTACCTGGTTACCTGGTTACCTGATTACCTGGTTACCTGGTTACCTGGTTACCTGGTTACCTGGTTACCTGGTTACCTGGTTACCTGGTTACCTGGTTACCTGGTTACCTGGTTACCTAAACAATGTTGTCAGTTCGTGCTAACTGCTAGCCAGGGCTCACTCTGTCTAGATAAAACCTGGTTACCTGGTTACCTGGTTACCTGGTTACCTGGTTACCTGGTTACCTGGTTACCTGGTTACCTGGTTACCTGGTTACCTGGTTACCTGGTTACCTGGTTACCTGGTTACCTGGTTACCTGGTTACCTGGTCCTGGTTACCCGGTAACCTGGTAACCCGGTGGCCGGTAACCTGGTTACCCGGTAACCTGGTAACTTGGTAACCTGGTTACCTGGTGACCTGGTTACCTGGTTACCTGGTTACCTAAACAATGTTGTCAGTTCGTGCTTACTGCTAGCCAGGGCTCACTCTGTCTAGATAATAGATATCCAGTATCCACCTTTCTAACGTACTTTTCAAGATCTCTATAATTTAGAGATGTACTGGTTTGGCGTTCTGGATTTAAAATGTTCCTGATTTTTTCAATGCTTTGAGATTGAGGAACATTCGCCGCAGGAAAAATGTTTGATTTTGTCCATAATTTGACTTAAAAGAAGCAAATAACTTTGTGCATTTTACCTACGATTGCTTGCGGAAACTCTGCCAAGAAGTTGGATTAAAGTCGTTAGTGAGCTATAGTTTGGCTGATAATGAACATTTTAAAAGGTATTTATTGAGTCAAACTGACTGTTTAACAGTTTTGTTAACCTTGTCGCATATCTGCCATATTTATTAATATTTTGATCAAACTGCAAGTAACATATAAGGTTGGAGGCTTTATTTTATTTCTTAAAATTTGCTGTCCCAAAAGAACAACAACACTTCTGGTCACAGAGAGCACAAAGCATTTTTTAGTACTAGCGAGATTAAGGCCGAGATTACTCGATCGACGTCAGGGAAAAAGGAAATCGCGGCATGTGCGGGATCGCGATATTTCCAATTATTTGCGACAAATTTTATATATTATAGTCTTATGCATAGTCTGTTAAAATCACGGTATCGCGATTTTTGGGCAAAATAATTGCGATTTTCTTTTGTCCCCGATCGCCGTTCGCCACTACATGACTACACAGTCCATCTCGTTCTCCTTAGTCCAGAACAATGCACATTGCACAGGGACCGTTTCTCAATCCCATAAGTATGTGATCGGCACCATAATCTGCATATTTTACATAACTTAGAGTATATTTATAAGCTGGCCGATAATCTTTAGCTTTTTGTTACATTTTATTGTAATTTTGAGCCTTTGACGGCAACATTTTCGCGACTAATGCCATTATGACTAATAATAAACTGCCCCACCTGTATTACTGTATTACTATTATGACTAATGCTATTAATATTGATGTTAGCAGACAAGTTGACCGTATAATGGCTTTCAATGTTGGAATGGACGAGAGGAAGACTTCTGGGTTCGGCGGACGGGCCACTTCTTCCATAAAGTAAGTTTACAGCACACACTACGGGCCACTTCTTCCATAAAGTAAGTTTACAGCACACACTACGGGCCACTTCTTCCATAAAGTAAGTTTACAGCACACACTATGAATACATCAGTTTTATAATACATTCTCGGACAAAGAAACCCGTTTTTTGTTATACCGAATTAAGATTTATGCTTGTTTTTGGTAATATCACGTTATCAAGAGCTTGAAATTGAATTCCATTCAAGTGATTGTGAGGATCAATATTGGGAATCATAAATATGGCCTCAAATTTCATAGTTTGGTAGCTAATTCAGATCTGAATAAATAATAATAACCTCAATAGTCCTGGTTACCTGGTAACCCCAACACAACATGTTCCTAAGCGCTGGATTGTAGTCTGATAAAAACAAAATATCATTATCAATATTATACTAATCAGTATTACTGATTACTAATCGCTGGCACACCATCTCCTGTTCCAACATTTAATGATAACAATCCACACAAGTACTTATACCACCACGGTTACTATAACCATCAGTTCTATTTTACTTTTATTGACAAACTCGACTTCGTTTGATTGATTTCCGAAAATTGATTTCCGCACAAAAATGCCCCTTTTGTGCCACGAGGTAGTGACAAGTTCACCTAAACGAGAAACTAACAACATGTCACGTGACATGCCCCGTGACATGTCACGTGACAGTGCTCCTCTCCTCAGAATAACCACTAATCCCGGAGGAAACTCAACTATCAATATCTACGAATCTGAGAATCCTGAAGGAGAGGAACACGTCGTCTCCCAATGCCAGGTATTATATTCAGGCTGCCAGGCTGCCAGGTATGAAGGCTGTTAAGGATGTTTTACAGTTTTACAGTTTTACATTTGTCCTTAATTCTCGGGATGTATTCTCTAGAGAACATTTTATGCGCTCTAATTTATTTGCGATTTAATTATAAAGTTTTAACTCTGCCACCATATAATTAACTGTATCCAAAAATTAATGTTCACCTGACCATCTTGTTTGTTTGTTTGTTTGTTTGTTTGTTTGTTGAACCCGTCCCCAATCTCGTATCGGAAAATGATTAAACTCAATTCTAAGTGTGAATACGGGTGGTACCTGCAAGTGTGTTCATTGAGCATTTAATTTTATAGAGTTCTGTAAAACTGCAGTTACAATTATTGTGCGAGAATATTTTTAGTATTTACGATCGATATCAGATCTCTATCCCTACATGCTTCCAAAATTTAAATCTCCATCTTTTTGCACAATGTACTGGAATGTTTGAAAAAAGTGATATAGAAATAAAATCAACGATTTAATTCTAGGAAAGTAAAATTAATTCCCTGGTTTCTTAAGTCAGCTTTAAAGTCAGAAAATCAAAGTATGTAACGTCGATACCAAACCGATTATTGAGCGATGATAGCTAAGTAGTTGATTCCTGGGTCGCAGGGTCCTCCTGATTCCGCATTCTTTGAATCTGGTTTTTGTTCTTGTTCATTTCTGTCCATAGTTTGGAAGTGTCATGTTGTCCTCAAATTATTTGTTTGTTTTATAAGGCTCGCTACTTATGTTGGTTCAGAAAAGGAAAACACGAGGAGGCTCACGTGTTTAATCATGTGATGTTAGCTAAGTTATTGATTCCTGGGTTGCCAGGTAACCATCTCACATCTGGGTCCGACCATTTTGTAAGCAGTCACCATCTGCTCCAGATTCGTAGATTATTTGTATCAATTTAAGGTACGAACAACGAAAACAAGAGTAATAACGATGGTTACAAGATATTAAACTATAAAACAATACAATGAATAATTCGACAAACTCCTGCTTTAACTCCTAGTTCACCAGACTTATATTGCCCAAAATCGCCCACCGATCTAATGATCTTATCCTACCATAACATATCACATCATGAAATACAATCACTATACACATACTATAGCCAGACATACTATTATATATAAAGTCGGCCGTCAATACTTGTCTATATTCACGCTGAAACTCCTAGCTTAAATCCGCCATGACCCATGCCATTATGTCTACTATCAATCCCTCTCTAGGCCAACCAGAACTCAACCAGAGTTACAGGTTCCGACCACCAACTATCCTTCGATAGGACAAACCACCAACTCTCTCTCCCAGTTCAGGCTCCCTTACAGTCCGGCATCAATGACGCTCTATCGAATCGGGAAAACTCCATCTCCTTCTCGACCGTCCGTCCGACCTTATATATTCCTCTACCAGCCCTGTATGTGCCGCACCAAAATACGGCCCGCCTATGCTGTATGCTCCGAAAACTCATTATTCTCTATTAACTGCATTCTAATCTATAGCACGCACTGTCTTGTCAACAAGTCGGCCTGATTTTCTCGTGCTCTCTGTTGCTTATTCAACCAACATCGAACTACAGGCCGTCTAATTTTATCTATGATTATCATTAATTCCCTACCAGTATTTTCAGCCACTACCCACATCACTCCCGTCGTGTTCTTGCCATAAGCCTCTACATGCTCGTTGCACAATGATTATTTCGGCCGCTACTAATGATAACTCCGCATTCTCTTGAGTAATCGGTTAATATTATAAATCTATATAATTTAACTTAATAATGATACTTCCAGAAAAATTGACTCAGAATATTCACTGCGTACACAACTTTACAAAATATGATCTTTTTTTAGAACCTTACTATAATAGTATAAAAATTTAATAGAAAATCTCGAACTAAAGACCCTATACCTTGCCCGATCACGGCTTACACAACTTAACAAAATCTGATCTTTCTTAGAACCCTACTATACTGGTATAATAATTTACTCTCCTTAAAAACCCCTTTCTGCACTTCCTCAACATTTCTAAATCACAAATTTTTGGAACCCAACTATAATAATTTAATAACAACTCACAATTTCTAAACGTTTTTTAATGTGTCCATTTCATTCTTCGTCTCTTCTTACCCGTGTCTTGTTCGACGTTCAGAATATCCTCATCTGGCCTTCTGTTCCATGTCTTTGTTCTTCGTTCAGCATATCAACTTTTTATCTTCGCTTTGGATATTAGCAATCATCTCCGATATCTTCGGTGGTCTCCGACTCTGTGTCCCCGTCCAGGATATCAGCATTTGTCCCCGACTTGGTGTCTCCGTCCAGGATATCAGCAATTTTCTCCGTCTCTGTGTCTCCGACCAGGACATCAGTAATTTCCTCCAACACTGTCTCTCCGTCCAGGATATAAGTTAGTATCCCCGTTTGTAGTAAAGTAGGATTAGGGTCAATTTAGTAGGGTCTAGGGTTAAGTTAGGTTTTTAGTACAGTTTATATTATAGTTTAATAGTTAGTTCTTATAGTCCATAATTAGAGTAAAGTAATTTCGTAGGTTTTATATTGCAGCATCTTTTAGAATCCTTTTAGTGCTAGGTTACATTCATTTACATTTCTTATCTTTACATTTTAGTTTTACGTGTAAGTACGAGCACGCGGAAGTTGTACTCATGCGTGACTTATATTCACGCGTGAGTACAGCCTTTTTAAGGGCCTACTTGTTCAGTGCGGGCGTCTGTGTCACGTCCCCCTTTTGGAGAGTTTTTAAGATTATTACAAAGTACAATACGTTTATTTACCGAGTTATCCAAAGACTTTTCTCTATTCTATTTAGACATTTTTAGTGAGACACACTTCTCACCTTTATAAATTTACTGTTGAAGTTTAGTAAGGCACACTCCTTACTGTTGTATCGGACACACTTCTGATACAACCAAATTGTAGAGACACACTTCTCTCCTTTATTGTTACGTATTTGTTGTTGAAGTTTAGTAAGGCACACTCCTTACTGTTGTATCGGACACACTTCTGATACAACCAAATTGTAGAGACACACTTCTCTCCTTTATTGTTACGTATTTGTTGTTGAAGTTTAGTAAGGCACACTCCTTACTGTTGTATCAGACACGCTTCTGATACAACCAAATTGTAGAGACACACTTCTCTCCTTTACTGTTACGTATTTATTGTTGAAGTTTAGTAAGGCACACTCCTTACTGTTGTATCGGACACACTTCTGATACAACTAAATTGTTGAGACACACTTCTCTCCTTTTCTGTTATTGATATTGGGACATACTTCCCGATCGTTTGATACTAGTGAGTGTAGATTGACATAAGTTAGGAACGCCCACGTTCTCGCCACGTAAGACCACTTTTAGTATAATACCTCGTTTACAACATCTGGAGGGCCACGGAAAGTAAACTTAATGTCGTCTACCTTACTGTCCGAACTAGAAGCTTCCGTAAAAGCAATAGCTGAATTAGATGAACAGATAAGTAGTTTGATAAAGCAGAGTAAGGATGGTCAAGATACTAGTCAGGATGTAAAGGAAATAAATATAAATCTAGGAGAACTTGTTGTCAAAATTACTACTGCTAAAGTTGAGCACACAAACATCGAGAGACAAATAGCACAGTATAATTCAGAACATCAACAGTACTTACAATCTGATAATAAACGTACTAATGCTGATAACAAACAGGAAATAGTTTCACCTCAAGAATTTCAAGAACACAGTTTCTTGCACGATGTGCCTAGCGTACATGTTCAGTCAAAAGCTCAAATCGCCAAGCCTCCTAAGTTTAAGGTTGGGCAAGATATATGTATATTTTTAGATAGATTTGAACAGTACATGATTATAAGTGGTGATAGTTACGTTAACAACCTAGATCTACGTCTATTAAATCTTGTAGAAGACGATAAGATGTACCGGAAGTTTAAAAGCATTTTGAATACCATAAAAAGTGCTAACATTTTGTCCGTGACTAAATTCACTGCGGCTATCAGAGCAGTATTGTACCCAGATGCGGAGTCACGTACCTTGAGAGATGCTATGTACAAATTAAGGCAGAATCCGGATGAAAATGTGGAGGATTTCGCATTACGTATTGAAACAGAAGCTGCGAAGGCGTTCTCTCCCCTTGAGCACACTCTCAAGAATGAGGCGTGTTTGTCTGCTTTGGGTAATGGGCTACACAGTGTAGAAGTAAGGCGGAAACTTAAGGAATCTGAGTTGAAGTTGTTTGATGTAGCTACACGCTTAGCTATCAAACACGAACATATACTGATATCAACCCAGGATCATGGTGATTTAGAACCAGTTTCACAGTTGCAGTCTTCATTTGACGTTTTACGTATTGACGGCCCAGATCAACCTCGTGTACCACATACCAATTACCGCACAGTACAGAACCACAACCAGAACAACTCAAGGCGCAGTGAACGCCCCATGATCTGCTATAACTGTAACCAGCCTGGACACATGGCGAGATTCTGTCGTAGTATCAGATCTGATCAGTACCGCAGTGAACAAGATGTTAGATCATGTAATATCTGTCATAGGACAAACCATCACACAAGTCAATGTTGGTCTAGAAATCAGAACCGTTATAGTAGGAATTCTGGTGCAAACACGTATTCTCAGTTTAACAACAATCAACGGTCTTCTTTAAACGGGAATACGGCTGGCGAGTTCACGGTACATCCCAGCCGTCTCAATTAGGTACTAACTATAACCGTGTTGATAAGATAGTATCTAAGAAAGAACTATTAGCGAAGGGTAGCTGTAAGGGTGTACCCGTTCATGTATTTTTAGATAGCGGAAGTGGTGTAAGTTTAGTGTCACCAGGATTTATCAATAGAATAGGTCTGGTAGATAAAGTACAGAATTCCAAAGCAGCACTGACGTCATTTTCGAATAATACCATAACTGTACTAGGTCAAATAAGCTTAGACCTTAGAATTGGAGAAGTTGTATCAGCTCGGCATGTATTCATCGTTACCAACATGTTAGATGTTGAATTTCTAGTGGGTTTGGATTTTCTTGAAGCTAACAAGCTTAGTATAGATTTCGGTAGTTCCAAACTATTTAAAGAGAACGGTCAATCCTGTACATTATCGGAGAAACCACGTGACATACCTCATGTGAAGAAAATAAGGTGTAAAGATACAGTTATCATCCCTCCTAGAACAGTGCAGTTTATATCGGGTAAAATTCCCCAAACATTTGTAAATTACCAAGGAATAACAGAACCGTACGAGAAAACCATGTTAGCTACCGGTGTACTGATGGCACCCTCTATAGTGTACACTGATAAACGTTGGGTTCCTATTAGGTGTATCAATGTTAGTAATGAACCCATGACTATTTATAAGGGGAGCATGTTAGGTTTTCTGCGACCAGCCACAGAAAGTGGTGGTGTGCAAGGAGTTAAAATGGTTCACAGTAATATGAGGGCGAATAATAGTCATCCTGCACCTGCCGGCTTCCATTCTGTTGCCGGAGAGAGGGTGAGTAAGTGGACTAAGAACGAGCTGTTTGATGCTCTAAAGCTGCAGAAGATCCAAGTTGAGATGAGCGACTCTGAGACACAGAGATTAAAGGATGTGTTGTGGAAGTATAGATCTTGTTTTGCTTACGACAAGGATGATTTTGGTTGTTGTAATATGTTTAACGCTCACATTGACCTCAAGAGAGATTCTGTACCCAGCTGGACGCCTGAGAGAAAGGTTCCTTACAATCTTGAACATAAAATGGATGATTTGATGGACAATATGATTAACACTGGAGTAGTTGAGCCACTGACAACTGAATCTAACTGGAATTCTCCCATTTTCCTCGTAGCCAAGTCTTCTCCTGGAACATATCGTGTGGTCGCAGATCTTCGGGGAGTAAACAAACAGTGCCTAGCGGACAAGTATGATCTTCCTAACATCAATCACGTACTAGATAAAATAGGTGGCGACTGTATATTCTCTACGTTTGATATGGCTGCGAGTTTCCATCAGATTCCGTACGATGAAGCTTCAAAACCTATCACTGCATTTAGTTATAAGGGACGTAGATATAATTTTGCTAGAATGATTATGGGTCACTGTAGTTCTAGTTCTATCTTTACTCGTATGGTCTACAGATTGTTAGAACACTCACCTAGTATCGAACACCTTCTTTATTTTTTAGATGATTTACTTTTGGGTTCTAAGGATGTGCATTCTCACATTGAAAGACTGGAAAGGATGTTGAAGCAGCTGATGAGTGCGAATCTGAAGCTCACCCCCAACAAAACAGAATTGATGCGAACAGAGGTGAGATATGTCGGTATTACCCTGAGTACTGAAGGAATACGGATAAATGATGATCGAATAGAGGCAATCAAGAAAATAGAGCCTCCAAGAACGGTGAAAGAGACCCAAAAAGTGTTAGGATTCTTCGGATACAACAGAAAATTCGTTAGACGTTATGCAGAGCTCAGTGAACCTCTATACGCACTGCTGCAGAAAGGAAGAAAATTTGTCTGGACATCAGAATGCCAGAAAAGTTTCGAAGACCTGAAAATTGCAATCAGCAGCTCGCCTACTCTCTGCTTCCCTGAAGTACACGATCCTCATGATTCTTACGAAGTTACAGTGGATGCTTCAATACATGGTCTGGCTGCAACTTTAACCCAGATGATTGATGGACAGAGAAGAACGGTGGGGTACTTCAGCAAAGCAGTTCCTCGACACAAGAGAGAATGGGGTCAAACAAAGCTTGAATTCGAGTCGTTATGTGCAAGTTTGAAACACTGGGCTGTCTATCTTAGAGGAGCTAAGACATTTAAAGTGATCACTGACTGCAAGAGTCTCCTCCACCTGGACACTATATTCAAAGCTAACCCCACGATGATACGACGATTACAGGAGCTAGCAGCCTTCAACTTCACTATGCATCACATTGAAGGAGTGCGGAACATCTCAGATTTCCTTTCTCGTTATGGAATGAAACCATCAACTGTTGAGATTTCTACACAGACTGAAGAAGCCGAGATGTTTAGAGTAAAGAGTATTACACCAATCTGTGTAGATACGAACAGCGTGAAAGAAAATACTTCGTCACCACTCTGTGACGGAAGTAAAACTCAGTCCGAAAAGAAGAAGGAAAATATCTTACCACCCGTCTGTGATGATAGCACGACTATCAGTGAGGTGGAGATACCCAGTGATCTGCAGCTACTATTTGAAGGAGAATACGAGTCTGTAGTGGATTTCAAGATTCAAAAAGTTGAGGAGGTTGAATGCTATTGTGCATTGCAAGAAATGCCAGTAAATGAAAAGAAGTTGAGCGAAGAGGAAATTGAAGAATTTCAAATATCTGCTGTTACTGAGGATGTTGATGTCGAGCCTAAAAGAAAAAAGATATGTGATGAACAGGATAAAGATCAGATTCTCAAAGTGGTCAAAGACTGGATAATTGCTGGAGAAAAGCCCAAGATCCAGACTAATAGGACTCCAGCTATGTTAGTTTCATTGTGGAAACAATTTAATCTGCTGAAGATCTCTCAGGATGGTTTACTTATGAGAGCATGGGTGAATGTGAGACATCCAGATCAGAAACGGGACCTGATCGTTGTACCGGAGAATCTCGTCGAAGGGATTATGAAGCTACATCACTCGACCCTTACAAGTTGCCACCCTGGAGCAGAAATATCGGTTGACCTCTGTCGCCGAAACTTCTATTGGCCCAAGATGGTTGAGGATTTCAAAGAATACATTGCAGCTTGCGAGAAGTGCGGAGCCATAAAGCAACCACAGAGGTACCTAAAAGCCCCTCTACGACACATGTTATTCCACTCCTTCAACGATTGCATCATTGTGGACCACATAGTGCCAGAGTCTGAGGGAAGAACTCCACGAGGATATCGGTATATCCTGACTATAACTGATGCGTGGAGCAACTATGTTGTGGCAATTCCTGTAAAAACACAGACTGCAAAGGAAAACATTGAACAGATTGTTCGACGTTGGACGTTGATTCATGGAATACCAAAAGAGATCATCGTCGATAATCATCCAGGCTACTCGGCTGATTATTTCAAAGCAGTATGGCAGTACTTTGAATGTAAGGTAACTCACGGCACAAGTTACAAAGCACGGAGCACCGGAAAAGCAGAGAGATCAAATAAAAGGATAAACCAGGCGTTGAGAGCTGCTATTCCAGAGGGAAAAGAAAGATGCTGGGACATTTATTTGGGCTACTGTGTCATGGCGCTCAACTCACTTAAAAACAGACACACTGGATACTCAAGCAACAGATTAGTCTTTGGAAGGGAAACAAACACCCCGATAACTTTACTTGTGGATAATGACTTAAAGACGGAGATCCCATCAAAGAAAAGTAAAGGAGCTTACGAGATGTATACCTTGATGAAGAGAACACTTAGAAAAGTTCGGGAAAATGCGGACACGGACTTTCTGTACTCTAAACATCAGCATGACAGAAATATCCTGGGACCATACTTTAAAGCAGGTGATCTGTGTTATGTCCTCATAAACTGTCCTCAACACAAGTACTCAATAAGATGGAGAGGTCCGCTATTGGTAAAGAAAGTGATAAATGACCATCTTTATGTTGTGCAGATAACACCTGAAACGGATAAAGTGACAAATATCAGTAAAATGAAACATTTTGCGAGGAATAAGCACAATAAGATCAAATATCCTCTAGCTGTCACCCACTCTGGTGCACAGACTGCTCTCCCTGTCACCCACTCTGGTGCACAGACTGCTTCTTCAGACACCCATACAGGTGAACTGAACAACGATGACAGTGACGAAGACGAACAGTTTGCTACAATACATCATCCTCAGCGTAGAAAAAGACAGTCTTTACATCCCGACAAGACACTTGATCCTGTGATAGCTGCTCCTGATATGAGTAGTACCCCAGTTCAACCACCACCTGTTCGGACAACTACACGAGAGATTGAAAGATTACCAGCTTCGCCAATATCGATAAGGACCACTCCTCCAACGGAATTGAATGAAGAAGAAACTGATCGACGAAGTGGATCTTTAGAAGAACAGGAGAGTAGAAACTCAACGGGTGCCTTTGTGTCTTTCGAAACTAGTGATGAAGGCACAGTTCAGCTGGATGCTGAAGAACAGAGCCATCAAGAGATACCGGAACCAGAACCACGATATGGGTTAAGGAACAGAGAAAGTTTGCGACCTCCGGACTATTACAGTGATAACCAATCATCTACGATTAGACGGGTGATTAACAATCTGGCTGGAATATTTCAGTAATGCCAGATATTCGGGCACGGTTTCAAGACTGGGATTGCGTGTTACTCAGGCCCAACCGAGCACAGTTCACCTACCAATTATAATAGTTGGTATAGTTCTAGCCACACTGCTAGACTACATCAGTATGGGTCAGAATGTTTGTCAGTAGTATTTGTCTGTGTAAACCAGTTTACAGAAGTACCTGGCGTTTCAAGATGAGAAAGAAAATGATGTTTATTCAACGACGGAGTAAAAGATGGAGAAAGATTTATGATGATAAAGAAAAGATGGATACACAATGATGACGATGAACTATTTTTGTTGATTTTGAGTAAATATAAAGAGGACAGTTTATATCTAATTGTAATAGATGATCATTTTTATCCTGCCTCTGAGAAGGACTATTGTATGTGAATGTATATGATTTGAAGTTCAGTTATAGCTCTTTTAAAACGTACTATGTGTACCGTTTTTTTAAAAGCGGTTTTGAAGTGATATTTACAAGATTGTAATATTTGGGCGATGATTCTGTTTTAGTCACAAATATTTGAAAATAATGTTGAATTTTTGGGAAAATATTTTTTGTAAGATTTTAATTTTTGATGTTGTGTTGTCTCCTAGAGACGACACAGCATCACGTTTTTTTGTTGGGGTGATATGTAGTAAAGTAGGATTAGGGTCAATTTAGTAGGGTCTAGGGTTAAGTTAGGTTTTTAGTACAGTTTATATTATAGTTTAATAGTTAGTTCTTATAGTCCATAATTAGAGTAAAGTAATTTCGTAGGTTTTATATTGCAGCATCTTTTAGAATCCTTTTAGTGCTAGGTTACATTCATTTACATTTCTTATCTTTACATTTTAGTTTTACGTGTAAGTACGAGCACGCGGAAGTTGTACTCATGCGTGACTTATATTCACGCGTGAGTACAGCCTTTTTAAGGGCCTACTTGTTCAGTGCGGGCGTCTGTGTCACGTCCCCCTTTTGGAGAGTTTTTAAGATTATTACAAAGTACAATACGTTTATTTACCGAGTTATCCAAAGACTTTTCTCTATTCTATTTAGACATTTTTAGTGAGACACACTTCTCACCTTTATAAATTTACTGTTGAAGTTTAGTAAGGCACACTCCTTACTGTTGTATCGGACACACTTCTGATACAACCAAATTGTAGAGACACACTTCTCTCCTTTATTGTTACGTATTTGTTGTTGAAGTTTAGTAAGGCACACTCCTTACTGTTGTATCGGACACACTTCTGATACAACCAAATTGTAGAGACACACTTCTCTCCTTTATTGTTACGTATTTGTTGTTGAAGTTTAGTAAGGCACACTCCTTACTGTTGTATCAGACACGCTTCTGATACAACCAAATTGTAGAGACACACTTCTCTCCTTTACTGTTACGTATTTATTGTTGAAGTTTAGTAAGGCACACTCCTTACTGTTGTATCGGACACACTTCTGATACAACTAAATTGTTGAGACACACTTCTCTCCTTTTCTGTTATTGATATTGGGACATACTTCCCGATCGTTTGATACTAGTGAGTGTAGATTGACATAAGTTAGGAACGCCCACGTTCTCGCCACGTAAGACCACTTTTAGTATAATACCTCGTTTACAACACGTTTCTGTGTCTCCGCCCAGGATATCAGTAATTTTCTCCAACACTGTCTCGCCGTCTCCGACACTTTCTCTCCGTCTAGGATATCAGCTATTTTCTCCGACACTTTCTCTCCGTTTAGGATATCAGCAGTTGTCCCCACCTCTTGGTCTCCATATCTATCCCCCTTTTATGCTTCCATGTGACCTCCAATTCATGTGTTCTCGAATCCTGTTTCTGGTCTCTGCTTTCATGCAACCCCCAATCCATGTGTCCTCGACTCTGGTTACAGATATATTGTCTTTCAATTTCTTTCTTTTTTAGCTTGCATGTACTTCTACTTTACCACGGTTGGTTTCTTTATCTGTCTTTCTTTTCCAATTAGCTCAATCTGTAAGTTTTCTTTCCCCTTTAGTTCTCTTTTTCTTCTTTTTTCGTCCATCCTTTCTAAGATATCTATTCTCCGTTGTAGTCTGCCTTCTGTTATCGTCCTTGAATCTTCTAGCATCTTTATTTTTTCTCTAAAACACTAATCATTTCCGCTCTTAAATTGTCTCTCCTTTTCCGTACTTTTTCTAGTTCGGCATACATCCCCGTCCAATTCTCCTTCTTTTCACTTTTATCCACCTCTACGGCTTCCATGTACAGTCTAAAACGAAACCATTTCTCGTGCCCTATTTCACTCTCGTCTTCATATTTTAATTTTTTCGCCTTTCTTGTCATTGACTCTTCTTCATCCGCACTACTGATCTCTGTACTACTATCTGAGTCGTATCCTGTGCTACTTTCTGTATCAGTTTCCTCTTCTCTTCGTTGATGAATGTATGGTCTTTCCTTCAAGTTCTCATCTTCCTTTTTGTATTTTTTATTTCCTCCGTACCATTCGTCTCTAAGTCACTCTCTGAATCAGTGCTTGAATTTGGTTCGCACCCTTCCACTCCCATTACCATCTGTCTTTCTCTTTTCCCCACTTTACACTTTACCGTTTACATTCTGAGCTATAGACCTCCAATCGATATGTCCTCCAATCTTGTTTCCTATCTATGCTTTCATGTATCCTTGTGTCTTCTTATAATGTCTCAATGTGTCTCCTTTCAATGTCTTCTTTCAGTGTCTTTCAATGTCTCCCCATATCTCTAGTATTTCCACCGCAATATCTCCAAGATTATCCATATATCTTCTTCCAATATGTCTGCGTGTCTCCTTCCAATTTCTCAAGGTGTCTCCCTTAAATCTCTCCGTATCTATACTTCCAATTTCTTTACGTGTCTCCCTCCGATGTCTCCTCGTTTCTCCCAACAAAGTCTTCTAATATCTCCTCGTATCTCCTTCAAATGTTTCTCCTTCGATATTTACCCTGGAATGATATTTAATGCTCTGTCACCACTCACCACATTCTACACGTTATTTCATCACTCACCATGTTTAAATAATGTTTCCACTATTTACCACTTGTATATTTTCCACCACAATGTTTCCAATATCATCCATATCTCTCCTTACTATGTCTCCATGTGTCTCCTTCCACGTGTTTCACTCCACGTGTCTCCTTGTTTCTCCTACCAATGTCTCCTTCCAATGTCTCCTTATATCTCCTTCAAATGCTTCTAATGCCTCCTTCCATGTTCCCTCCAATGATACATGCGTTCTTTCCAGTCTCTCTCCAATTTATCTCCAATACGTCCACCCATACATCCAGATCAGAAACGGGACCTGATCGTTGTACCGGAGAATCTCGTCGAAGGGATTATGAAGCTACATCACTCGACCCTTACAAGTTGCCACCCTGGAGCAGAAATATCGGTTGACCTCTGTCGCCGAAACTTCTATTGGCCCAAGATGGTTGAGGATTTCAAAGAATACATTGCAGCTTGCGAGAAGTGCGGAGCCATAAAGCAACCACAGAGGTACCTAAAAGCCCCTCTACGACACATGTTATTCCACTCCTTCAACGATTGCATCATTGTGGACCACATAGTGCCAGAGTCTGAGGGAAGAACTCCACGAGGATATCGGTATATCCTGACTATAACTGATGCGTGGAGCAACTATGTTGTGGCAATTCCTGTAAAAACACAGACTGCAAAGGAAAACATTGAACAGATTGTTCGACGTTGGACGTTGATTCATGGAATACCAAAAGAGATCATCGTCGATAATCATCCAGGCTACTCGGCTGATTATTTCAAAGCAGTATGGCAGTACTTTGAATGTAAGGTAACTCACGGCACAAGTTACAAAGCACGGAGCACCGGAAAAGCAGAGAGATCAAATAAAAGGATAAACCAGGCGTTGAGAGCTGCTATTCCAGAGGGAAAAGAAAGATGCTGGGACATTTATTTGGGCTACTGTGTCATGGCGCTCAACTCACTTAAAAACAGACACACTGGATACTCAAGCAACAGATTAGTCTTTGGAAGGGAAACAAACACCCCGATAACTTTACTTGTGGATAATGACTTAAAGACGGAGATCCCATCAAAGAAAAGTAAAGGAGCTTACGAGATGTATACCTTGATGAAGAGAACACTTAGAAAAGTTCGGGAAAATGCGGACACGGACTTTCTGTACTCTAAACATCAGCATGACAGAAATATCCTGGGACCATACTTTAAAGCAGGTGATCTGTGTTATGTCCTCATAAACTGTCCTCAACACAAGTACTCAATAAGATGGAGAGGTCCGCTATTGGTAAAGAAAGTGATAAATGACCATCTTTATGTTGTGCAGATAACACCTGAAACGGATAAAGTGACAAATATCAGTAAAATGAAACATTTTGCGAGGAATAAGCACAATAAGATCAAATATCCTCTAGCTGTCACCCACTCTGGTGCACAGACTGCTCTCCCTGTCACCCACTCTGGTGCACAGACTGCTTCTTCAGACACCCATACAGGTGAACTGAACAACGATGACAGTGACGAAGACGAACAGTTTGCTACAATACATCATCCTCAGCGTAGAAAAAGACAGTCTTTACATCCCGACAAGACACTTGATCCTGTGATAGCTGCTCCTGATATGAGTAGTACCCCAGTTCAACCACCACCTGTTCGGACAACTACACGAGAGATTGAAAGATTACCAGCTTCGCCAATATCGATAAGGACCACTCCTCCAACGGAATTGAATGAAGAAGAAACTGATCGACGAAGTGGATCTTTAGAAGAACAGGAGAGTAGAAACTCAACGGGTGCCTTTGTGTCTTTCGAAACTAGTGATGAAGGCACAGTTCAGCTGGATGCTGAAGAACAGAGCCATCAAGAGATACCGGAACCAGAACCACGATATGGGTTAAGGAACAGAGAAAGTTTGCGACCTCCGGACTATTACAGTGATAACCAATCATCTACGATTAGACGGGTGATTAACAATCTGGCTGGAATATTTCAGTAATGCCAGATATTCGGGCACGGTTTCAAGACTGGGATTGCGTGTTACTCAGGCCCAACCGAGCACAGTTCACCTACCAATTATAATAGTTGGTATAGTTCTAGCCACACTGCTAGACTACATCAGTATGGGTCAGAATGTTTGTCAGTAGTATTTGTCTGTGTAAACCAGTTTACAGAAGTACCTGGCGTTTCAAGATGAGAAAGAAAATGATGTTTATTCAACGACGGAGTAAAAGATGGAGAAAGATTTATGATGATAAAGAAAAGATGGATACACAATGATGACGATGAACTATTTTTGTTGATTTTGAGTAAATATAAAGAGGACAGTTTATATCTAATTGTAATAGATGATCATTTTTATCCTGCCTCTGAGAAGGACTATTGTATGTGAATGTATATGATTTGAAGTTCAGTTATAGCTCTTTTAAAACGTACTATGTGTACCGTTTTTTTAAAAGCGGTTTTGAAGTGATATTTACAAGATTGTAATATTTGGGCGATGATTCTGTTTTAGTCACAAATATTTGAAAATAATGTTGAATTTTTGGGAAAATATTTTTTGTAAGATTTTAATTTTTGATGTTGTGTTGTCTCCTAGAGACGACACAGCATCACGTTTTTTTGTTGGGGTGATATGTAGTAAAGTAGGATTAGGGTCAATTTAGTAGGGTCTAGGGTTAAGTTAGGTTTTTAGTACAGTTTATATTATAGTTTAATAGTTAGTTCTTATAGTCCATAATTAGAGTAAAGTAATTTCGTAGGTTTTATATTGCAGCATCTTTTAGAATCCTTTTAGTGCTAGGTTACATTCATTTACATTTCTTATCTTTACATTTTAGTTTTACGTGTAAGTACGAGCACGCGGAAGTTGTACTCATGCGTGACTTATATTCACGCGTGAGTACAGCCTTTTTAAGGGCCTACTTGTTCAGTGCGGGCGTCTGTGTCACGTCCCCCTTTTGGAGAGTTTTTAAGATTATTACAAAGTACAATACGTTTATTTACCGAGTTATCCAAAGACTTTTCTCTATTCTATTTAGACATTTTTAGTGAGACACACTTCTCACCTTTATAAATTTACTGTTGAAGTTTAGTAAGGCACACTCCTTACTGTTGTATCGGACACACTTCTGATACAACCAAATTGTAGAGACACACTTCTCTCCTTTATTGTTACGTATTTGTTGTTGAAGTTTAGTAAGGCACACTCCTTACTGTTGTATCGGACACACTTCTGATACAACCAAATTGTAGAGACACACTTCTCTCCTTTATTGTTACGTATTTGTTGTTGAAGTTTAGTAAGGCACACTCCTTACTGTTGTATCAGACACGCTTCTGATACAACCAAATTGTAGAGACACACTTCTCTCCTTTACTGTTACGTATTTATTGTTGAAGTTTAGTAAGGCACACTCCTTACTGTTGTATCGGACACACTTCTGATACAACTAAATTGTTGAGACACACTTCTCTCCTTTTCTGTTATTGATATTGGGACATACTTCCCGATCGTTTGATACTAGTGAGTGTAGATTGACATAAGTTAGGAACGCCCACGTTCTCGCCACGTAAGACCACTTTTAGTATAATACCTCGTTTACAACACGTTTCTGTGTCTCCGCCCAGGATATCAGTAATTTTCTCCAACACTGTCTCGCCGTCTCCGACACTTTCTCTCCGTCTAGGATATCAGCTATTTTCTCCGACACTTTCTCTCCGTTTAGGATATCAGCAGTTGTCCCCACCTCTTGGTCTCCATATCTATCCCCCTTTTATGCTTCCATGTGACCTCCAATTCATGTGTTCTCGAATCCTGTTTCTGGTCTCTGCTTTCATGCAACCCCCAATCCATGTGTCCTCGACTCTGGTTACAGATATATTGTCTTTCAATTTCTTTCTTTTTTAGCTTGCATGTACTTCTACTTTACCACGGTTGGTTTCTTTATCTGTCTTTCTTTTCCAATTAGCTCAATCTGTAAGTTTTCTTTCCCCTTTAGTTCTCTTTTTCTTCTTTTTTCGTCCATCCTTTCTAAGATATCTATTCTCCGTTGTAGTCTGCCTTCTGTTATCGTCCTTGAATCTTCTAGCATCTTTATTTTTTCTCTAAAACACTAATCATTTCCGCTCTTAAATTGTCTCTCCTTTTCCGTACTTTTTCTAGTTCGGCATACATCCCCGTCCAATTCTCCTTCTTTTCACTTTTATCCACCTCTACGGCTTCCATGTACAGTCTAAAACGAAACCATTTCTCGTGCCCTATTTCACTCTCGTCTTCATATTTTAATTTTTTCGCCTTTCTTGTCATTGACTCTTCTTCATCCGCACTACTGATCTCTGTACTACTATCTGAGTCGTATCCTGTGCTACTTTCTGTATCAGTTTCCTCTTCTCTTCGTTGATGAATGTATGGTCTTTCCTTCAAGTTCTCATCTTCCTTTTTGTATTTTTTATTTCCTCCGTACCATTCGTCTCTAAGTCACTCTCTGAATCAGTGCTTGAATTTGGTTCGCACCCTTCCACTCCCATTACCATCTGTCTTTCTCTTTTCCCCACTTTACACTTTACCGTTTACATTCTGAGCTATAGACCTCCAATCGATATGTCCTCCAATCTTGTTTCCTATCTATGCTTTCATGTATCCTTGTGTCTTCTTATAATGTCTCAATGTGTCTCCTTTCAATGTCTTCTTTCAGTGTCTTTCAATGTCTCCCCATATCTCTAGTATTTCCACCGCAATATCTCCAAGATTATCCATATATCTTCTTCCAATATGTCTGCGTGTCTCCTTCCAATTTCTCAAGGTGTCTCCCTTAAATCTCTCCGTATCTATACTTCCAATTTCTTTACGTGTCTCCCTCCGATGTCTCCTCGTTTCTCCCAACAAAGTCTTCTAATATCTCCTCGTATCTCCTTCAAATGTTTCTCCTTCGATATTTACCCTGGAATGATATTTAATGCTCTGTCACCACTCACCACATTCTACACGTTATTTCATCACTCACCATGTTTAAATAATGTTTCCACTATTTACCACTTGTATATTTTCCACCACAATGTTTCCAATATCATCCATATCTCTCCTTACTATGTCTCCATGTGTCTCCTTCCACGTGTTTCACTCCACGTGTCTCCTTGTTTCTCCTACCAATGTCTCCTTCCAATGTCTCCTTATATCTCCTTCAAATGCTTCTAATGCCTCCTTCCATGTTCCCTCCAATGATACATGCGTTCTTTCCAGTCTCTCTCCAATTTATCTCCAATACGTCCACCCATACTTCCTCCAACCAGTCTCCAACCCATCCCTCCAGATGTCCTCCAATCATATTTCTCATTCCAATATGACCCCCCACCACATTCTAATAATATTTCCACTAGTTACCACTAGTACTGCCACTGCACTCCTAATGCACCTATGCCTTTCCCTCCAACATCACTCCTCACCACGTTCCAACAGCTGGTTCCAATAATAATTCTGCTATTTATCTCCACCACCATATTCAAATAATAATACCTCTAGTCACCACTAGTATCGCCCCCACCATGTCTCCAATAATAATTCCTCTAGTCACCACTAGTATCGCCCCCACCATGTCTCCAATAATAATTCCTTTAGTCACCTCTATTATCGCCACCACCATGTCTCCAATAATAATTCCAATAATAATTCCACTATTATCACCTCTCGCCACGTTTCACTAGCATTTCCACTAGTAAAGTAGTAACTACCACTATTAATGCCACCACCATGTTTACAGATGGATTTATATGTAAAACAAGCAAACGTGCAAACAACCGCTACCTCGTTTAATAGAGGAAACTGAATACTTTATAAAACTCGCAAACTATAACTGAACATTTAACAATAGCCACTCTATAGGGAATTAATACCATGGCTCAGCTCCAGATGTTCTTATTATAGTAAACACACCGCTCAGACGTAACATAGTATGACAGTTCAACTAATATGATTGTTTCCAGTGGACACCAACATATCCACAGCTTTCTATCTCGCCCTAACTCCATACTATACAAAATTTACACTCACTTAATACAATACTCACCTGTCCGTTCCATTTCTCAGCCCCGTATTTCTCGGCTTTTACTCTAATTGACAAACCAGTGTCTCACACAGTCACTCCATGACTTAATTTCCAAAATCACAGTGTTTCACACAGTCACTCCATGACTTAATATTCAAAATTGCCGTGTCTCACACAGTCACCTGATGACTTAATTTCCAAAATCGCCGTCGGATCATCTTTTTCATATATTCGGCCTGTCAATTCATCACACTCTTCACAGAAAAGTAGTCCTAGTTTCTTTCATCATAGAAAATACCATTCCCCTCAAAATTTAAATCTCACTCAAAACGTACCACGTTTTCAAACTTATACACAGCTTTAATTCGATACAAGTGACGTCACATCTCTCTGAATAACCTCCCTCTCCCTTTCCAGTGCTAGCAGCACCCGGGTCTCATTTATATAAATTACATCTCTCCCCCAATCCTTGAAATGTTGGTCGCAATTTCGCCAGCCCACTCCAAACTCCCCCTCTCGCTCTCTTCCATAATATAAAATATGTAGCGCTACAAAAAGAAAACAAGTCTGACACACAACAGAACGATTCAGCAGGCAGCCACTCCCACTGAGGCTCTGGTGGCTGAAAGTATGTCAAGTCTGCCGTCTTAAAACTTAAAATAAGAAACAGTAAACCATGAACTCCTCACGTACCCCCTCGATAATAATTATAACATTCTCTCGATACAATCTCTCAACGGACTGATATTTATTCCTCAAAATATCCCCTCTGCTCCTCCTAACCTATGCCCCTCCGGTACCTAACCTTCCTTCCCTTACATGATGAAAGAAACCCAAAAATTGCATTTAAACTCCACACTTAACCGTGTCTTCATTTACTGCTCTTGCACTGAACTAATCGATGACCCTAATCTGACTGGCAACACTGTTACAACATAACGTAACTCTACTCCTCACACCGGTCAATTCACATTCGAATGATAAGCAATCTCTCCCTTACCTCAATTAAAATACAAATAATCTATCCTATAATAAAGTAGGATCCTACCGTTCGCGCCATTGTAAGCAGTCACCATCTGCTCCAGATTCGTAGATTATTTGTATCAATTTAAGGTACGAACAACGAAAACAAGAGTAATAACGATGGTTACAAGATATTAAACTATAAAACAATACAATGAATAATTCGACAAACTCCTGCTTTAACTCCTAGTTCACCAGACTTATATTGCCCAAAATCGCCCACCGATCTAATGATCTTATCCTACCATAACATATCACATCATGAAATACAATCACTATACACATACTATAGCCAGACATACTATTATATATAAAGTCGGCCGTCAATACTTGTCTATATTCACGCTGAAACTCCTAGCTTAAATCCGCCATGACCCATGCCATTATGTCTACTATCAATCCCTCTCTAGGCCAACCAGAACTCAACCAGAGTTACAGGTTCCGACCACCAACTATCCTTCGATAGGACAAACCACCAACTCTCTCTCCCAGTTCAGGCTCCCTTACAGTCCGGCATCAATGACGCTCTATCGAATCGGGAAAACTCCATCTCCTTCTCGACCGTCCGTCCGACCTTATATATTCCTCTACCAGCCCTGTATGTGCCGCACCAAAATACGGCCCGCCTATGCTGTATGCTCCGAAAACTCATTATTCTCTATTAACTGCATTCTAATCTATAGCACGCACTGTCTTGTCAACAAGTCGGCCTGATTTTCTCGTGCTCTCTGTTGCTTATTCAACCAACATCGAACTACAGGCCGTCTAATTTTATCTATGATTATCATTAATTCCCTACCAGTATTTTCAGCCACTACCCACATCACTCCCGTCGTGTTCTTGCCATAAGCCTCTACATGCTCGTTGCACAATGATTATTTCGGCCGCTACTAATGATAACTCCGCATTCTCTTGAGTAATCGGTTAATATTATAAATCTATATAATTTAACTTAATAATGATACTTCCAGAAAAATTGACTCAGAATATTCACTGCGTACAATTTTACTTAACGATCTGTTATATAAATATATATAAATATATATATTATAATAATAATATTACAGAAGGACAGAAACAAGTCAAATATATTTGGGGAAGAGAATGAAGAAGAGGAGTTTACAAGAGCCAGACTTCCTTCGGTAGCTCAGGTTTTCAGAGAGAGGGGGGGGGGGGGGGGGGGGGGCCCTTATTTACCTGAAAAGAAATAAAAACGTTGCCCTAATTATTGCGGTCGTTTTGTTATCTCTAGCAACACCAGCTTTAATTTGAGGCATTGGTAACTGGTGATTTTCTACTGCTCTGTTATTCACTAGTATAGTAGTAGTATATTGATTATTGATATATTGTTTTTGTGAAACTAGTTTTTCAATAACTTTTACAGTTACACAAACTCTCCATCACCTTTATTAACTTTTCTACATCTACAGCTGGAGCGGAACAAATCAGTGTTACCATAGTAACACTACTAGTTACCATAGTTACACTACTAGTTACCATAGTTACACTACTAGTTACCATAGTTACACTTCTAGTTACCATAGTAATTTTACGTTATTAACTGTTTTACACCTACAGCTGGAGCGGAACAAGTCAGTGGTATTCGAAGATGAAGATCACAAGACGGGTCGTCCCTCAACCAAACAACAAGTTGGACCACCAGCAAGACAGAGCAGCATGGAGCCGTCCAACTTCTACGACACAAACTACAGACCCTCCACCAAGATACAAAACCCTCCCGGCGGTCGGTCCAGCGTTACTTTCGGTTAATGTTGTGACGCACAAACTTTCACTTTCGGTTAACGTTGCGAGGGAGAAACTTTTACTTTCGTTTAACGTTGCGAGGGAGAAACTTTCACTTTCGGTTAACGTTGCGAGGGAGAAACCTTCACTTTCACTTTCGGTAACTGATTACATAGTAGAGCTTACTTCACATTCTTCTCTCTTGTCATTATAGTGGCGGTGTCTCTATGGTAACTAGTAGTGGCGGTGTCTCTAGAATAGGAGACATCTCAGAGGATCCCGTCCATGAAATCGGAGACTAAATCAGAATACCTGCCTATTGACATTTAATTAAGTTGGCCATTACAATTATCTTATGATAGCGGTAATTCTGGCAGTCTTAAGTTTTTAGTTTAGCGAGTGATAAAAACCTACACTGTATACACTCCATCTCTTAAATCATTTAGCACCAAGGATCAGGACACGTTGCAGCTAATCGTTAATGTAATGACTGATTTTGTTTGATCGAATCAAAGTTAATCCTACCATCAAACGCAAACGGTTGTGAGATTATGGTAACTAGTAGTGTTACTATGGTAACGGTTGTGAAATTTGAATGCTATTGACATTGTCCATATCAAACTTTTCCGGTTATTACAGTAGTAAAGTGTTTATTTTAATTTGAAGTATAATCTTTGTTAAGATTCTTATAGTAATTATACTTTAAGCGCTGTATCAGTATGTTTAGCTATCTTTTAAAGAGACTAACAATGTTTAGTTAGACATCATGATCGTAGTTTTTATTGAATCAAAAATCCGATAATTTAACAATTATGAAACTCATTAAAACTAAAAGTTATTAACATTCGGTATTAAAAAGTTTACGGTAATCAACATTCAACAATTATTCTAAATGAATTTAACAATATGACCCGCTTTAGCGTGGGAGAAACACAGAAAGTGAAACAGAAAGTGAAACAGAAAGTGAAACTATAAAAACGATAGTACAGCTAGTTTATTACTCACTGTTACAATATTAAGCTATACATGATTAATATATCAATAACTAAACCAGCACCAGGATTTTGTGATATCATTCGGGTTTTCATCTCTTTATTAAATACATATAAAAACTAAAATGCCGTTGCAAAGCATACTGCATTCTTTGTATTTCTACTATAATATATAATAAATATATATCAATTGATTCAAACTAAAATTTTAATTCGTCCCATGCATTGCTTCAAAACTAACAGTAAAAGCCAAAGTGAACATAAAATCGAAATGTTCCTCAATATGTATCTCACGACCTTTCCCCCATAGCTACCATCAGTAACTACCTATACCATAGCTACCACCTGTAACTACCATAGCTACCACCTGTAACTACCATAGCTACCATCACCTGTAGCTACCATAGCTACCACCTGTAGCTACCATAGCTACCATCACCTGTAGCTACCATAGCTACCACCTGTAGCTACCATAGCTACCACCTGTAACTACCATAGCTACCACCTGTAGCTACCATAGCTACCACCTGTAGCTACCATAGCTACCACCTGTAGCTACCATAGCTACATACCGTTTTTGCGACCAAGCATTCTGTTACAGGATGGACAGCTATGAATAGCGTCTTTACAGCCGTCAACTAAGAAGGGGATAAAACAGCAAATAGCGGTGAAGAAAAACAGAACCAAGCAGATAACCCAGGTCATTGTTCCATTCTCGTAAGTAACACTGGTCAGTATCTGAGAGTGGCAGTTAGGGCATGTCATGTTCATGGGGTTGTTGCTGAAGCGGACTGAGTGGGACCCAGCGTTTACCACAACTACAGTTGGAGGTTGGGGTTGCGGTGGATATCCTGCTGGTGGGTACTGGGCGGGCGGAGGTCCTGCTGGCGGGTACTGGGCGGGCGGAGGTCCTGCTGGCGGGTACTGGGCGGGCGGAGGTCCTGCTGGCGGGTACTGGGCGGGCGGAGGTCCTGCTGGCGGGTACTGGGCGGGCGGAGGTCCTGCTGGCGGGTACTGGGGTGGAGGGGGATCTTGTCCGATCGGTGGATAACCGGGTTGACTGTATGCTGGTGCTTGAGTAGCCATGTTTATAGTAAAAACAACTGTGTTTGATCTGCTAACGAAACTGGGAACGGAATACTGGCAATGGAGGGACTGAGACCCAGGTGATGGTAACTAGTAGTGTAACTATGGTAACACGTGAATGTAGGCTAGAACTACCGCGCCAAATTAGAACGGTAACACGATATGTTGTAGGGATTGTAATGTTGCTGTTGCTAGGGCCAGGGGGCCAGGTGCTAGTCGTATATTTTACAGATAGAGGAGTGAGGTTGCTGTATACTATTGAGTGTTTAGGCGTTAGTTAACACAAATGTGAGTGGGAGATTAAGATCGGGAGCAGGTGAGCAGTAGATTTTGGACTCCGCAAGATCTCCGCAAGATCTCCACAAGATCTACACAAGATCTCCACAAGATCTCCACAAGATCTCCACAAGATCTCCACAAGATCTTCACAAGATCCCGAAAAAGATCTCCACAAGATTTTCACAAGATCTCCACAAGATCTTAACAAGATCTCCACAAGATCTCCACAAGATCCCCACAAGATCCCCACAAGATCTCCACAAGATCTCCACAAGATCTCCTCAAGATCTCCACAAGATCTCCACAAGATCTCCACAAGATCTCCACAAGATCTCCACAAGATCTCCTCAAGATCTCCACAAGATCTCCACAAGATCTCCACAAGATCAAGAGACAAATCTCAAAGTAATATTAGGAGGTCAGATTACTCAGATTGTCATCTCAAAAGATTTAGATCAGAATCATGGTAATTACAACTTATGTCATTTCGGGACATTCTATGACTCGCTGATTAGAGGCGAGACTGTGGACGGCTACAGGGATTGAATGAGGTGTCGCGTGAGTTATGCGGTGGTGTCGCGTGAGGTGTCGCGTGAGTTATGCGGTGGTGTCGCGTGAGGTGTCGCGTGAGTTACGCGCTGTGATTGGTTTGTACTCATCACTCATGTTAGGTGGCGTCTGCTACTTTAAAAAAAATCAATAAACTTACAAATACATCATTTTATTTCAAAGAAAATATCGCCGAATAACTTTACATGCCTTGACAAGTGACCGAGTGTAAACAAAAATTAGGGACACCGAAACACCAGTTGACCAGTAAACTGGTCATAGCAATTACATCGGGCCCTATGAAAGTTCAGAACTTCTAAATGGTGTAAATTCGATTAGGACGATTGGTGACGTCTAATAATTGCTTCGTATAATGTAAACTACTTATGAAGGAGCAAAGTAGGACTGTAAACTACAGTCTAAACAATTATTTTCAAGACCTGTGGTCGTGAATGGCTGTATCTTTTATAGGTACGAATCTACAGATACCTGAAGAATACCCTGCGATCGACCGGCAGAAATAAAACAGGAGTTCCAGAAAACCCACTTCCTGATACACCTGCAACTTGAAAATTGTTTACAATCGATCTGATCAACGTCTAGACGCTCTGCAAAACTTCAGATCTCTAACCTAATGTTAACATGGTTTTAAGCACCTGCAGCTGAATATGATAAAAAATCTCCACAGAATTGGTCGATCACATAATCATATTACGCAATCACTATTTGGAAAATGTGTGCCCACGGCTATTTTTTATTCCTGTCAATGACCCTGTAATCTTTGACATTGAATCAGAGTGTTTTGAACCTCTGATGAGTTTTAATCCTGTAAAAAAACAAGGGGGTATACTAGTATAATAGGGGGTATAATATAATAATAAACAAAAGCATATTATGCTGAAACCCTAACCATACTGTCATTCCGCCGAATCTCTATTCTCTGTTATGATTGTGAACATAAATATAATAGCCTGGGGTCCCCAGGTAACCCTAACCCTAATGAGAAATTATACCAACTTCCTTATTATACACGGTCATATCATGTGATCGAGACGGTTTTTCGGCAATATCTTGCTAGGGGAGCATTTTAACCCTTATGTGGGTGATTCGGAATCAGTGTCCGAAAATACATCGATTCAAGTTGGTTTCAACTGTCCCCTTTGGCTTTAGAAAAATCTCGAAGATCGAGTTTATAATGATTTAGCAAGTCGATAATAAAATGCATACTCAATTATTTTTCTAGAGCTTTTATTAATCTCTAAATCTCATTCAAGATGAAATATAATGTTATTATATCATATGTTTTAAATACTCACAATAAAATACACACAAAAAACACACAAACGTCCCCAAAACATGTACTTCAATTTATATTTCCCTAGTTGAAACTAACTTATTTTATGAAATTGATACATTCGAGAAGATATCGTGATATCGAGATAAGTCAATGATAAAATGATAGAATTGAGACGTTATCTATTAAAGTATTAGTATTGTCAATCGGATACGAGGCATTGATACATTTAGATCTCATTAAATCTGAATTGAATCAAGTGCATTATGCTATTTTCTAGTTACGTCGACACACAAGTAAAGGCTAAATAGTTTTCGGAGGCTTGCTAGAATTTTATTCTCTATGTTTCTCTATATTCTCTATATTATATAATAATAATGTTTTTTATATTTCGGTACAGACCAGCGCCCATTGGGCGTATTCAATCAATCACTTTTATATTGAAAAACTGTTATTTATAAAAGTAAGTTTAATAAAATCTTCTTTATCGTATTCGTAATCACTAAAAAAGTGTAAACGCAAGGCCAAGAGTGCAGTACTACCTCGGCATGTTAAATTCCATCTTTACGCCCGACTGTGGTATTGCATGAAGGGCAATGATGTATTGCATCTTTACAGTCGTCAATGAGGAAAGGAATGAAGCAACATATACCGGTAAAAAGAAATATAACAAAGCAAAGTAAGATAGTGAGTGTTCCAACTTCGTAGCGCACTGACGTCTGAATCTTAGCATGGCAGTTTCCGCAGGTCATGTTCATAGGGTATTTGCCGAAGTTTGCCGGCTGAGTAGCTATCACAACAACTGGGGCCTGGGC
This sequence comes from Bolinopsis microptera, assembly GCF_026151205.1. Lineage (NCBI taxonomy): Eukaryota > Metazoa > Ctenophora > Tentaculata > Lobata > Bolinopsidae > Bolinopsis > Bolinopsis microptera. The sequence continues at coordinate 563,803 of NC_087078.1, read as the reverse complement.
AGCCGGTGGGGCCTGGGCAGCCGGTGGGGCCTGACCCTGCGGTGGGTACTGGCCCTGCGGCGGGTACTGGCCCTGCGGTGGGTACTGGCCCTGCGGCGGGTACTGGCCCTGCGGCGGGTACTGGCCTTGTGGTGGTCCTGGGTTTGGTGCCGCTTGTACTGCCGCTGGCAAGTTGAAGTAAGGTGGTGGGGCTTCTCCTTTTTCTCCATATGGTGGCATCGGTGCTGCCATGATTTACTAAAAATGGAACGAGGGTAAGTCGTGAAATTTTACGAGCGTGCTTAATCACGGATGATGATTAATCACTCGACACTCGACTGCCACGTGACTTTTTCAACCCGTTCTCTAGCCCTACTCCTAGGGTTAGGATTTCAGCATATGCTTTTGTTAGTGGTTAGGGATTGGGTTAGGGTTAGGGTTAGGGTTGGGATTAGATAAGAGGGTTAGGACTGAGGGTTAGGGTTTCGAATAGTCGTTCAGGGCAAGCTAGAGAACGGGTTGAAAAAGTCAAATGACAGTCGAGTGTAGCGTGATTAATCATCATCATCCGAAATTTTATAGACGGATTATACATGAACATCCGTTACACAGTCGTAATACTAATATAATGATATAATGTCAGACTGAAGAAAAGAATTGATGATTAAATTGAGAAAAAATTAGAAAGAATTATGAAAATCGTACAAAATCTTCAAGTCCTGAAAAAACCGTGGCTCATATTGTTTTGTGTTTATATTACAATCCTTAAATTTAAAAAGGACATAACTTAGACATTGAAAATAAAGCATACAGATTTTGTATAATTAATCTCGGGAGTGAGAAAAAATGTTTACTTCAATACAGGCGATATATTACTATTCGCACCCAGTCTCACTAAATCGCTCGCCCAAATTAAAAAAAAATTCTTGTGAAAAGGCCCTGAGGGTATGACTGTAATCTTATAGGGTGTATTTTTGGACGCTGATTCCGAATCATCCCCCATAACGTAGCGGTAAAAATGCTTCCCTGGAGAGTTATGGGCATTTGTACTTAAAGTTAAAGTACAAATATGATGTTTAAGCTGTGAAAACGTCTGTAGAAGTTAAAATCAAAAGGTACTGCATGCAATGTTATTTTCTTCCAACCCAAAGATATAAAAATATGTAGTGACATTATTTTATTTATTTATTAATGGCGAGTGAGCGAGAGCCGGCTATAAATATAAAGGTACCAAAACGCGTGAAAATAAGTGCTTACTGCTTATTCATTATTTGGTTCTTTTTGTTTATAATGCACATTTTTGCTCCTTTATCAAAATGATCAAATGTTGGTAATTTATTGATACACGTTGTAAACCTCTTTTCGCGTGCAAAGCGCGCAGCGTCCTTTTTTTCTAAAATAGAAGGTATCTGGTAATGGTATACAATGTGTACTTAATTGTGTAGCAAGTAACTTAATCTTTAATTTTAGCAAGTAATTTAATCTTTAATTTTAGCAAGTAGCTTAATCTTTAATTTTAGCAAGTAACTTAATGGATGATGATTAATCACTCTACTTAATTGTGTAGCAAGTAACTTAATCTTTAATTTTAGCAAGTAACTTAATCTTTAATTTTAGCAAGTAACTTAATCTTTAATTTTAGCAAGTAACTTAATCTTTAATTTTAGCAAGTAACTTAATGGATGATGATTAATTACTCTACTGCACTCGACTGTCACGTGACTTCTTCAATCCGTTCTCTAGCTGCCCAGGAACGACTATTGAAAACCCTAACCCTCAGTCCTAACCCTCTTATCTAATCCCAACCCTAACCCTAACCCTAACCCAATCCCTAACCACTAACAAAAGCATATGCTGAAATCCTAACCCTAGGAGTAGGGCTAGAGAACGGGTTGAAAAAGTCAAATCTAATCTGATCCCAACCCTAACCCTGCCATCCTAACGGTAACCCAAGTATACCAAGTCTCAGACGGCAACATATGTTATACCCTTCCAAAATGGTTAAAGATTTAGGGGTAATGGTTTCAGTTGACTTATCCTGAAGTCCCCACGTTACCCTTATAGCCAAACGTGTTCGTAAAGTTGCTGCTTGGGTTCTGAGTGCGTTTAAAACGAGGAACAAAGTCACCATGCTGTCAGCATGGTAACTTTGCATTTCTGACCCTTCACAAATCTCTCATCAGAAGCCATCTCGCGTACTAGCTGTTGCCCCTTTATATATTATAGAAATGGAATATTTCCAAGAGTGCAGACGTCCAACAACTGGAAAGGGTTCAGCGCACGTCGGCACGTTCACAACGAGAATTATAGATGGCCTACAGCATCTAAACTACTGGCAGAGACTCAAGGCCTTAAATTTGATGTCGTTGCAACGGAGGAGAGAACGATATACCATCATCCACATGTGGAAAGTGCTGCACGGCAAGTGCCCAAACAGTGGCGTAACGTTGCCTGTTGGCGCCCCCCTGCCGAAAAAGCGCCCCCCTGTTGGCCCCCTCCCATTTTGGTGCCCCTCCCTAAAATTAAACAAACTAGGTGATTTTAGAGGATACGCCGGTGAAATCTCTAAAAAAGTGTCTATCTAGAGCAAAACGCGCAGTTTTGCTAGTACTTTAGTTAAGTTTTCGAAATTGTCCCACATTCAAACGACGGTTTGGCGCCCCCCTAAGAGTAAGACGGCGCCCCCCTGCACAGCGGGGTCAGCGGGGCCATTCGTTACGCCACTGTGCCCAAATGATGTCAACATCCAGTTCTGAGTTCACCGCAACACTCCGACATGGCCAAAAGGCAGTTATTCCCACTCTGAATAAATCTAGCAGTCAGCGCAACCAAACGCTCTACGACAATTCGTTTGCAATAATTGGACCTCGATTGTGCAATTACTTAATAATAATCCCAATTCCCACCAAACATGCATATTATCGAAGATCCCCTGCACTTTAAAGAAATGCTTACAAGGTTTGTGAAATCATTCCCGGATGAGCCTCTAGTGGCAGGATACAGCTGTCGAAATGCAAACTTGTTACTGCGACTGGAGGGGAATAAAGGTCATATCAATTAACATCAGCTAATTGGACAGTATATGAGTATTATATTTATACCGCCCTTAATAATAATCTTATCCCAAAATACTACTACTTAGTGTCGACCCGGAAGCAACCCGAAAAGATTTTTACAGCATGTGATTGATGTAATTAATCGAAACTCTTTACAATTCGTAAGCCGTGAATTTTGTTTAACTTACAGAATTGACTTATCTACAACTTTTGTGATGTAGCATCTATTTAGATCGCTATACTTAGTCTTACGTTTTTTACGCTATATTTCAATATCAAATATGAGACTTATTTAGAAACATGAACACTGCATATAAATATAATATAGTTATTTGGCAAACAATGCCTCATAAGTATATAAGACATAACAAGAATTGCGCCCGTTAGGCTATAATGTAGGCGGACGCTAAATTTCTTGCTACACGTTCATGTATATACCTCTCTTCACTCTTGACCTTGTGCACGCTTCGCACGCGAAAAGGGGTTGCAGCGTGTGTCAATAAATTTCCATCCACTGATTGATTGGGAACCAGCTTTGTTTACTGGTTAATGTTTACTCAAGAATTTATACATGCAATAATATACAATAATTATATACATAAATCTGCTGATATAAAACCTAAATAACTCTAAGAATATAGTTTATATACTCCACACGAAATTATGGACCTGGAAGTAAAATTAAATACTTCAGCTTAATACACAAATCAAAACAAAATTCTAGAAGACTGACAGTCAAATAACGGAGTAGTTCGCTGTTTATTAGTCTCATGATTGAAATACTGATATCTGGATAATATCCGGTTGGAAGAGACATGGACAAATGAAACAAGGAAGTTAGGAGTAAGGGCAAATTTTCGGCGTCAACGCCATCTTCAGGCTCAATAAATGTAATAGATTTGTAGTGTTGTAATTAGTTTAATATCTGGATATTATTCAGATAGATATCAAGACTGACAGTCTTGTAGTTGTGTTGAAAGACGAATAATAATATGATTTAGAAGCTTATCAAAAATTAAAATCTTAGCGAACTAAGAATCCATAAATTCAAGCAAAACTCTGTCTTATCACATTTCAAACAACAATTTTGTCCACACTACACACTTTGCCTCCTTTGATGAAGTGTCTCTTACTTTTTAGTCTTATCTGGCTCGTCGTTCGATCTCTTCATGAGTTCTCAAACAAGCTTTTGCTGTTCGGCACGTTCCTCTGGAGACCTATCTGGACCGATAAAGACTTCACCGAAAAGTTCCGAGCTCTAGTCAAAATCTGCTGCACGATTGTGGAGCTCGTCAAAGTCACCTTAACAGATCTATCAGCCACTTGTTTCTTATCCTTGGGTTTATTCAATACAATACAAAATAATACAATACAAACCAATTCTGCTAGCTTATATTTTTGGCTTTTCGCCAAGTTCCTACAACACTTGACCGACCTTGTCACATAACAGCTCACCTTTCTCTTCTTTAATACCAAATAACATCGGTCTCCTTCTGCCACAACATCCTTAATGACATTCTTCAAAATGTTTCTATCCAAATTCAACAAAGGACCTGCTGCTGAGGTTTTTGAATACTGTACCGCGGCGCTGTATGTCTTTAACTCTGATTTCACAGTATCCTCAACTGATGCTACAACCACAGATTCCAAGTCATCAAGCTGCTTGTCTTTGGCAGCTAGCAGCTCTTTCTGCAGACCAACTACTGTCCCCTGACTGTTAATTACATCGGAGTGCAATTTCTGATTATATTTCTCCAGCTGAACAATGTCCAACGACTGTCTATACATAACTTTTAACGCAGCGTTAAGACTCTGAGCCATGCGACTTCCCTGGTTACCCTGGTTACCCTGGAGATTTCTCTTTTATCACTGAATCTCTGAACTGCTTTTTAAGTCCTATTATAATTATTACATGCAATTTACAATCCTATATCACAGCTCATATCATTCCGAATCTTACTCAATTACAAAACTTAGCAAAATTAGTTCGTATATAATTATATAACATAATATATGCATTACGATTAATTTACAAAATGACTATAACTGACGACTGATTACTGATCACGTCTACTGGTTCAGGGAACTGTTGGCAGCTTTATTTTCAACAAACTAATCTAACTCGTCACACACCGATGGTTGACTTGTAGTTGTCACGTTATGTGAGTAGGCCCGACCAGAAGACACTGCAACTAAGCAACTTGCAGGTTGGCCGAATTTCACCTTTTAACAATTAAAATATTAATATAATATTAGTATTACACTTTATCTGATAGATCGGTAAATACATGCTACATTCAATATTTGATTTTGATATTATTTGAGGACGCACCATTCGTCCATTCGCTTCCGGCACTAAATTGCTTGCCCAACCAGGAAAGTCACGTAATAATGTTTGGGCGAGCGAATTAGTAAAAGCCTGCACCATTAGCAAAGTCTCAACTTTCATTTACATTATTAACTTATACCCGTCTTTGGATTTTGATTTAACGGGTGATACTGATTAACTGATACTCGTAAAATATTCGACCAGCGTCGATCGAGTCCAACTCGGCGCGCGTCTCGGCATAAACCTACAAGATTTTGATTCGTATGACCATATATGGAATAATAGCACGTGATGAAACCGCGCGCATATGTACGGACAATTTAGTTGCCTTCTGTTCTGTTTGCTTTTGTTGAGAGTTTGACTTGCGCAACGTTGAGCTTCGATCTTATACGTCATTTTAAGTCCACAATTACGGATTGATCTTATCTGTTAGTGTTATCGGTTTTCGAGGATGGCTACGTTCTTCGGACAAATGTTTTGTTATTCTCAAAATCTAGTTTTATGTTCTGTAAGTTAATTACTTAGTCAAAAAAAGACTCCATACTAATACTATTTCTGCTATTATGAGTAAATTTAAATACTAATAGCCAATAGGTTAGGCAGACTAGTCCTGTTTTTAATATTTTTACATTCTTCATTATTTGGGGTAATTTTTTGTTGTTTCCAAACCACGAATGACGAATTTAATCACTTTGTTTATTCTATGTTCATTCTGGCCAATTCATATCATTGTATAAAAGTAAACATTTTGATACAAAACACTGTAATATCTAGCAATAACTCAAAAAGGATACGAAAGGATACACAATTAGATGATGATAATACTTAAGTTAGTGGGTGAAATTATCTGCAAGTCATAATTGCTAGCCTAATATATTTGTACAAATGTCGCCTCAGTGGCGTTATTGGTTAATTGATAGCCTTGGCCCTTTAACCCGGAGGTAGCGAGTTCGAATCCCGGCTGGGTCAAAATTTCAAAAATCGTCAATTAGTTCAAGCATTAAAGGCTTGTGTATACATGTTTCAGAAAAATAGAACTAGTCACCCACCAACGTTATTACACAGTAATATAAGATCTAATGCCATATGATACGAGCAAAGATACTCAGTTTATCTAACAAACGTAACATGTGAGGTGTATCGTCTAATGTTCTACCCTCATATGGGAATATAAAAACAGAGCAGTAAACACGTGCTCTGGATAACATTAAGTAAAGGTGAGTCAGGTCAGCCTCCTCACTGTACCCCAACACTCTGTGCAGTACTATTACAGCTGGCCACTGAGCAGAATAACTAGCCCAACTGTTACACACTGCAATCTTACTATCAGTGTTAACACATCTCATATTAACACTGTCCTTAACTAGTGACAATACACTACTAGTGATATAATAAGTAACTATACCTATATCAGAATAATTTAATTCATGCATAGCAGTACACAATCTATTTAATTCATTATTAAATACACGCATAATACTAGTAACATTGTAATCATTAAACACATGTATTACAGGTAATGTACCGTGTATAAAGTGTCCTGGTAATTGTGTAGGTAAAACTAAATCTGAAATATCTGATTCAAGAGAACATAATTTAACGAATTGATCTCTAATTACAGATAAAATATTCGATAAATCAGACGTATTTCTCAAGTTCATAGATAAAGTAGTACTCTGATGAGGTGCTAATATATCAGTAAAAACATTAGCTACGATTGAAATGGCATCTGTGCTAAATAACTCCCAAGCCTGAACATAATCACATGCTATCCACACATTCTTATCTGCTGATAAATCTTTTAACTTGTTAATCAGTGCACTCCACATTTTAGCTGTGATAGTATAATGCATTACTGTCTGTATATCATCAACAAACAAATGATAACCACTCAGTACACTGAGTCTATCTGTTAAATATGTGGCTTTCTGGCCTACCTGTTATCTCCACAAGAATAACACTACACAAACTCTCTGTAATCAGATCAGCTAGTTGTGCGGGAGTGTGTTCATTATCACTAGTGCTTATCAGTTTATATTCTATCCTAGCTTTCTTTAATGCATCTTGATAATGCTGCGAATTGTTCCCTTCTCCAGTAAACTTAAATACAACTACTTTATTGTTATTATCAGATTGTATTAGTTGTATTATCTTGCCACACAATATGACAGTCTTTCCCGCCCCCGCGGGTCCGTTGATCCACAACAGATTCTCATTTGAATTAAACACATCATTTTGTTGTGTGGTTAAATTTAGAACCCCAACATATCTGCTTATGACATCAGGAGCTGTTACAACCCCTGGATTTCGAGAACGTTTTTTACCTTTTTTAGGCTCGAAAGTGATGCGACCCTCCTTAAGTTGTTTGTTGACATCCACAATACATTGTCCTAAACTACACTTGGATTTATGACACGTGTCTCTTTCTGTGGCCCATATGGCTAGTAAAATGTTCCTTGCTTTCTCATGAGAATCTTGATTGTATCCAGATATTGGTATTTCTCTACTCGATACTGTTTCTTCAGAAGCTCTTCTAATAGATGATATGGCCTGAGTTACATTTTCTGCCCACCAAGCATTAAAAGTAGATACATCTTCTTCAAATATAATAGTCGACAGTTCATCATCACTTAATTGAAACTGACTTTTAAACCGATTACTAAAATTAGGGTACGCTGTGAACTGAAGAATATTTGCGTCCTGGTCAATACATCTGATCAATTTCACTACCTTGTTTCTCTGTTCAATTGACTTCTTGTACGTACCAATCATTTCCTTCAACTTATCAGTCGTACACTCTCCATAAATATTGTCCATGTTCTTTACCTCGATAACAATGAAACTGTCCGCACAAATGATAAGAAAGTCACATTCCCCGTCCTGATCTCCTGCATTTTTACATTTAGAACATTCTTTTCGGATATGACTTTTACCTACACACGTACGAAATTGATGATGCGTGTATTTGAAGCTGTGGAGAACAATAAAGTTTCCATCTACCTTTTCCAAAGCCCTATACACCTTAACTTCAGTCTCGTAGTTTGCCTGCTGTCGTTCGTCATCTCTAAAGCTGGGACCAGGTTGACCTTCTTCTGGATATTTGTCTACGTAGGTCTGCTCTGGCGCTCTTGGAAGCATCGTGGGCAGCTTTGTAGGCTGGTTTTCTGCCGTTGCGCAATATTCTTCGAATATTTGTTTGCCATTTTCCAAATATTTATCCATTGCTGATCAGTTGATATATCTGAAATGAAAAGAGTATATAATGAGGGAGTGATGCGGATTCCAGGATTGATATAATATGTTCTTATCTTACAGCTCTCAACAGTATAACATCATTATAAAATTTCAACTAACAAATTATTTAAATTGGTCGTTTTTAGTGCCGGGTGGTGTAGTGGTATTTCACTCGCCTCCCAAGCGGAAGACCGGGGTTCAAACCCCGTCTGAGGCAGGCAGGCCAGGTCACCAAGCTGTGATTGGTACAGGATTTATCCTGGTAATTATGCTCGGAGGATATCAGTGACGCGATTCCCACTTCAGTGTAAGCTGCAGTGTAGCTGTAATAGTCTACCGCCATTCGGAATGAGTGTGAACTTGCTTACCAGGCAATCATGATTTCCGCTTGGTACTCATCAGGTCTCTAAGAAAGCCAACAGTGTGCTGATATGCATTGTCATATGTACTTCCTAGAAGCAGCACACGGCCCATTTCGGACTTGCACGAGTTATAATTATTTTTTAGTGCTTTTGAAAATGGTGGGTCCGAAGTTTGTTACAGTGACAGAATTTCATATTGTCCTATAAAGCATTAGTTAAATTGCTCGAATAGTTTATGTAACTATATACTCTGAGCAGTCTTTAAATAATAAGTACTGCCTAAAGTTTAGTTACTTTGTTGAAATTAGGAGGAGGTTTTTTTCTCCTATTATTTAATTATCAAGCAGTGTATTCCAAAAATGTATATAATCTGTATCATGTATGATGCTCCTGCAATTGCTATTAAGTTGTTTGTAATATTTTTTCCCCCAAAAATGTTGGCACTTTCATGTAGGTATTTCATTTTTATATCAAGAATTACCTAGAAGCGCTTTCTGATCTGAAATTTCTTAGTCCGGATAAACTATATTAATCATATTTATCATTGGCTCCACAATATTTCTATTGCCCAGTGTCCACCTTAACAATCATACAAATTACATAAACAAATATTTTAATTTGGTACCTGGTGTCGAGAGACTGTTAAAATTCGTAATTAATTGAGTTAGTGAGTTGATTTGATCCTCTCTTTGAATCCTGAAATACTCCATGTTATTTTTCTTATACTTTACTTCAATTAATCATGGCAGCTGTAATTTATGATAATATAAAATTAGCTGTAACGTTATCAAAGAGTATTGCTGGGAAATGGGGAGATTAGGTTTGGACTCTATACAGCCATAATGCAGCCACAATACGACCTTGATACGGCCACCATACGGTCTCTATTAAACAGCCTCTAAACAGTTACGATACAGCCACGATACGGCCTCTATACAGCCACGATACGGCCACGATACGGTCTCTATTAAACAGCCTCTATACAGTTACGATACAGCCACGATACGGCCTCTATACAGCCACGATACAGCCACAATACAGCCACTATACAGCCTTGATACGGCCACCATACGCTCTCTATTAAATTACCTCTATACAGCCACGATACAGCCACTATACGTCCTTGATACGGCCACCATACGGTCTCTATTGAATTACCTTTATACAGCCACGATACAGCCACTATACGGCCTTGATACAGCCACCATACGGTCTCTATTAAACAGCCTCTATACAGCCTCTATACAGCCACTATACGTCCTTGATACGGCCACCATACGGTCTCTATTAAACAGCCTCTATACAGCCTCTATACAGCCTCTATACAGCCACTATACGTCCTTGATACGGCCATCATACGGTCTCTATTAAACAGCCTCTATACAGCCTCTATACAGCCTCTATACAGCCACTATACGTCCTTGATACGGCCACCATACGGTCTCTATTAAATTACCTCTATACAGCCACGATACAGCCACTATACGTCCTTAATACGGCCACCATACGGTTTCTATTAAACAGCCTCTATACAGCCTCTATACAGCCACTATACGTCCTTGATACGGCCATCATACGGTCTCTATTAAACAGCCTCTATACAGCCTCTATACAGCCTCTATACAGCCACTATACGTCCTTGATACGGCCACCATACGGTCTCTATTAAATGACCTCTATACAGCCACTATACGTCCTTGATACGGCCACCATACGGTCTCTATTAAACAGCCTCTATACAGCCACTATACGTCCTTGATACGGCCACCATACGGTCTCTATTGAATTACCTTTATACAGCCACGATACAGCCACTATACGGCCTTGATACAGCCACCATACGGTCTCTATTAAACAGCCTCTATACAGCCTCTATACAGCCACTATACGTCCTTGATACGGCCACCATACGGTCTCTATTAAACAGCCTCTATACAGCCTCTATACAGCCTCTATACAGCCACTATACGTCCTTGATACGGCCACCATACGGTCTCTATTGAATTACCTTTATACAGCCACGATACAGCCACTATACGGCCTTGATACAGCCACCATACGGTCTCTATTAAACGGCCTCTATACAGCCACGGTACAACCACTATACGTCCTTGATACGGCCACCATACGGTCTCTATTAAATTACCTCTATACAGCCACGATACAGCCACTATACGTCCTTGATACGGCCAGCATACGGTCTCTATTAAATTACCTCTATACAGCCAGGATACAGCCACTATACGTCCTTGATACGGCCACCATACGGTCTCTATTAAATTACCTCTATACAGCCTCTATACAGCCACTATACGTCCTTAATACGGCCAGCATACGGTCTCTATTAAATTACCTTTATACAGCCACGATACAGCCACTATACGTCCTTGATACGGCCACCATACGGTCTCTATTAAACAGCCTCTATACAGCCACGGTACAACCACTATACATCCTTGATACGGCCACCATACGGTCTCTATTAAATTACCTCTATACAGCCTCTATACAGCCACTATACGTCCTTAATACGGCCAGCATACGGTCTCTATTAAATTACCTCTATACAGCCACGACACAGCCACTATACGTCCTTAATACGGCCAGCATACGGTCTCTATTAAATAACCTCTATACAGCCTCTATACAGCCACTATACGTCCTTGATACGGCCACCATACGGTCTCTATTAAATTACCTCTATACAGCCTCTATACAGCCACTATACGTCCTTAATACGGCCAGCATACGGTCTCTATTAAATTACCTTTATACAGCCACGATACAGCCACTATACGTCCTTGATACGGCCACCATACGGTCTCTATTAAACAGCCTCTATACAGCCACGGTACAACCACTATACATCCTTGATACGGCCACCATACTAGTGTAATATGTAGGCTGGTTGCAGCAGTTTTAGAGTAGTTTTAGCAGTTGTGTAGATTGTAATTTAGTGATTAATATGACCGTTAGTAATGAGTGTAGATTTAGGTAGTTAAGTGACCACGTGGTATCACTTGGCGCGTGTCGATAACGCATTTCTGGACACGTTAGGATTAGTTCTGGAAAAGCTCTTTAGGTGACGTGTTTAATCAAAGTGTTAACCGGTGATCTAGAACGCCCAACGTGGCCCGTCTTGCCACAGTTTAAGTTGTGATTGTTGATAATATCTTTATATTCATCATTCGAACGTTATTACTCGATTCAACTGTTTCCTTTGTTCAACTCTAGCTTAGGACCGAATTGTAGCATTTGAACCGTTTGATTCACAGTACCGCACTTAGTTGCATGTATGTAGTAGTCATATCAGAGTAATTGGCAATACAAGTTATCGTGATTGTCGTATTAACGTAGAGTTCAATACTTAGTTATTGTGAGTTATTGCAGTTGTCAGTCGCTACAACGACTGAGAGTATAGTGTGTAGTGTGAGAGGACTTGTGAGCAGGCACTGTATACCATTGGTACGCCCCGGGAGGACTAGTCTGGTGCCCACCTTATTTTACACTAATACGGTCTCTATTAAACGGCCTCTATACAGCCACGGTACAACCACTATACGTCCTTGATACGGCCACCATACGGTCTCTATTAAATTACCTCTATACAGCCACGATACAGCCACTATACGTCCTTGATACGGCCACCATACGGTCTCTATTAAATTACCTCTATACAGCCTCTATACAGCCACTATACGTCCTTGATACGGCCACCATTCGGTCTCTATTAAATTACCTCTATACAGCCACGATACAGCCACTATACGTCCTTGATACGGCCACCATACGGTCTCTATTTGTTGTACCCTGCTTTGGATCGCTTTACATTCCTTGGCGCCCTCTGTCCCTTAGAATTAGTTTGCATGCCACTTACCCTGATTTCACCCTCCTGCGGCGGTTTGTTTCATGTTTATTCACGGGTCACTGCGCTCCTGGTACGGTAGTTTGGAACAGGAGCGGCAGTGAGCCACGTTACGTTTGCCAGGTCTTTTGTTTACATTGGAAGTACTATTCTGTATTCTGTTTCCGGGAGTTGGACACTTCTTATTTTAGTTTCTAGAGAAAGGATCGTTTCTCTTGTACTAGCAGCAAACTAAATCTGGAGGCCTCGAGCGTTTGAACCATCGTACTTAACTTGTTTTAGTACTTTCAGTGCCCCGTTCAGTTTTGATTCCTTTTGTCAGATATTCGGATTGAGACCTGCTCACACTAATCGGATTGATTACTGTGTATTATAGTTGACTGCACGAATTGGATCAATTAGTGTATTGAGTTGTGATCGCCATGGAGGAGCACAACAGCTTGAACGAACTCAGACAGGAACTAAAGACAACAAACGGACGGATTGCTTCACTTGAACAACAGATATTGGAAGCGGAGGAGGATGGCAAGACGGAGATACAAGAACAACTGGATGCGGCAAACGAAGCCAAGTCGGACGTTGCTGAAAAGATTATGGAACTTTTGATGTCGGAAAGCCTGGTTTTGCATAAACCAATTATCAAATTGGCTAATTCCCCCACACCACAGCTACAGGCAATAGAACAAGAAGTCGCTCACTCAACAGAAATCAGGGATTCTGGTTTTACTTTACCCACAACAAGAATGCGAGTACAGCAGCCACGGGAGTACAAGAGGGGAGAAGATTTTTCGACCTTTAGTTACAGATACAAAATGTTTGTGGACAGTGCCAGGGTACCGAAAAGTATGCAAGCTAATTTGCTCCTGAATAACGTGGACGACAACACTCTACAGAAACTCGCTCCAATGGTAGAGAAACTCACGGACAGTGAGAAAGCAGACTTAAATATCCTGCTAGCCAAGTGCCATGAAGAACTCTACCCTCTATCGGAGGTAAGGGCGTTACGGCAGCAGCTCACAGCTGGCTGCACAAAACAAGGGGAGGATGAGGACGTTGACTCCTTTGCAAGTAGACTAAGAAACATTGCGAATAGGGCGGCCTATAACAATATAAATGAAAGATCAGAAGCCTGCTTAAATGCGTTTTTGCACGGGGTGAACGATGAGCTTTATGATAAAATCTTAGCCACCCCAGGAGCTGAAAACGATTTTGAAGTAGCCGTCTCGGCTGGACGGAAGTTCGAGAAAATGAAAAGGAGTAGAATACCTGGTACACACTTAGAAAACCAGATGACAGTACTGAAAATCAACGACGAAACAAGCAGTGAAAACAGAGGTAGCAATTTCAGAGACGAAAGGGCACGGGGATCACGTGACATCGAACGGAATGACAGAAACTCTCGCGACCAGAACACAGAGCAAGGAAACTCTCGTGACCAATACACAGAGCAAAGAAACTCTCGCAACTTTAACACAGGGAGGTACCAAAGGGGAACATATGGCAAAACGGATCGCTCCAGCAACCGATACCAAAACCGACCAGAAACCAGAACCTGTTTCAGATGCCACCGTGTCGGACATATCGCCAGGAACTGCAGTATCAACCGAGACAATTTAAACTAGATGGGGGCCGGACTGACTACCGGCCCGGGACAGTTAGAGGCATAGGCAGTGATGTAGTGGTGAGGGGTCATGCGGAAGGCAATGAAGTTAACTGCCTGGTGGACACAGGCAGCCATGTTACCCTCGTCAATGCATCACTATTGAGACAGCTGGGCATTGATAAAGTGGATCGGACCAAGTATGTGTTATCTTCTTTCACTGAGAATAAGATCGACACTATCGGTGAGGTAAACCTTCTACTGCGGATAGCAGACACAGAAGCATATCAGACTTGCATTGTAGTGAAAGACAATATGGAATGCGATATTCTACTGGGAATGGATTTCATCAGAACGCGAGGACTATGTGTGAATGGAAAGGACAACATGCTGGAATCCAGTAAAGGCTTCGCAAAATTGGATACGGCCACCATACGGTCTCTATTAAATTACCTCTATACAGCCACGATACAGCCACTATACGTCCTTGATACGGCCACCATACGGTCTCTATTAAATTACCTCTATACAGCCTCTATACAGCCACTATACGTCCTTGATACGGCCACCATTCGGTCTCTATTAAATTACCTCTATACAGCCACGATACAGCCACTATACGTCCTTGATACGGCCACCATACGGTCTCTATTAAATAACCTCTATACAGCCTCTATACAGCCACTATACGTCCTTGATACAGCCACCATACGGTCTCTATTAAATTACCTCTATACAGCCTCTATACAGCTACTATACGTCCTTGATACGACCACCATACGGTCTCTATTAAATTACCTCTATACAGCCTCTATACAGCCACTATACGTCCTTGATACGGCCACCATACGGTCTCTATTAAATTACCTCTATACAGCCACGATACAGCCACTATACGTCCTTGATACGGCCACCATACGGTCTCTATTAAATTACCTCTATACAGCCACGATACAGCCACTATACGTCCTTGATACGGCCAGCATACGGTCTCTATTAAATTACCTCTATACAGCCACGATACGGCCACGATACAGCCGCTATACGGCCTTGATACAGCCACCATACGGTCTCTATTGAATTACCTCTATACAGCCACGATACAGCCACTATACGTCCTTGATACGGCCAGCATACGGTCTCTATTAAATTACCTCTATACAGCCACGATACAGCCACTATACGTCCTTGATACGGCCACCATACGGTCTCTATTAAATTACCTCTATACAGCCTCTATACAGCCACTATACGTCCTTAATACGGCCAGCATACGGTCTCTATTAAATTACCTCTATACAGCCACGATACAGCCACTATACGTCCTTGATACAGCCACCATACGGTCTCTATTAAATTACCTCTATACAGCCTCTATACAGCCACTATACGTCCTTAATACGGCCAGCATACGGTCTCTATTAAATTACCTTTATACAGCCACGATACAGCCACTATACGTCCTTGATACAGCCACCATACGGTCTCTATTAAATAACCTCTATACAGCCACGGTACAACCACTATACGTCCTTGATACGGCCACCATACGGTCTCTATTAAATTACCTCTATACAGCCACGATACAGCCACTATACGTCCTTAATACGGCCAGCATACGGTCTCTATTAAATTACCTCTATACAGCCTCTATACAGCCACTATACGTCCTTAATACGGCCAGCATACGGTCTCTATTAAATTACCTCTATACAGCCTCTATACAGCCACTATACGTCCTTGATACGGCCAGCATACGGTCTCTATTTAATTACCTCTATACAGCCTCTATACAGCCACTATACGTCCTTAATACGGCCAGCATACGGTCTCTATTAAATTACCTCTATACAGCCTCTATACAGCCACTATACGTCCTTGATACGGCCAGCATACGGTCTCTATTAAATTACCTCTATACAGCCTCTATACAGCCACTATACGTCCTTAATACGGCCAGCATACGGTCTCTATTAAATTACCTCTATACAGCCTCTATACAGCCACTATACGTCCTTAATACGGCCAGCATACGGTCTCTATTAAATTACCTCTATACAGCCTCTATACAGCCACTATACGTCCTTGATACGGCCAGCATACGGTCTCTATTAAATTACCTCTATACAGCCTCTATACAGCCACTATACGTCCTTAATACGGCCAGCATACGGTCTCTATTAAATTACCTCTATACAGCCTCTATACAGCCACTATACGTCCTTACTACGGCCAGCATACGGTCTCTATTAAATAACCTCTATACAGCCTCTATACAGCCACTATACGTCCTTGATACGGCCACCATACGGTCTCTATTAAATTACCTCTATACAGCCACGATACAGCCACTATACGTCCTTGATACGGCCACCATACGGTCTCTATTAAATTACCTCTATACAGCCACGATACAGCCACTATACGTCCTTGATACGGCCAGCATACGGTCTCTATTAAATTACCTCTATACAGCCTCTATACAGCCACTATACGTCCTTGATACGGCCAGCATACGGTCTCTATTAAATTACCTCTATACAGCCTCTATACAGCCTCTATACAGCCACTATACGTCCTTGATACGGCCAGCATACGGTCTCTATTAAATTACCTCTATACAGCCTCTATACAGCCACTATACGTCCTTAATACGGCCAGCATACGGTCTCTATTAAATTACCTCTATACAGCCACGATACAGCCACTATACGTCCTTGATACGGCCAGCATACAGTCTCTATTAAATTACCTCTATACAGCCTCTATACAGCCACTATACGTCCTTGATACGGCCAGCATACGGTCTCTATTAAATTACCTCTTTACAGCCACGACACAGCCACTATACGTCCTTGATACGGCCACCATACGGTCTCTATTAAATAACCTCTATACAGCCTCTATACAGCCACTATACGTCCTTGATACGGCCAGCATACGGTCTCTATTAAATTACCTCTATACAGCCACGATACAGCCACTATACGTCCTTGATACGACCACCATACGGTCTCTATTAAATTACCTCTATACAGCCTCTATACAGCCTCTATACAGCCACTATACGTCCTTAATACGGCCAGCATACGGTCTCTATTAAATTACCTCTATACAGCCACGATACAGCCACTATACGTCCTTGATACGACCACCATACGGTCTCTATTAAATTACCTCTATACAGCCACGATACAGCCACTATACGTCCTTGATACGGCCAGCATACGGTCTCTATTAAATTACCTCTATACAGCCACGATACAGCCACTATACGTCCTTGATACGGCCAGCATACGGTCTCTATTAAATTACCTCTATACAGCCACGATACAGCCACTATACGTCCTTGATACGGCCAGCATACGGTCTCTATTAAATTACCTCTATACAGCCAGGATACAGCCACTATACGTCCTTGATACGGCCACCATACGGTCTCTATTAAATTACCTCTATACAGCCACGGTACAACCACTATACGTCCTTGATACGGCCAGCATACGGTCTCTATTAAATTACCTCTATACAGCCACGATACAGCCGCTATACGTCCTTGATACGGCCAGCATACGGTCTCTATTAAATTACCTCTATACAGCCACGATACAGCCACTATACGTCCTTAATACGGCCAGCATACGGTCTCTATTAAATTACCTCTATACAGCCTCTATACAGCCACTATACGTCCTTGATACAGCCACCATACGGTCTCTATTAAATAACCTCTTTACAGCCACGATACAGCCACTATACGTCCTTAATACGGCCAGCATACGGTCTCTATTAAATAACCTCTATACAGCCTCTATACAGCCACTATACGTCCTTAATACGACCACCATACGGTCTCTATTAAATTACCTCTATACAGCCACGATACAGCCACTATACGTCCTTAATACAGCCACCATACGGTCTCTATTAAATTACCTCTATACAGCCTCTATACAGCCACTATACGTCCTTAATACGGCCACCATACGGTCTCTATTAAACAGCCTCTTTACAGCCACGATACAGCCACTATACGGTCTTGATACGGCCACCATACGGTCTCTATTAAATAACCTCTATACAGCCACGATACAGCCACTATACGTCCTTGATACGGCCACCATACGGTCTCTATTAAATTACCTCTATACAGCCACGATAAAGCCACTATACGGCCTTGATACAGCCACCATACGGTCTCTATTAAATTACCTCTATACAGCCACGGTACAACCACTATACGTCCTTGATACGGCCACCATACGGTCTCTATTAAATTACCTCTATACAGCCTCTATACAGCCACTATACGTCCTTGATACGGCCAGCATACGGTCTCTATTAAATTACCTCTATACAGCCTCTATACAGCCACTTTACGGCCTTGATACGGCCAGCATACGGTCTCTATTAAATTACCTCTATACAGCCACGATACAGCCACTATACGTCCTTGATACGACCACCATACGGTCTCTATTAAATTACCTCTATACAGCCTCTATACAGCCTCTATACAGCCACTATACGTCCTTGATACGACCACCATACGGTCTCTATTAAATTACCTCTATACAGCCACGATACAGCCACTATACGTCCTTGATACGGCCACCATACGGTCTCTATTAAATTACCTCTATACAGCCACGACACAGCCACTATACGTCCTTGATACGGCCACCATACGGTCTCTATTAAATTACCTCTATATAGCCTCTATACAGCCACTATACGTCCTTGATACGGCCAGCATACGGTCTCTATTAAATTACCTCTATACAGCCACGATACAGCCACTATACGTCCTTGATACGGCCAGCATACGGTCTCTATTAAATTACCTCTATACAGCCTCTATACAGCCACTATACGTCCTTGATACGACCACCATACGGTCTCTATTAAATTACCTCTATACAGCCACGATACAGCCACTATACGTCCTTGATACGGCCACCATACGGTCTCTATTAAATTACCTCTATACAGCCACGACACAGCCACTATACGTCCTTGATACGGCCACCATACGGTCTCTATTAAATTACCTCTATACAGCCTCTATACAGCCACTATACGTCCTTGATACGGCCACCATACGGTCTCTATTAAATTACCTTTATACAGCCACGATACAGCCACTATACGTCCTTGATACGGCCAGCATACGGTCTCTATTAAATTACCTCTATACAGCCACGATACAGCCACTATACGTCCTTGATACGGCCACCATACGGTCTCTATTAAATTACCTCTATACAGCCACGACACAGCCACTATACGTCCTTGATACGGCCAGCATACGGTCTCTATTAAATTACCTCTATACAGCCACGATACAGCCACTATACGTCCTTGATACGGCCACCATACGGTCTCTATTAAACAGCCTCTATACAGCCTCTATACGTCCTTGATACGGCCACCATACGGTCTCTATTAAATTACCTCTATACAGCCACGATACAGCCACTATACGTCCTTGATACGGCCACCATACGGTCTCTATTAAACGGCCTCTATACAGCCACGATACAGCCACTATACGTCCTTGATACGGCCAGCATACGGTCTCTATTAAATTACCTTTATACAGCCACGATACAGCCACTATACGTCCTTGATACGGCCAGCATACGGTCTCTATTAAATTACCTCTATACAGCCACGATACAGCCACTATACGTCCTTGATACGGCCACCATACGGTCTCTATTAAATTACCTCTATACAGCCACGACACAGCCACTATACGTCCTTGATACGGCCACCATACGGTCTCTATTAAATAACCTCTATACAGCTACTATACGTCCTTGATACGACCACCATACGGTCTCTATTAAACAGCCTCTATACAGCCTCTATACGTCCTTGATACGGCCACCATACGGTCTCTATTAAATTACCTCTATACAGCCACGATACAGCCACTATACGTCCTTGATACGGCCACCATACGGTCTCTATTAAATTACCTCTATACAGCCACGACACAGCCACTATACGTCCTTGATACGGCCACCATACGGTCTCTATTAAATTACCTCTATACAGCCACGATACAGCCACTATACGGTCTTGATACGGCCACCATACGGTCTCTATTAAACGGATTCTATACAGCCGCAATACGGCCACGATACAGCCGCTATACGGCCTTGATACAGCCACCATACGGTCTCTATTAAACGGCCCCTTGTAGTGTATCTTTTGTTGAAGCAGTATTATTTATTCTTAACTTTATATTGCGCTCTATTACCTTGCCAGAGAGCTGAAACCCTATCTGTTTGGCTGGCAATTATGTAGCTGTTGCTACGATAATGCCTGAGCTCTCATGTTAGATCCATTGTAGGGTATATACGCGCCCTCCAAACAGGAAGTGTATGAACTCATGCATCACAGAGCTAGTGGTATTGGATAATTGAGCTCAGTTCTTCTAAGGCTTTTTGAAGTTAGTCACTTGTCCTAAACAGAGTTCTGTGCACCTTGCAAACTTAGCTCTTGGTGACTCCCTGCCAGTGGGTTTATGAACAGGGGTGTTGCCATGAGAGATTCCGACTGGGAACTCTGACAATGTTGAACGATTGTTCATGCTATTCCTTTTGATGAAGTTCACGAGTCCTTAATTATTTTATTATTACTATTATTTAATTATTTGAACTGTTCAAGTCTTTCTTGACTAAATCAAAGATACTAAAGACAAAGTAAAGTGCACAACCACAAGTTAAACCTTGTAGATGTAAGATTGACCACAAGGACGAACCTGGGAAAACAACTGAACACTGGGCAGTGTCTTTAAGGCAACTCTTACTTACTACACTCTATACAGCCACAATACGGCAACGATACAGCTACTATATGGCCTTGATACGGCCACCATTGACCATACGGTCTCTATTAAACGGCCTTTATACAGCCACGATACAGCCACTATAAGGCCTCGATACGTCCACCATACGGTCTCTATTAAATGACCTCTATACAGCCACGATACAGCTACTATATGGCCTTGATACGGCCACCATACGGTCTCTATTAAACGGCCTCTATACAGAGGCCTCTATATTATATTTAATTTCCTTAAAATTAATCAACCAATTATACAACTAATTAAGAACGAATACTGAGGGAAGATTGAGTTATCTGAACACTGTAAAATATTCACAAACCTGATAATATAGCTGGTAGTATAGAGTCTTCACAGGATTGACTAAAGTTAGGAAGTAGTTTCTTGAATAAGTTGTTATGATCTTCTACTTCTGTTCACTGAAATCTGATACACTCCACGTGAGTTTTCTAAACTTATAGATTTAACTTTAAAATAGCGTGCTGGCTGTTGTATTATTAAATGATACTAATATATTAAATTTCCTTAAAATTAATCAACCAATTAAACAACTAATTAAGAACGAATACTGAGGGAAGATTGAGTTATGTGAACACTGTAAAATATTCACAAACCTGATAATATAGCTGGTAGTATAGAGTCTTCACAGGATTGACTAAAGTTAGGAAGTAGTCTCTTGAATAAGTCGTTATGACCCTTTACTTCCGTTCACTGAAATCTGATATACTCCACGTGAGTTTTCTAATCTTATAGTTTTAACTTTGAAGTAGCGTGCTGGCTGTTGTATTATTAAATGATACTAATATATTAAATTTCCTTAAAATTAATCAACCAATTAAACAACTAATTAAGAACGAATACTGAGGGAAGATTGAGTTATCTGAACACTGTAAAATATTCACAAACCTGATAATATAGCTGGTAGTATAGAGTCTTCACAGGATTGACTAAAGTTAGGAAGTAGTTTCTTGAATAAGTCGTTATGATCTTCTACTTCTGTTCACCGAAATCTGATATACTCCACGTGAGTTTTCTAAACTTATAGTTTTAACTTTGAAATAGCGTGCTGGCTGTTGTATTATTAAATGATACTTCAAATTAATCAACCAATTAATTAACTAATTAAGAACCAATATGGAAGGAAAATGTAGTTATGTGAACACTGTAAAACATTGACAAACCTGATAATATAGCTGGTAGTATAGAGTCTTCACAGGATTGACTAAAGTTAGGAAGTAGTTTCTTGAATAAGTCGTTATGATCTTCTACTTCTGTTCACTGAAATCTGATATACCCCACGTAAGTTTTCTAAACTTATAGTTTTAACTTTAAAATAGCGTGCTGGCTGTTGTATTATTAAATGATACTAATATATTAAATTTCCTTCAAATTAATCAACCAATTAATTAACTAATTAAGAACCAATATGGAAGGAAAATATAGTTATGTGAACACTGTAAAACATCCACAAATTTAGTTATGTAAAACATCCACAAACCTGATATAACCTTGGGCCGGGTAGGATAGAGCCTTCGCAAGATATAGCTCACAATAAGGATTTAGGAAATAGTCTTCTTCTCAGAATCGTATTTTAAATGTTTCTTTAATTCAGCCACTGAAAAAATACTGCTTTCAATAAACAACGGTACTCAAAAATTGAAGTAGGAACATATCACAAGTTATGATGGCTGTTATAGCTTCCCTTAGCTTTCCGTTTATTGTTTAGATATAATCCTAGCTTAAAATCAGCCTTGGTTTTACTTTCATTATGTTGTTGATCGCTTATTACTTATGTATTTCATGATAAAAACTACTATTATATACATTATACAAACTAGGCCAAAAATATATATGAGTTTTATAACTTGGCAACAACGTTTACGTTAATATAAAACTTCCATGTACCTGCCAAAACGTTATATAAATGTTTCGCCGACAAAGATGCGTCGATTAAAACAAGTTTACAAATCACTAATCAGGCCGGGTTCAGTGTAAGCTTATACGAAATCAAAAGGATTAAAGCTGAGTAACAACGAACTCTCCTCAACAAATTATTTGTGGATGTAGATTCTGCAGCTACAACTGCGGAAGACCATGATCTAATGAGTCACGTGCACTTCATGTGACCCGTTGGAGAGTGCTTTGGCTATTGAGTTACATATCACGAGGTTAGATAACGTGCCATTTCATTAGATCACTGCGGTCGCCGCGCGGTGTTATATTACTGAACAGTGCTCTCTCTTCAACATGTTGTCAAAGCCTGAAGGAAGTTATTATGGCCTGGTGGGGAGGGGACTGTTATACTCAACTCACAATTTTGTTTTATCATGTCACTATACAGTCATGGTGTAAAGATAAAGTTACAATTTACGGGGGAGGGGCCCTCTGTAGCTCTTCCTGATTGTGTCTTTTAATTACACCCTGAAGTTATCAGGATGGATCAGGGATGTATAATGTATATACATAACATTTATAACAAGTATTCAGCAGATTATTTTCCAAAACAAAATTAGTTATGATGAGGATTGAACAAGATGTGTTGCAGTGGTATTATATTTATTATATACAGTTTATTAAGCATCAACATATGCTTAACTTGAATAGCAAGCTAGTAGACGGCTGTGATATTTTCGGTACAGATTTCACTACAACGATAGACGCAAACCCATACATAATACATAATATATACACATTATATATACATAATAATATGTACATTCATGTTCGCAGCTGTAATGAGGGCCACTATAATACAAATTAATCACACCATGGTTTGGTGAATGATTAAAAGTCTACTACCGGGGTCTTATCGTGGATTTAAGGGGAGATACACCAAAAACGTTTTTGCCCCGAACATCAATTTTATTTTATATTATGGTTAAATAGACAAAAAGAATAAGATTGCACACCTTCAAAATTTTCTAAAAATATTCCCTCATCGAGAAGAAAAATATTTTTCTTTTTCGAAAATTTTTAAAATTTGGAGAAGTCTACCACTGTAATACCGATAGTTCGGCCAGTTTAAAAGTTTTTTGGCTGATTTTTTTACTGAACATTCCTTACACTCCGTACAGGACAACCCTTTAAAGGATTATATAATAGAACGATAAATGACCAAGTTACAGACCAAACTAGGTAAAAAAAGAAAAATTGGGATTTTTGCCTACCACCAAAGTTGTACATTTTACCACTCGCCCAGGTCATCAGATATCGCTTCTAAAATTCTTGTGAGTGTAGCTGATGATCATATCAAACTTTTTGGAACAGGATTTTTCTCAGTTTTGAGTTTTAAGGTATGAAATGTGGCCTCAAACGACTTAGTAAAATTCATCGTAAAAAAGGGCCAAACATGGCAGATTTGAGGCTTAAAATGCCTATTACTCAAAAAGTATCAGTTTTTTTGAAATAATTTCTACAGGATCGTAATCAGCTTGGTAAGACGAATCTTTTAATACCAAATTTATAATAGTTTAAGACACAAAATTTGTAAAAAATGTGTACAATTTGTACACAATTTATACAAGGGGGGACCCTTGTGTTCGAGCTGGAAAATTATTTAAGACAATTTGTCTTCTAAAATCACCTATTTGGTACTAAAAGATTCGTCTTCTCAAGCTGATTACGATTCTGTAAAAATTATTTCAAAAAACTGATACTTTTTGAGTAATAGGCATTTTAAGCCTTAAATCTGCTATGTTTGGCCCTTTTTACGATGAATTTTACTAAGTCGTTTGAGGCCACATTTCATACCTTAAAACTCAAAACTGAGAAAAATCCTGTTCCAAAAAGTTTGATATGATCATCAGCTACACTCACAAGAATTTTAGAAGCGATATCTGATGACCTGGGCGAGTGGTAAAATGTACAACTTTGGTGGTAGGCAAAAATCCCAATTTTTCTTTTTTTACCTAGTTTGGTCTGTAACTTAGTCATTTATCGTTCTATTATATAATCCTTTAAAGGGTTGTCCTGTACGGAGTGTAAGGAATGTTCAGTAAAAAAATCAGCCAAAAAACTTTTAAACTGGCCGAACTATCGGTATTACAGTGACAGACTTCTCCAAATTTTAAAAATTTTCGAAAAAGAAAAATATTTTTTTCTCGATGAGGGAATATTTTTAAAAAATTTTGAAGGTGTGCAATCTTATTCTTTTTGTCTATTTAACCATAATATGAAATAAAATCGATGTTCGGAGCAAAAACGTTTTTGGTGTATCTCCCCTTAAATCTTACTATCAAGTTGTTTTAGTCATAAAGTTTGTTCTCCAACTTGCGGATGCCGGATTCTAACTTAAGTCAGTGTAGTAACTCTAATGAACTCTTAGTGAAACTCAAATTTAAAGAATAAATTAATTTTCATATTACTGTTGCCATTCTGCCGTCGACACAAGCTAGTCCGACCTGGAATAGCATTTACATTCATGAATATTGAATACAGATTCTTAATTAACTACTTGTCTTCTTTAACTCTTTATTAATCAGTGCAGGCTATGACTTGGGCTGAATTTGGTTTACGTGATTGTGATAGTAAGGGACCCGCTATGACAGCTAAGACACCTAATATACAGCCATTGTAAATATAGTGAACGATCTATCCCTGTTCCAAACATGTGAACCAACTTCGGCCGAAGTTTAACATTGGCCGAATTTAGCTATATCTTGGTTGATACAGTTCTCTGTTATATTATAGAGGTGTAATCTTTATATCTCTTTCAGAACGGAGGGAACTTGGGTCTGGACTCTGGGACCATTACTAAAACCTTATTACAACTTTACAACGGGTATCACGCAGTGAACACTGAACAGGATACGTGGGGTCACATGACGTAATGAGGTTGCCATGACGTCACTAGGTCTGCACGAAGTTTTTATGACGTAACCTAACTTTACAATTATGTTATCTTACAGCGGAACCTGAAAATAATATTATGAATTTTAATAAAAATGATGATTAATGTTCCCGTAATTTCTAAGAGTGTACGCTTAAAATATAAAGGATTATTCTGGAAGAGAGCCGAGATATCTGGTGAGAATAATCCAAGCCATTAGCTGTTATGATCCTCATAGCCAATATCCATTCTGTGACTGTGTGTTGACAGAAGATCCGAAAAGAATTGAGAACTTTGTGTGGATTACTGTGAAATCCAGCGCTAAGAAAATGTATTTCTACCAAGGTTCTCTAATATTAGTATATTACCTCAAAAACCTTATTTTTGTCAAATCTCTGGCCCTTATCTTTATTTATAATTTATCTTATTTTTATCTTTATTGTCATGAGCCAAAAATGTTGAATATTGAAAATGAGAAGTTACAGTGCCACTTGCTAAAAAAATTGTACCTGGGGACCCCAGGCTATTATGTTCATAAACATAATAAAGATTCGGCGGAATGACAGGCTGAGCGCCGCCCAGTAAGAAAAATTATGTTAATCAGCATATTAATTTTACTTTACACAGTATGAAAGGTTCCTAGCTGACCATACTTAAAAATAACTTAAGATAACGAAGTATTCACCTATAGTTTCGTAGATGAAGCTGTAATATTAAATATTCCAAACCGGAATCTTATCTTTATCTTTATTGGCTGAGCCAAAAACCATACGACCATATTTAGTTAGTTGCTAGTTAGTTAGTTGCTAGTTACAATGGTAACACTGCTTGAGATCAAGCTTACTCTGTACATAATTCTCTGTGTCTGGTTAGTGGCAGTGTATTTGTAATGATACGGACTGTACAATAAGTACAGTGTACAGTTTGTACTCTGTGTCTGGTTAGTGGCAGTGTATTTGTAATGATACGGTCTGTACAATAAGTACAGTGTACAGTTTGTACTCTGTGTCTGGTTAGTGGCAGTGTATTTGTAATGATACGGTCTGTACAATAAGTACAGTGTACAGTTTGTACTCTGTGTCTGGTTAGTGGCAGTGTATTTGTAATGATACGGACTGTACAATAAGTACAGTGTACAGTTTGTACTCTGTGTCTGGTTAGTGGCAGTGTATTTGTAATGATACGGTCTGTACAATAAGTACAGTGTACAGTTTGTACTCTGTGTCTGGTTAGTGGCAGTGTATTTGTAATGATACGGACTGTACAATAAGTACAGTGTACAGTTTGTACTCTGTGTCTGGTTAGTGGCAGTGTATTTGTAATGATACGGACTGTACAATAAGTACAGTGTACAGTTTGTACTCTGTGACTGGTTAGTGGCAGTGTATTTGTAATGATACGGACTGTACAATAAGTACAGTGTACAGTTTGTACTCTGTGTCTGGTTAGTGGCAGTGTATTTGTAATGATACGGACTGTACAATAAGTACAGTGTACAGTTTGTACTCTGTGTCTGGTTAGTGGCAGTGTATTTGTAATGATACGGACTGTACAATAAGTACAGTGTACAGTTTGTACTCTGTGTCTGGTTAGTGGCAGTGTATTTGTAATGATACGGACTGTACAATAAGTACAGTGTACAGTTTGTACTCTGTGTCTGGTTAGTGGCAGTGTATTTGTAATGATAAGGTCTGTACAATAAGTACAGTGTACAGTTTGTACTCTGTGTCTGGTTAGTGGCAGTGTATTTGTAATGATACGGACTGTACAATAAGTACAGTGTACAGTTTGTACTCTCCACTGTGTGGAGACAGTGTACTCATACTTTGTATGAAGCCTATAAATAGAAATGTGGTAAGCTCTGTGCTTGTTCACTGTCAAACAATTACAAAGCAGATAACATGTGGTGCTAGATGGAATCTTAAGATCAGTTTAACAATGTTTACAGTTTCTTATCAGCAGGTTGTTAGAATGGTAACTAGTGGTGTAACTATGGTAACACAGCTAGGATCAGGGTTAGAGTCTGGAGAAGGACTAATAAATATTATGATTAATGTAATTTAATACAGGGGAATATTCCTGGATGAATATGTGGCACATTTCTTAAGAATGTTCCATAATATTACTCATTAGGTTATTGTGCAGCACGATTTGTAGAACAATCGAGAACGTTCTAGAAGCTTCCTCGGGCCTGAGTGGCTGAGATAATAAGTTCTAGTAATGTATAAGATCAAAGAATATTGAAAGTAACATTTTTGTTAGCTACGATCCCGGTCCCAATCCCGGTCTTATTCCCGGTCCCGGTCTTATTCCCGATCCCGGCTTAATCCCGGTCCCGGCAATTTTTTCCAGTCCCGGTCCCGGCCAAAAAAGCGGTTCTGGTCGATCCTTGGTGCTAATTGTTGATCACCTGTCATTGATCTGATTTGTCATAAATTCTTACGCTTCTTTTCACTTTATGTATTGCTTTAATGCCAGCTGTAATACATATATCTAAGCGAGCAAAATGAATGATTTATACACTTTTCGTTCTGGCACTTTTTGATGTGGAACTGTTCAATGTTCATTTTCCGATCTCGTTTGCAGGGTGGCCCAGAAATAACTGCCCACAGATTGGGCGACATCTGTCCGACAGCAACAACTGTCCGACAGCCGAATTAGGGATTTTGGACAGATGTCGCTGTCGGACAGGAGTCCTTTTTGGCGAAATCAGTCCGAATTTTTGTAATCTCGGATCCCATTCGTATCACATACCCTATAAGTGATCCATTGAGATCTGATCCATCGATACGTGATTGACTATTTGAGGAGACAGGATCGTGCTCCCTCCCTCCCTCCCTCCCTACCTCCCTCCCTCCCTCCCTCCCTCCCTCCCTCCCTCCCTCCCTCCCTCCCTCCCTTCCTCCCTCCCTCCCTCCCTCCCTCCCTCCCTCCCTCCCTCCCTCCCTCCCTCCCTCCCTCCCTCCCTCTCTCCCTCTCTCTCTCAATTCTAGTTAGATTTGATGAGATTTCAAACATGTTCAAAAAATTCCAAATTATCTTTAAAAATAATATAAACCGTTAATGTATGAATTTCATTTACAAAGCGGAAATGTGAGGAATCGAATACGAATACCATATTATCATCCAGTTTTTCAAAAGCGTACAATACTTTTTAGCCCTTTAAAATGAACAGTTACGAAATTTTCTCAGTTTTTTAAAAGAAGCGTATTAAATTAAATTTGAAAAAAACACTAGAATTTAGTTAGATAACTATTAGTATCAAACTGTTATCCAATTATTTAATAATCCCGACCGACAAAGACGTAAGGTTTATTTAGTCGTGCTGTAAACACCCAGTCCAGTCTCCCAACCAGCCCTTCTTCAACCTCCCCGTCTGCCTGGAGAGATATTCAATATTAGCAGGTTACATCTGGTTACTAGGTTACTGTCTGGTAACTAGGTTACCAACCAGCCCTTCTTCAACCTCCCAGTCTGCCTGGAGAGATATTTAATATTAGCAGGTTACATCTGGTTACTAGGTTACTGTCTGGTTACTAGGTTACCTGGTTACCAACCAGCCCTTCCTCAACCTCCCCGTCTGCCTGGAGAGATATTTAATATTAGCAGGTTACATCTGGTTACTTGGTTACTATCTGGTTACTAGGTTACTATCTGGTTACTAGGTTACCAACCAGTCCTTCCTCAACCTCCCCGTCTGCCTGGAGAGATATTTAATATAAGCAGGTTACATCTGGTTACTAGGTTACTATCTGGTTATTAGGTTACCAACCAGCCCTTCCTCAACCTCCTCGTATGCCTGGAGAGATATTAAATATAAGCAGGTTACATCTGGTTACTAGGTTACTATCTGGTTACTAGGTTACCAACCAGCCCTTCCTCAACCTCCTCGTATGCCTGGAGAGATATTTAATATAACTATAAGCAGGTTACATCTGGTTACTAGGTTACTATCTGGTTACTAGGTTACCAACCAGCCCTTCCTCAACCTCCTCGTATGCCTGGTAAGATATTTAATATAACTATAAGCAGGTTACAGATCTGGTTTGACGCATGATTATCGTCCAAATTTCGTCGAAGTAGCACGCACCGGGTAAGTCCATTAGCAATCGAAGCACTTAATCATTTGGCAAAAAGTTAACTTTATCCGTCAAATTTAGTCAAAAATGTAAAATTTCGGCCCTGGAAATTTCATCTTCAAAAACCGAAAATTGGACAGAGATTGGGATAATATGATTTTGCAATTTTTTTCGGGATTTCGACTACCAGTGCCTCAATTTGGTTTCATACCGTCATCAATTAACTAACTAATTCGTTTCTGGGCAGAAATTTCATCCAATCTGTCAAATTTGGGTTCAGAAAATTTAATATTTGAAAATGGGACAGACTTTTGAAAATACAACTTTTCGTTTTGTTAAGCTTATTGCTGTGGGCTTTCTCCGACCGAAATTAAACTTCCAGCACGTCATTCGTGCTATATTAAAGTCACTATTGTGACGGTACATTAGAACTGTGCCATCTTTAGTTGACTTAATAATTGGATGATGATGAAAAAGTCAGCCAAAACTGTAAATATGAAAGTTTAATTTTCATATTCAAAAACCGAAAATGGGACAGAGATTGGGACACCGACAATATGATTTTGCAATTTCATTCGGAAAACAAAATTAACATTTCCAGCCGTCCAACAGTACATGAGTAATTTAGTGTGTTACCACGGTTACATACGCTGTACAAAATGTAAACAGTAGGGGCTCTTTTAGTTTTTTAACCCTTTGGGTTTTGTGAAATGTTAGAACTTCAAAACATGCAACAATAACTTAATTTAGTCAAAGTAAGCTCAGTTTTTACTCATTACTTCTGAAGGGTTGCTCAGGATCCTTGGATATATGAAGAGGAGTACTGAGAAGAAGACAACAATTCCAAATACAACTTGTCCCAAAGCTAGCTGTTCTCCGCTGTACACTCCTGTAATTTAGTGTGTTACCATGGTTACTGTACTATTTGTCAAGTATCTTATCAAGATATTATACACTACTCGTCAACAGGCAACGTTAAATATCTTATTCTAAAATTTCCAATAAGCGTCTTCGTATAGATCTCCCTAGCAACGCTTATTATTCTCACTTGGTAACCAGTCTTGTAGTGAACAGTAACTATGGTAACCAGTCTTATATTCTCACTTGGTAACCAGTCTTGTAGTGAACAGTAACTATGGTAACCAGTCTTATATTCTCACTTGGTAACCAGTCTTATAGTGAACAGTAACTATGGTAACCAGTCTTATATTCTCACTTGGTAACCAGTCTTGTAGTGAACAGTAACTATGGTAACCAGTCTTATATTCTCACTTGGTAACCAGTCTTATAGTGAACAGTAACTATGGTAACCAGTCTTATATTCTCACTTGGTAACCAGTCTTGTAGTGAACAGTAACTATGGTAACCAGTCTTATATTCTCACTTGGTAACCAGTCTTGTAGTGAACAGTAACTATGGTAACCAGTCTTATATTCTCACTTGGTAACCAGTCTTGTAGTGAACAGTAACTATGGTAACCAGTCTTATATTCTCACTTGGTAACCAGTCTTATAGTGAACAGTAACTATGGTAACCAGTCTTATATTCTCACTTGGTAACCAGTCTTGTAGTGAACAGTAACTATGGTAACCAGTCTTATATTCTCACTTGGTAACCAGTCTTATAGTGAACAGTAACTATGGTAACCAGTCTTATATTCTCACTTGGTAACCAGTCTTGTAGTGAACAGTAACTATGGTAACCAGTCTTATATTCTCACTTGGTAACCAGTCTTGTAGTGAACAGTAACTATGGTAACCAGTCTTATATTCTCACTTGGTAACCAGTCTTGTAGTGAACAGTAACTATGGTAACCAGTCTTATATTCTCACTTGGTAACCAGTCTTGTAGTGAACAGTAACTATGGTAACCAGTCTTATATTCTCACTTGGTAACCAGTCTTGTAGTGAACAGTAACTATGGTAACCAGTCTTATATTCTCACTTGGTAACCAGTCTTGTAGTGAACAGTAACTATGGTAACCAGTCTTATATTCTCACTTGGTAACCAGTCTTGTAGTGAACAGTAACTATGGTAACCAGTCTTATATTCTCACTTGGTAACCAGTCTTGTAGTGAACAGTAACTATGGTAACCAGTCTTATATTCTCACTTGGTAACCAGTCTTGTAGTGAACAGTAACTATGGTAACCAGTCTTATATTCTCACTTGGTAACCAGTCTTGTAGTGAACAGTAACTATGGTAACCAGTCTTATATTCTCACTTGGTAACCAGTCTTGTAGTGAACAGTAACTATGGTAACCAGTCTTATATTCTCACTTGGTAACCAGTCTTGTAGTGAACAGTAACTATGGTAACCAGTCTTATATTCTCACTTGGTAACCAGTCTTGTAGTGAACAGTAACTATGGTAACCAGTTTTATATTCTCACTTGGTAACCAGTCTTGTAGTGAACAGTAACTATGGTAACCAGTCTTATATTCTCACTTGGTAACCAGTCTTGTAGTGAACAGTAACTATGGTAACCAGTCTTATATTCTCACTTGGTAACCAGTCTTGTAGTGAACAGTAACTATGGTAACCAGTCTTATATTCTCACTTGGTAACCAGTCTTGTAGTGAACAGTAACTATGGTAACCAGTCTTATATTCTCACTTGGTAACCAGTCTTGTAGTGAACAGTAACTATGGTAACCAGTCTTATATTCTCACTTGGTAACCAGTCTTGTAGTGAACAGTAACTATGGTAACCAGTCTTATATTCTCACTTGGTAACCAGTCTTGTAGTGAACAGTAACTATGGTAACCAGTCTTATATTCTCACTTGGTAACCAGTCTTGTAGTGAACAGTAACTATGGTATCCAGTTTTATATTCTCACTTGGTAACCAGTCTTGTAGTGAACAGTAACTATGGTAACCAGTCTTATATTCTCACTTGGTAACCAGTCTTGTAGTGAACAGTAACTATGGTAACCAGTCTTATATTCTCACTTGGTAACCAGTCTTGTAGTGAACAGTAACTATGGTAACCAGTCTTATATTCTCACTTGGTAACCAGTCTTGTAGTGAAAAGTAACTATGGTAACCAGTCTTATATTCTCACTTGGTAACCAGTCTTGTAGTGAACAGTAACTATGGTAACCAGTCTTATATTCTCACTTGGTAACCAGTCTTGTAGTGAACAGTAACTATGGTAACCAGTCTTATATTCTCACTTGGTAACCAGTCTTGTAGTGAACAGTAACTATGGTAACCAGTCTTATATTCTCACTTGGTAACCAGTCTTCTAGTGAACAGTAACTATGGTAACCAGTCTTATATTCTCACTTGGTAACCAGTCTTGTAGTGAACAGTAACTATGGTAACCAGTCTTATATTCTCACTTGGTAACCAGTCTTGTAGTGAAAAGTAACTATGGTAACCAGTCTTATATTCTCACTTGGTAACCAGTCTTGTAGTGAACAGTAACTATGGTAACCAGTCTTATATTCTCACTTGGTAACCAGTCTTGTAGTGAACAGTAACTATGGTAACCAGTCTTATATTCTCACTTGGTAACCAGTCTTCTAGTGAACAGTAACTATGGTAACCAGTCTTATATTCTCACTTGGTAACCAGTCTTGTAGTGAACAGTAACTATGGTAACCAGTCTTATATTCTCACTTGGTAACCAGTCTTGTAGTGAAAAGTAACTATGGTAACCAGTCTTATATTCTCACTTGGTAACCAGTCTTGTAGTGAACAGTAACTATGGTAACCAGTCTTATATTCTCACTTGGTAACCAGTCTTGTAATGAACAGTAACTATGGTAACCAGTCTTATATTCTCACTTGGTAACCAGTCTTGTAGTGAAAAGTAACTATGGTAACCAGTCTTATATTCTCACTTGGTAACCAGTCTTGTAGTGAAAAGTAACTATGGTAACCAGTCTTATATTCTCACTTGGTAACCAGTCTTGTAGTGAACAGTAACTATGGTAACCAGTTTTATATTCTCACTTGGTAACCAGTCTTGTAGTGAAAAGTAACTATGGTAACCAGTCTTATATTCTCACTTGGTAACCAGTCTTGTAGTGAACAGTAACTATGGTATCCAGTTTTATATTCTCACTTGGTAACCAGTCTTGTAGTGAACAGTAACTATGGTAACCAGTCTTATATTCTCACTTGGTAACCAGTCTTGTAGTGAACAGTAACTATGGTAACCAGTCTTATATTCTCACTTGGTAACCAGTCTTGTAGTGAACAGTAACTATGGTAACCAGTCTTATATTCTCACTTGGTAACCAGTCTTGTAGTGAAAAGTAACTATGGTAACCAGTCTTATATTCTCACTTGGTAACCAGTCTTGTAGTGAACAGTAACTATGGTAACCAGTCTTATATTCTCACTTGGTAACCAGTCTTGTAGTGAACAGTAACTATGGTAACCAGTTTTATATTCTCACTTGGTAACCAGTCTTGTAGTGAACAGTAACTATGGTAACCAGTCTTATATTCTCACTTGGTAACCAGTCTTCTAGTGAACAGTAACTATGGTAACCAGTCTTATATTCTCACTTGGTAACCAGTCTTGTAGTGAACAGTAACTATGGTAACCAGTCTTATATTCTCACTTGGTAACCAGTCTTGTAGTGAACAGTAACTATGGTAACCAGTCTTATATTCTCACTTGGTAACCAGTCTTGTAGTGAACAGTAACTATGGTAACCAGTCTTATATTCTCACTTGGTAACCAGTCTTGTAGTGAACAGTAACTATGGTAACCAGTCTTATATTCTCACTTGGTAACCAGTCTTATAGTGAACAGTAACTATGGTAACCAGTCTTATATTCTCACTTGGTAACCAGTCTTCTAGTGAACAGTAACTATGGTAACCAGTCTTATATTCTCACTTGGTAACCAGTCTTGTAGTGAACAGTAACTATGGTAACCAGTCTTATATTCTCACTTGGTAACCAGTCTTGTAGTGAACAGTAACTATGGTAACCAGTCTTATATTCTCACTTGGTAACCAGTCTTGTAGTGAACAGTAACTATGGTAACCAGTCTTATATTCTCACTTGGTAACCAGTCTTGTAGTGAAAAGTAACTATGGTAACCAGTCTTATATTCTCACTTGGTAACCAGTCTTGTAGTGAACAGTAACTATGGTAACCAGTCTTATATTCTCACTTGGTAACCAGTCTTGTAGTGAACAGTAACTATGGTAACCAGTCTTATATTCTCACTTGGTAACCAGTCTTGTAGTGAACAGTAACTATGGTAACCAGTCTTATATTCTCACTTGGTAACCAGTCTTGTAGTGAACAGTAACTATGGTAACCAGTCTTATATTCTCACTTGGTAACCAGTCTTGTAGTGAACAGTAACTATGGTAACCAGTCTTATATTCTCACTTGGTAACCAGTCTTGTAGTGAACAGTAACTATGGTAACCAGTCTTATATTCTCACTTGGTAACCAGTCTTGTAGTGAACAGTAACTATGGTAACCAGTCTTATATTCTCACTTGGTAACCAGTCTTGTAGTGAACAGTAACTATGGTAACCAGTCTTATATTCTCACTTGGTAACCAGTCTTGTAGTGAACAGTAACTATGGTAACCAGTCTTATATTCTCACTTGGTAACCAGTCTTGTAGTGAAAAGTAACTATGGTAACCAGTCTTATATTCTCACTTGGTAACCAGTCTTGTAGTGAACAGTAACTATGGTAACCAGTTTTATATTCTCACTTGGTAACCAGTCTTGTAGTGAACAGTAACTATGGTAACCAGTCTTATATTCTCACTTGGTAACCAGTCTTGTAGTGAACAGTAACTATGGTAACCAGTCTTATATTCTCACTTCGTAACTAATCTTATATATTCTCAGACTCAGAGCGCTGATATAGTTTTAAAATAAACCTTTCCCGAAGAACGCATCCCCGATGTTCGCACAGAGAAGAACCAAGAGACAGCCGGGAACCACGTACTTTATACAGAACCCGAACATAACGGACACTTTAGCTGGGCTCATGAAGGAGTCAAATTCTGAAATAATTTAGCATGTTACCATGGTTACTGTAATTTAGCGTTTATATAGATTTCCTCGTAGTGACCTAAATTTCGACGTCAACAATTTTCTCATTCTCAAAGAATAAATAAACAATTCAGAGACTCATTCTACCAGAATTAATTTTGTTACCATGGTTACTGCACATTCTACCATACCAGAATTGAAGGTGTTCGGAGCCCAGCGGTAAGATGGGGAACTATTAATCATTTTCCTGAGATTATCTGCTCCGTGCCAGCCAATCAGCGTCCAGAACGAGTTCCTGAAGAGTGGGTATAACCATGGTAACTATCGAACATGCTATTGTTAGTACAAACACACAGAACGAGTTCCTGAAGAGTGGGTATAACCATGGTAACTATCGAACATGCTATTGTTAGTACAAACACACAGAACGAGTTCCTGAAGAGTGGGTATAACCATGGTAACATCAAACATGCTATTGTTAGTACAAACACACAGAACGAGTTCCTGAAGAGTGGGTATAACCATGGTAACTATCAAACATGCTATTGTTAGTACAAACACACAGAACGAGTTCCTGAAGAGTGGGTATAACCATGGTAACTATCAAACATGCTATTGTTAGTACAAACACACAGAACGAGTTCCTGAAGAGTGGGTTTAACCATGGTAACTATCAAACATGCTATTGTTAGTACAAACACACAGAACGAGTTCCTGAAGAGTGGGTATAACCATGGTAACTATCAAACATGATATTGTTAGTACAAACACACAGAACGAGTTCCTGAAGAGTGGGTATAACCATGGTAACTATCAAACATGCTATTGTTAGTACAAACACACAGAACGAGTTCCTGAAGAGTGGGTATAACCATGGTAACTATCAAACATGCTATTGTTAGTACAAACACACAGAACGAGTTCCTGAAGAGTGGGTATAACCATGGTAACTATCGAACATGCTATTGTTAGTACAAACACACAGAACGAGTTCCTGAAGAGTGGGTATAACCATGGTAACTATCAAACATGCTATTGTTAGTACAAACACACAGAACGAGTTCCTGAAGAGTGGGTATAACCATGGTAACTATCGAACATGCTATTGTTAGTACAAACACACAGAACGAGTTCCTGAAGAGTGGGTATAACCATGGTAACTATCAAACATGCTATTGTTAGTACAAACACACAGAACGAGTTCCTGAAGAGTGCGTATAACCATGGTAACTATCAAACATGCTATTGTTAGTACAAACACACAGAACGAGTTCCTGAAGAGTGCGTATAACCATGGTAACCTACCATTGTTGCTATTGTTACTTCGTTACTATCTGGTTACTATAGCTCTATAGTAAAGTCAAATAAAAGGAGATTAACTTCTGAACAAGCTGATCGATTGGGAACCAGCTTTGTTTGCTGGTTAATGTTTACTCAAGAATTTATACATACAATAATATAAAATAGTCATATACCTAAATCTGCTAATAATATTAATAATATAAAATCAAAATAACTATAAGAATAATATACACCGCACGAAATTATGGACCTGAAAGTAAGATTAAATACTTCAGCTTAATTTCAAAAACAAACCAAAACAAGATTCTAGAAGACTGACACATGAGTCTTGTGTTGAAAGACGAATATGATTTAAAAGCTTATCAAAAAATTAAAATCTTAGCGAACCAAGAATTCATAAATCCAAACAAAACTCTGTCATTTCAAACAACAATTTTGTCAACACTAAACACTTTGCCTCCTTTGATGAAGTGTCTCTTATCTGGCTCCTCGTTCGATCTCTTCTTGAGTTCTAAAACAAGCTTTTGCTGTTGGGCACGTTCCTCTGGAGACCTATCTGGACCGATAAAGACTTTACCGAAAAGTTTCGAGCTGTAGTCAAAATCTGCCGCACGATTGTGGAGCTCGTCAAAGTCACCTTAACAAATGTATCAGCCACTTGTTTCTTATCCTTGGGTTTATTCAATACAATACAAAACAATACAATACAAACCAATTCTGCTAGCTTCTATTTTTCCAACAACACTTGACCGACCTTGTCACATAACAGCTCACCTTTTTCTTCTTTAAGACCAAATAACATCACATTCCGACTTCGGTCTCCTTCTGCAACAACATCCTTAATGACATTCTTCAAAATATTTCTATCCGGATCCAACGAACAAAGGACCTGCTGCTGAGGTTTTTGAATCCTGTACACTCCTGATAAGATAGTTTAGCGTGTTGCCATGGTAACTATTGTCCCCTGACTGTCAATTACGTCGAACTGATAGTTCTGATTATATTTCTCCATCTCATTAGTGTACAACAATTGTCTATTCTTAACTTTTAACGCTGCCTCAAGACTCCTAGACATGACTTTCCTGGAGATTTCTCGTTTACCATTGAAGCTCTGAACTGTATACTTGTTAACATGTTCTGCTTTAGCGAGCCTGAGAGTATCCCGGATCCATTCAGCTCCATCATCTCTCACTTCATCAAGCTTATAAGCCACGTATTTCTCAGATTTATACATCACACAACCACGGCACCGGTTAAACAAGCAAGTCTTATCAACGTAATGATAAGTAACTGATAAGCGAGCAACAACGTATTGAAAAGTGTAATTACTGAACTGAACATATTGAAAAGTGTAATTACTGAAGTGAACGTATTGTAAAGTGTAATTACTGAACTGAAAATTGAAAAGTGTAATTACTGAACTGAAGCTAACAGTTACACGTTGTTTAGTGTCTCACCCGCATTGATTTCACTCTCTTATTGTTTACTATACTATAATTAGTAATTACTATTATTACTAATTACTAATTACTAATTACTAATTACTAATTACTAATTACTAATTACTAATTACTAATTACTGTAATTACTCTAGTAGCAGTGTAACTCTACTACTAGAGTTATTACAGTCCTGCCTGAATGAAATACTAACTTGTTGTCTTTACTTCTGTGTAATAAGAACTGGGTATAGTATAAATGGTACAAGACATCAGGAGTGTACAGTAACCATGGTAACATCTAGCCATTTAATCCTTACCTCTTAGTTTTTCTGACTTTGTTCTTGTCCATGAGAACATATGCAGCTGCAAAAGACCCAACAAGAATAGCGGCAGCTAAAGAGAAAGCGATCGTTACACTTTTTTCGGTTGAGTGCCCTTGCGCAGTCAATGAGAGACCTGAGTAGTAGTACAGTCGTTTCACGTGTTAGTTTCCCTGGTAACACGTGTTAGTTTCCATGGTAACACGTGTTAGTTTCCATGGTAACACGCGTTAGTTTCCATGGTAACACGTGTTAGTTTCCATGGTAACACGTGTTAGTTTCCATGGTAACACGTGTTAGTCTCCATGGTAACACGTGTTAGTTTCCCTGGTAACACGTGTTAGTTTCCATGGTAACATGTGTTAGTTTCCATGGTAACACGTGTTAGTTTCCATGGTAACACGTGTTAGTCTCCATGGTAACACGTGTTAGTCTCCATGGTAACACGTGTTAGTTTCCATGGTAACACGTGTTAGTCTCCATGGTAACACGTGTTAGTTTGGTAACACGTGTTAGTTTCCATGGTAACACGTGACAAATGTTACTTACTTAGTAGATCAGGGATAAAATATGTTTGAATTAAACATAAATTAAACTTTAATACGATAACACAGTTAGAACTAGTTTCGCAGTTTTTATTTATATAATTAGTTTTAGCTTGATTGGTGTAAAAGGCGCTACAAGGGTGCAGGCCCCCGTTAGTTCTAACCGACTATAGAGGGAACAAGGACACTCAGGAAACACCCCAAGTTGAATACCACAACTGCAGGAACTCCTACTCGGCGATATTGTCTGTCTATTTTGTAGATCCATCCCACTGCAACACTCTGTACAAACCCTAGATAGAACAAAACCCACCTCCTCATGTAGTGATCTGATAGAGGGGTCATAGAGGGGTTATAGAGGGGTCATAGAGGGGTCATAGAGGGGTTGTAGAGGGGTCATAGAGAGGTCATAGAGGGGTCATAGAGGGGTTGTAGAGGGGTTGTAGAGGGGTTATAGAGGGGTTATAGAGGGGTTGTAGAGGGGTTATAGAGGGGTCATAGAGGGGTCATAAAGGGGTTATAGAGGGGTCATAGAGGAGTCATTAGAGGGGTCATAGAGGGGTCATAAAGGGGTCATAGAGGGGTCATAGAGGGGTTGTAGAGGGGTCATAAAGGGGTCATAAAGGGGTTATAGAAGGGTCATAGCGGGGTTGTAGAGGTGTCAT
Source organism: Bolinopsis microptera (assembly GCF_026151205.1). Classification (NCBI taxonomy): domain Eukaryota; kingdom Metazoa; phylum Ctenophora; class Tentaculata; order Lobata; family Bolinopsidae; genus Bolinopsis; species Bolinopsis microptera. The sequence continues at coordinate 523,362 of NC_087078.1, read as the reverse complement.
AACGGGGTTGTATAGGGGTCATAAAGGGGTCATAGAGGGGTTGTATACTGTAGAGGGGTTATAGAGGGGTTGTATACTGTAGAGTGTAGAGGGGTTATAGAGGGGTTGTATACTGTAGAGTGTAGAGGGGTTATAGAGGGGTTGTATACGGGTCATAGAGGGGTTGTATACTGTAGAGGGGTTATAGAGGGGTTGTATACTGTAGAGTGTAGAGGGGTTATAGAGGGGTTATATACGGGTCATAGAGGGGTTGTAGAGGGGTCATAGAACTGACAGTTTTATACCTGGTAAACAAATGAAGGTAGATATTAACGAGTGATTGACGGTACCATTTCATCTCTTTTCAGACAATCCTCTTGTAGCAAATATATAAAAGTACCTAGAATCTCCAGCCAGCTAGAACCACAGTCAAATGTAAAGGGTATTCCCAGCAGGAACCCAGCCATACACACGTAACATGCTATAGTGCTCCTTCCCAGCTCCAAACTAGGGGGATTAACAGGTTACTAGGTTACTAGGTTACTAGGTTACTAGGTTACTAGGTTACTGCGTTACTGGGTTACTAGGTTACTAGGTTATTAGGTTATTAGGTTACTAGGTTACTAGGTTACTAGGTTACTAGGTTACTAGGTTACTAAGTTACTAGGTTACTAGGTTACTAGGTTACTAGGTTACTAGGTTACTAGGTTACTAGGTTACTAGGTTACTAGGTTACTAGGCTACTAGGTTACTAGGTTATTCACCTGCTTGATATCCAGCTGTCCCTGATAACAGTGCAGAATCCCTCTATCAGAGAAAAGGACGTGGTCAGAGTTAGGATAGCGAGGGTTCCGTAGAACAGAGCTGACCAGAGGGTCGGGGCTGATAAGTGAGACAGCGCGTCTGCGTACACCTGGGGCAGTGACGTCATAATAGTGACGTCATACTATGCGCAATGACGTCACACTTACGTATATACTATACTTATAGTGACGTTAGACAAGTTTTAAAGAATGCAGTGAGACCATCATTATAACCCATTTATTTCTCTGATTGTTTTTTATTGAACGCTTCAACAAATCTATGTTTGACTAAAGCGGTTCAGTATTGTAACAAGCCTCCTCCTAAATTCAATTAGCATTAATTTTCAGAATCCTTTGTTTTAATTCACTCAATACAGTCTATTGAAACTTATAAACTGTAGAGAATGTAAGAGTAAGGTTCGGATTTCGTTTTCTTTGTGTTATATATTTTACCTCTTTGTGCTGATGATAGTAAGGAATATCACTATATGCTCCGATTCGCATGGGCAACACCTAATAGCTCTCTTAAAATAGAGTTCCACTTAATGTTATAGTTCCTTATATAATAAAGCTCTGCTTTAAAAACCTGAAATTGCTTCTTCTAACGCCGACACAGCTGGTTCCCGTCAGATTAAATAGAGGACATGCGAATGACAGGACGTAACACGTGTTAGTTTCCATGGTAACACGTGACAAATGTTACTTACTTAGTGACCATGAAAGTCACGTGTTCCGTATTTATTATTGAAGCGTAAGGTTATCTGTTACTGGGTTGCTAGGTTACTAGGTTATCGTCTTCCCTCATGATCCGATAATAGTTTTATAAACGACCGGAGCAGAGATAAAGATACCATTGTCACGTGTTACCATGGAAACTAACGTGTCGGGGATAAAGATTACCAAACGTGACCCAGCCTTGGTGTTACTGTTACGGGCTAAAGTAATTAATAGCTTATACTTCAAGAAGCTGCATCTGTATCAGCTTTAGTTCAATGTGTGTTTTGGCTAAGCCTGCTTTTAGTTAAACTTCCCCTGTGAAATTGCCGACCTTAACCCAGACTTTTGCACCTGGCAAAAACCTGTCGCAATACACAGAATGCGTGCAGGAATAAATCGTAACAAAACATGGGTCTATGCCGGTCTATGCAAAGCATTCACGCTTGAAAGTTTCCTTGGTAATACGTGTTAGTTTCCATGGTAACACGTGACAAATGTTAATTACAAATGATTCGGCAGATTCTCTTCCGCTGGAGACTTTCAAAGTTTGTATAAGGAGAGTTTGTACTCGCACAATGTTTTTCAGGGCTCCTTTTCAGGGCTCGTTACTAGTATAGCTCGTTATTAGTATAGCTCGTTACTAGTATAGCTCGTTATTAGAATAGCTCGTTACTGGGTTTATTGGCAGTTTCTTATATCCATACGTTCTTAACGGTATTGATAATCTTTTCTTCTGGTCAAACCATAACATAAAGAAGAAACCTTTAGATGTTTTTCTGATTAAGTTAAAGCTGGGTAAGCTGCCGCAAGCTTCATTGAATTCAGCATCGTTTGAGTAAAGTCTGCCAGTATAGCTTGTTACTAGTACTGAACTTTCTAAAATTAACAAGTCTAGCATCTCAACAGACCCTTGCACCTGCTGCTGTCAAAATATGTCGGATCAGGCTATGTCTAGATATGACTTACAGAATATTTTTTCCATCCACCTTTTTTTAAAAAGTGAAAGGTTTCGAAGGTTAATTCTTGTTATACTTGAAATTATATTTGAATATCGACCGAATTATTAGTTTATCAGTTTGTTAAATGCAAATCCTTTGTTGTTGTATATGTCCCTCGGTTAATCTAAATGTATATTGTAATCTAATGATCCTCATCTTTTTATCAGACAGCCAGATGATCCTAAAGACAGTTACAGAGCCTCCAGAGCTGCAGTTTAACAGTGTATTTGACAGTGTTTACGGAGCAGTGTGCTGCTTGTGTTTTACAGTAGGAATAGTGGGGAACATCACCAGCTACCTCTACTTCAGATCCAAGAAGAGGGACATCTCCAACACTGTCTACCAGTTCATCACACTGAACGACAGTATTATCAGTCTCACCGTGCTCCCTGTCGGTGTCTCCTTCCTCTCTGGCAGATCGCCAGGATTCCTCCTCGCTAGCCACGTGGGCTGCTCTACCTGGTTCTACGTGTGGGGGGTTTCTGTCAGACTCAGTATCTTCCTGGTGGTCTGCCTCTGTTCCTCTAGAACCTACTCCCTCATCCGACCTTTCACTACTCAGAAGATCTGGCCTATACACCTTCTCGTCACCTCCTACTTCCTCCTACAAGTTGGACAGTTAGCAGGGTTCCACGTGCTGCGCGGCACTGTGATAAAGTACGCACGTGACACCGCGCGATGCGAACTGTTACTGATGACGCAGCCACCAGATCCGCTGCCTGATGAGACCGTACTGTTGCTTCTGGAGATATGTATGATATTCACATATGTAGTTCCAGTGTTTGTGGTGCTTATCAGCTGTGTTCTCTCTGTGTTTGCTATCCTGCTGTACAAGAGAGGAGGAGGAGCCCAGAGAGCGCTCCGCCAGTCCCGACACAAAGCCACTGTCACAATCCTGCTGTTCGCTGTTCTTTACGGGGTGTGCAACGTGCCTATAGTCGTGAAGCTCATTATACAGACCTACACAGTGCACACTCGTGGTGATTACAATGATTTCTACGAGTTTGACACGTGGCCGTTCAGGTACTACCATAACGCTACCTGGACCTTGCTCCTGGCTGTGAACTCTGCTGTGAACCCTGTACTCTACTTGTGGAGGATGTGTGCTCTCAGGAGACACACAGTGGCTTATGTGAGGTGGCTGCTGTTCGGGGAGCCTGTTCGGAGGGTTTCTACTAGTCAGGGCACCGCTTTCTTTAATCAGAGGTTGATGTACACTCTGGAGAGTGAGGCTAATATTGTGGTTAGAAACACGACGTGTTGTGCTGTACCACGTGCAGCACCCTCTCAGAGTATTCAGCGAATTGACACGTGCAGCATCATCTCAGAGTATTCAGTGAATTGACACGTGCAGCATCATCTCAGAGTATTCAGTGAATTGACACGTGCAGCATCATCTCAGAGTATTCAGTGAATTTACACGTGCAGCATCATCTCAGAGTATTCAGTGAATTGACACGTGCAGCATCATCTCAGAGTATTCAGTGAATTGACACGTGCAGCATCATCTCAGAGTATTCAGTGAATTTACACGTGCAGCATCATCTCAGAGTATTCAGTGAATTGACACGTGCAGCATCATCTCAGAGTATTCAGTGAATTGACACGTGCAGCATCATCTCAGAGTATTCAGTGAATTGACACGTGCAGCATCATCTCAGAGTATGCAGGCGGCACTTTCTTAATAGGATACGTTGAAGATTTAATGTTATGAAACGATCAACGTCAAAGAGAATTTCATGAACCTAAGTAGTTTTTTGAAATACCTCCTCGATAACATCATGGCAGGTTACATTATGACTGTTAAAATATGGCGGGATGGCCCAAGCCAAACAAAACCGCCAATTTGAAACCACCATAATATTTACGAGTAAGATTAGCAATATTGATTAGAATTTACAATGCTCACGATCATTGTTAAAACGCTTTTTTGAAGTTTGCAATATGGTTTTGAAAACTTTTGGCAAATTAACAAATTTGTCGTTCGGTCAATATTATGTTGGTGACATCATATTTGAGATATTTTGCTTATTATTTAAGATATTGGCTGCAAGGTTTACTGAATGTTTATACTCTATGCGCAATTAGCGTCCAAGGAGGAGGCTAAAGTCGATATTAGGTCAGTTTTATATAAGTTGACACCTGGTTTGCTTTTCATTCTTTTGTCCAAATATTGAATAGATTTCATTCCCAAAAAAGAAGAAACTTTTGTTTGAATTCCCCTCCCTGTACTCATAATAACTCACCAGCTTTATAACTTGATACTTCCCTCCCAGTACTCATAATGACTCACCAGCTTTATAACTTGATACTCCCCCTCCCTGTACTCATAATGACTCACCAGCTTTATAACTTGATACTCCCCTCCCAGTACTCATAATGACTCACCAGCTTTATAACTTGATACTCCCCTCCCAGTACTCATAATGACTCAACAGCTTTATAACTTGATACTCCCCCTCCCAGTACTCATAATGACTCACCAGCTTTATAACTTGATACTCCCCCTCCCAGTACTCATAATGACTCACCAGCTTTATAACTTGATACTCCCCTCCCAGTAGTCATAATGACTCACCAGCTTTATAACTTGATACTCCCCTCCCAGTACTCATAATGACTCACCAGCTTTATAACTTGATACGGTATATTATTGATAAAACCTAACTTTTGTCCCTCCGAAACTGGGCCGATACGGTATATTACCCACTCTATGCGTTTACCGGGGAACCAACCCCCCCCCCCGCTAGTAACTCCAACAATGATCATCAGATGATGATAGGATAATGGCCGTGAACAATTAGCTTTGTTATATTACAACTGTAAGCTCCCTGAACAATGTTTCAATATAACAATGTTACTGCATAATAAGTTATAATGATAAGTTATGATTTATAATGCTTGGTTACTAGGTTACATAACTCGCTCAGTTACTATGGAAACAGACTCGCTTGGCTGGTTCAATTGTACCTCCCTATCGCAACACAACTCACTAATGCACGTGATAAAATCAGAGACTGGAACACCTGAGAATCACAACAACAAAACAATTGTTACTATAAATACGTTCACAAAGTTATCTCACAACTGCTGCACGAATAGGGAATATTGCACGTGAGCCTGAGCCTGTTACCATAGTAACGTGAGCCTGATAGTTAATAACAGCTGTCAAGTGGGGGACAGTGCACGGCCAGCTGTAAAGAGTGAAAGCTAAGATATTCATACTTTATAACGATTAGTAAGTCGCTAAGTAGTGAGATATTGTTGACTTGTTAAGCTGCTATAATAGTGCTAAGTATTGAGATATTGTTGACTTGTTACTATGGAAACAGACTCGCTATAATAGTGGCTACTCTCACAACTCTTGTATTAAATGGACGACTTCTCCCGTCCTCTAGACCTGCTGTACGGACTCACAGCACTAACTTGCTGTTTAGTTGGTTTCCCTGGCAACTGCTTTGCAGCAAGACACTTCTACTTGAAGAAGAGGGACGGTGTTCAACTGAACCACCTGCTGATATCCCTGAACGATGGGTTGGTGTGTTTTATAGTGTTTCCCACTGCAGTGTCCTACTTAACACACAGAGACGCAGGGTTGCTAGCTTTCTCTCCTGTCTGCTACACCTGGGCAACTCTCTACTTCGTTACCATGAGAACGGCTGTCTTCCTCACTATGGTCCTCAGTATCACCAGGACCCTCTCCCTGATGTTTCCCTTCAGACCACCCTCTAAGAGGGCACCTCTTGTTGCGTTTAGTGTGTTTGTAACGTTTCTAGCTGCTCAGCTAGTGGTTACACAGTGGTGGGGTTCAGAGCAGAGCATAGCACTTACTTAGTGGGATGCGTGTGGAGTGGTAACCATAGTGACCCAGCACTCCGCTCTAAAGCCCTCTATCTGGAAGTCTCTATGATCCTGACTTATGTGCTGCCAGTTGTGTTTGTAACTGTTGGCTGTGTAATCTCTACATCAGTGCTGCTCAGCTGCAGTAGTGTTGCTGGAAACGTTACCCACCACAGGAAACGCAGAGCTAACAGGACAATCGTTATCTTCACTGCTATCTACCTTGTCTTCACACACTGTCTCTGTCATATTACAAACTGTGGGTGTCCACTCTGACTGGAGAGTTAACCTCCTTCAGTTCGATTATTCAAACCCTCCTTACTTGTTCTACTTTAAGAACTATGTTACCGTTATCAGCACTACTCTTAACTCTGCTATTAACCCTATAGTGTACTTGTGGAGGTTCTCTGACTATGGAAACAGACTCAGTTACTATGGAAACAGACTCAGTTACTATGGAAACAGACTCAGTTACTATGGTAACAGACTCAGTTACTATGGTAACAGACTCGGAGCCTCAAGACAGAGACTCAGCCAGATACTGACTCGAACTGTATCTATCTAAATAGAAATATCACCTAGCTACAAGTTCCTTATTCTTACAGGAGCAATCATCCATGAAACATTTCCGGTCTGAGTGGCTGCAAAGAAGATAATATATCAAGTATCATGATCAATATAAATAATATCCACGCAGCCTGTTACCATAGTAACGCAGCCTAGCTAGTGACTACAGTTGCTCTCACCTTGAAGAGGAGGTGTATTCCATTAGAATCAAATATCTGATCACAAGGAACAAGATCCTGCATCTTGCACGTGTGAGCCTTGTGTCCCAGCACCAGGTAAATAACAGCTCCTCCCAGCACAGACACCACTAGATCCACCAGACAGATTATATTCTTATCTGAGTGTAGTTACTAGGTTACTAGTGTAGTTACTAGGTTACTAGTGTAGTTAACTAGTAACTACACTATAACCAGACAGATTATATTCTTATCTGAGCGGTGATATTGAGATAAACGTCAACGTTTAGAGTTTGTTGAATTATTCGGACAGAAAATGAGATTTATTTTTGAGTGATGTAGATATCATTTTCTTGAACAACGGCAGTAGAATCCACATTTTAAAATAGATACTGTCCCATTTTGTTTTAACTAACCTATAGCTATATTCTGAGAGCGGGGGTTGAAGGAGGCGTAAGACGTCATTACTCCTAAACACACTGTCAGAGTGTACAACACCTGACCTGAAACAGTACATTAGTAACCTAGTAACATAGTAACCTAGTAACATAGTAACCCAGTAACCCAGTAGTAACCTAGTAACATATTAACCTAGTAACCTAGTAACCTAGTAACCTAGTAACCCAGTGACCTAGTAACCTAGTAACCTAGTAACCTAGTAACCTAGTAACCTAGTAACCTAGTAACCCAGTAACCCAGTAACCCAGTAACCCAGTAACCCAGTAACCCAGTAACCTAGTAACCCAGTAACCTAGTAACTTAGTAACCCAGTAACACAGTAACCTAGTATCCTAGTTACCTAGTAACCCAGTAACCCAGTAACCTAGTAACCCGGTAAACTAGTAACCTAGTAACCTAGTAACCTAGTAACCTAGTAACCTAATAACCCAGTAACCCAGTAACCTAGTAACCTAGTAACCTAGTAACTTAGTAACCTAGTAACCTAGTAGCATAGTAACCCAGTAACCTAGTAACCCAGTAACCCAGTAGTAACCTAGTAACATATTAACCTAGTAACCTAGTAACCTAGTAACCTAGTAACCTAGTAACCCAGTAACCTAGTAACCCAGTAACCTAGTAACCCAGTAACCCAGTAGTAACCTAGTAACATATTAACCTAGTAACCTAGTAACCTAGTAACCTAGTAACCCAGTAACCTAGTGACCTAGTAACCTAGTAACCTAGTAACCTAGTAACCTAGTAACCTAGTAACCTAGTAACCCAGTAACCTAGTAACCTAGTAACCCAGTAACCTAGTAACCTAGTAACCTAGTAACCTAGTAACCCAGTAACCTAGTAACCCAGTAACCTAGTAACCTAGTAACCTAGTAACCCAATAACCTAGTAACCTAGTAACCTAGTAACAGTGCTCCACTTACTAGTGGCATCGGACCAGACATCAGTATTAGCTAGCTTTGTTGAGTTCCACTGAACCAAGTATTTCTCAAATCCGTCAACGGCTCCGTCTAGGAAAACTGCCCTGTGTGAAATTTTCTTCTTTAGTGGGCTGGGTCTACGCAGCAAATAATTGAAAATAGGTGGTTAAATATATATATATATATATGTATATATGCTCGATCAGTTCCATAGTATTAATTTAAAAGTAATCTATATAAAGCTAAAGCTATAAGAACTGTTACTAACCTAACAGTAACTCCTATAAGAACTGCTACTGGTAAAGCTATAAGAACTGTTACTAACCTAACAGTAACTCCAATAAGAACTGCTACTGGTAAAGCTATAAGAACTGTTACTAACCTAACAGTAACTCCAATAAGAACTGCTACTGGTAAAGGCGCCAGTATCTTCACCACAGCCCCAATACTCCGGAGTGACCGGAAAACACAGAAGAAGACGAGAAACCAGCAGATTATCACAGCAAGAAGTACTCTTCCACTTACAACCATGCTGCTGTCTGATATTGTAGTGTTCTGAAGTGTTAGTGGGCTGGGTTACCTAGTAACCTAGTTACCTAGTAACCTAGTTACCTAGTAACCTAGTAACCTAGTAACCTAGTAGTGATCTTGATAACAAATAAGATTACCTTGAGAACGTAATCAGTGATAAAGTTGTCCACCCCTTCATCTTGCCACGGCACCTTGTTGTTGATCGGATCGAAACTTTTAACAAAGTAAATCCCACTCCAGCCGAGCACTATAACATTGTAGACGGCTACAATAAACCCTCCAATAACAGTGGCTACTCCTACTCCCCGTAATCTGGGATTCAGGTTCCCAAACGCTTCAACTGCTCCTCCTACACATGTTAGGTTTATCAGAGCGGAGAGTAGGGTTACTATGGTTACTATGGTAACTCTGGTTACAACACAATCAAACTGCTCTCATCACTGAATGTTCATTATCTCCTTAGAAATAGATATAACTTTGATATTTACCTTGAAACATTTGACCTATAGTTAGCTCCACGGTTAAAAGTGGCATCCCTATCAAAACCAAAGCCAAAACGTACGGTATCAGGAAGGTAAATCCACCGTGTTTACTGAAATATAGCGTTATTTTCCGGAGGGGGGGGGGGGGGGGGGGGTTGTACCTGAATTCCCAAAAATTTGGGCGACAAAAAATTTGAGCGGGCCTCTCGCCCAAATTTTTTGCAGACCAAATTAATTGCATAAATCTTTTCCGTCTGCTAAATTTTTTGCTAACCAAACTTTTGGCATTTGGCCTGTGGCCCTGAAATCTATAGAAAGATGGCTTTTTCTTCATATCCAAGTGAAATAATATTTGAAATTTGAGTTTTCTAATCTGTCATTCATGGCTTGACCAAGTAAAAAGGCTTATATTTTAAATGAATAGAAATAACTGGAATAGCTAACAGCTACTAATAAAACAAATGGCTAGAGTTACGGATAGCTAGAGATTTAAACAAGATCTGCAAATGGATTATCATCCACCGTAAAGTCTGATCTACAAGCATCAGTTATACCCGACTTCTCAAAGCCTTTCCTTATGTCATCTGGCCTCCCTTTTAAATATACAAAAAGTTCGTTGATCCAACGAGCGTGTACTTCACGGATCACTGTCAAGCGGGTATCAATTTTCACATTGTCTGATGAAACTCCTCCATTGAGCTGACACACTATGTTTTTCGCGTACCAATCTTCGTACTTATTGCGCATGAATTTCTTAGCCAGTTCATTGATAGATATGTCCAGGGGCTGTAGATGATGTGGGGAAGAAGGATTTTCTCAAAGAACTGGACACTGGTCAGGGTATTAGAAAGCAAAATGACTGGAATAATAAGGAATAATAATGAACTAAGGCAAATAACTTACTGAAATTTTAGTGGAAAATCGTTCATTTTTCGAAGAATTTGTGCCCAAATTTTCGGTCGCCCAAATGAGTTCAAATTTTCTGCCCAAATTTTTCGGGCTCAAATAAATTGTGCTCAATATAATGGCACACAAATTTTTGGGATTTAAGGTATATTATTTTAACCAGCGATTCATTCACCCCTGAATATTATTACATATTAGGTATTGTTACCATGGCATCCAGTTAGTTACTTACTTAACCAGATAAGGAAATTTCCACATGTTAGGTAGACTACAGGAAGCAGCTACAGAAGCGAACCAGAATGTAAGTTTACCAGCCCACCTATCCCGACTTTTCACCTGGGAAACAGTTGCTAGGTTACAGTTGCTAGGTTACACCTGGGAAGAGAATGTAAGTTTACCAGCCCACCTATCCCGACTTTTCACCTGGGAAACAGTTGCTAGGTTACAGTTGCTAGGTTACACCTGGGAAGAGAATGTAAGTTTACCAGCCTACCTATCCCGACTTTTCACCTGGGAAGAGAGCGAAATGTAAAAAGAAATAACTCTACTCATGTGTAAATGTAGTAACTGAAATTTATTAACTTATTATTGTAACATCTGGTCAAGTGTAACTTTATTGCTGATTAAGAAAGCAAAGATTAAGAAAGCAAAGTTAACTCACGTGAACAACAGATGGCAGCTCAAGAGGAGGTAGATTCTCAATAACCGGCAGATTCTCCAGTGAGAATGGGGACCTAGCGGGGGAAGGGGGCTCTGGTGAAGGAGTACTCATTTTAGGAGGAGGGGGAGGGGGAGTAGGAGGGGGAGTAGGAGGGGGAGTAGCTGGTTTAGGGGGAGGAGTAGCTGGTTTAGGGGGAGGGCTAGCTGGTTTAGGGGGAGGGCTAGCTGGTTTAGGGGGAGGAGTAGCTGGTTTAGGGGGAGGAGTAGCTGGTTTAGGGGGAGGGCTAGCTGGTTTAGGGGGAGGGCTAGCTGGTTTAGGGGGAGGGCTAGCTGGTTTAGGAGGGGGAGTAGCTGGTTTAGGGGGAGGGCTAGCTGGTTTAGGGGGAGGCGGTGTGGGGGTCCGGGTTTTTGGGGGAGGTGGTGTAGGGGTCCTTGGTTTCACTGGAGGCGGTGTAACCGGCTTTGGAGGCGGTGGAGTTGGTTTCGGAGGTGGTGGAGTTGAGGGTTTTGGAGGCGGTGTAGTTGAGGGTTTTGGTGTTACTTGAGTTTCCTGGTCCACAAGACACGGTGCAGTCGATGTTGCGGGAGCACTTGTTCTACTACTGCTCGAGCTACTACTACTGCTGCTGCTGGAGCTACTACTACTACTACTGCTGCTGCTGTTGCTCGAAGATTCTTCTGCGCTTGTCTTTTCGGTCTTTGTCCGGGAGCTTTTAGACCTTGAACTTTTAGATCTAGAACTTTTAGATCTAGAACTTTTAGACCTTGAACTTTTAGACCTTGAACTTTTAGATCTAGAACTTTTAGATCTAGATGTTTTCTCCTCGCTGCTGGAACTACTAGAACTGTCAGAAGAACTGCCCATGAAACACCCGTATTTTCACAGAGCGTATTTACAGAGCAAACGTAGACAATATTCAAATGTACAGGAAAGAAAACCGTGTGTTTACAGTTGTTGCCATGGTAACAATGTTTACACATCAAGATAGTTAGATGAGAGAGTGTAAGCTAAAAGATAATTACGTTTTTATCTTATACTTTTAGCAAAATGTTCCCTGGAGTCTGCAGACTTCATGGACAGTGGACACGTGGACACCCTGCATGAGCTGTGTCGGTGTTACCATGGCAACAGAAAGTTGTTTCGGTAATAATCATGTGATGATCCAACTATATTCCTAATGGGTACAGTTTAGGGTTAGTATAACAGATAGGGTAGGCAACTATATAATTTGTCCTAACCTAGAAGATGATGGACACGTGTTTTTTTATATCCAACAGCGGGCGTTGTTTCAAGCTTCACAGTTTCCACCATTCATAGCATCGATTTCGGACTTGAGTTGCAAATTTACCAGAAAATCCTGTTGCTAAACAGGGCAAAATTACTGGTTAGAACACAGTAGGGTGACTCACAAAAAACCGCTATCAAAAAATGTTTCAGCTTATTGTTCCATGTAAACTACACTGTTACTATGGTTACTATGTTCCATGTAAACGATCAAAATGCAGGCACTCACCACGAATGTGAGTGTACGCATCTATTACAGCTATACTACTATTACATAATTACAAGGACAGATTCGCAAAATAGGCTAAGTTTCTACTCGGAACACAATATTATAACAACAAGCGAAAATCCGGCCTAAATATAAAAAACAAATTCAGCATTCGTATTACATATTAAACGAATTGATGAACAGTTAACGAAAAGTTAATCGCTTAATCATATTATATATGTTAATCGCTTAATATCATAGACGCAGATTAAAAACTGTGTATCTCATGAATCAATCCAGACAAGGAGTCGCCAAGAATTTCTGTTGCCATGGTAACACATCAAATGTAGATTGCAAAATGATAATTGAGAGTTAATCTGTGAGTGTGACCGATCAAACGATCAATCTAGCTCAAACTATTTGCAAAAAGAGGTGCTCACCATGAATTAGTCAACTGTATTTAAACTGACTGTAATACAAATTGTAGGGGAGCAGTACTCTAGAGCGGGGGTCTCTAGAGTTCGCGAGTACTGCTCCCAAATTTTAGAACTACACAGTCCGTCTTACTCTAAATACCTTAGGTGGCATATTTTTTACAAATCAACAGACTGTGGTATAACCTGGTGGTTCAAATATCTATCCCCAGATTTCCCACCATCTTATACATTATATTATATGATAATAATATAATGTACGGTAGCAATAATTACAACTTTACAAAACATCAGCCCCAATTCAGCACCCTCAGGGTCGTACGAGACACGACAGAGTCTCCTGGCTCCGTAGCACATGTTTATTTAACTGTACATTTTATCTTCTATAAGATAGGAAATCATAAGAAAAGATAAGCTAAGGACACGGTTCGTGCGCGCGTTGTGATTGGTCGTTACCATGGCAACACTGCAATTGGTCGGCCTAGCGTCACGTGATAAGAAGAAACTTCACTGATTGGTCAATGGTCTGTTCATAACGTTACCATGGTGATCGGGGCGTCTGCCTGTTGTCCATAATAACACAGCCCTATTACGTTTCTGTTTTTATCTCTTGACAAATACGATGTGCCCTTCCTTTTTGCTCCGTTTTACGGTTGTCTGCTGAAATCGGATTTAATTTATTTCATCCCTTCCGTTTACTGTTTACAGAAAAACAGACTGGATGTCTGCTACATAACAGTATGTTTTGCGCTTTTCATTTTATTGTGCTAAATTATGCAGGATCATGTAATTCAAGTTATTAATGTGTAACCTAGCAACTGTAACCTAGCAACTGTAACCTAGCAACTGTAACCTAGCAACTGTAACCTAGCAACTGTAACCTAGCAACTGTAACCTAGCAACTGTAACTTAGCAACTGTAACCTAGCAACTGTAACATAGCAACTTTAACCTAGCAATAAGCAACTGTAACCTAGCAACTGTAACCTAGCAACTGTTTCCCAGGTGAAAAGTCTCCAGCTGAAGAATAATATCCACTCTAGTCAGAGACGAAACGGAATCTCGTTAGCTTTTCGTGTTAAAAGCGATTTCTCAACGGTTATCACCTCTCTAGATGATTCTTAAAACATTTGGACACTATTGCATTTTTGAAAAAAATGCAATAGTGGCGTTTTCGGCCACACCCTTTTTCAGGGTTTTGCGGTCAGTCGAATTTTTGTATTTCAGCCCAGGAAGGTCTTAAAGACTATTCCGATACTCCAAAATGTGCCTAATAGCCACATTTATATACAACTTATGAAGCAACATATACCTTAAAATGCTTCGTTTCGGAAATATGGCCGAAAAACGGTTTTTGGCTTGACGCAGTTCATAATTTCCGTGATTTTTGGCATTTCCGCCTAGGAAGGTCGTAGAGACTATTCTGATACACCAAAATGTACATAATGGCTACATTGATATACAACTTATGAAGCAACATATACCCTAAAAGGCTTATTTTCGGAAATATGGCTGAAAAACGGATTTTTGCTGAGCGAAAATAACAATATTCACAAATGGGCTATTGGACTGTTGTCTGTTAACTAGAAAGGTCTTAAAGACTCATGAGCAACATTTGTCACAAGATGTAAGATGACTCACTTTGTGTCCAGAAACTCCTACAAAAATTGGAGAATGATCTACTTTATTGAGCATCTTTCTTAATGGGCCAAGCCAGCAGCATATCTGTGTCTTACGAAAGGGCAATTTTTCAAAATTACGGTTTCTTAAGGTCAAAGGGTCGGCTGCTAACAGCAAATTGTTCGCAATTGCCGACTCATGCACCTCATATAGTTATACTGAAAAACGCTCACTTTAGGAGTCATCAGTAAATAAGTTTAACTACTGCATGATTTGTGAAAACTCCAACAATTAATTTTCATCGGCACCAATTTAGCCAAAATGTAATGACCAGAATTCAACTTTTGATTTATTTCCTGATTCCATGAAACCATGATATATACTAAGAATACCGGACCTAAAATAATTTGGCACTGGATCCGGGCCAGACTGTTGCTTGACCACTGACCAGTACCCCACTTTATAATTATAATTGACTTCACTGCCTCGACCGATATTGGTCTGTAATCCCTGGATTGAGATCTGTTGGCTGCAGTTTAATTTAGCTCATTTACCATAATAGTAATACTGCAGTGCAGTGGTTTGGTTCGCATATATTTTCCCATCGTATGATAATGTGTGTCATTCCCTCGTTTTTTTATGAATTGGTTACTGGCTGTCTCTTTTGTTGTTACAGCTGCCTCGACATCTTATCTAGGGCACTAATACATTAGTACTAGAACATTAGAACTGTAATTCTAGAACTTCAGATTAAGATTTCTTGGCCGAATGGCAGAGTTCGAGATTCGACTCTAAAACGTTCAGTTTAGGAGTGATAAGTAGATAACAACTGCATGGTATGGGAAAAATCCAACTAGTCAAGGATCATGCTGAATCAAAGTGTTCCTCGACTTGAACTTAAGTCTTGTAACCTACTGGAGTTTGGGCCACTGAACCGAATACGACCTGATATTAATTTTAGGATGTCGGGAAATTCATTAAGATTTTTATTCTTTGGTTTTTCAATTCTGCTACGAATCCGAGTTTGAGTTTATAACACCGAATTTCCTGTTTGACTCTCAAAAAGAGGAACCAAGGCTTACTGCTTAGGTTCCTCTTTTTGGCTCTGAGATCCAACTTTAAGATCGGACTTCGGAGATCCTCGCGTCGGAAATCATGTAAGTGTAACATCAGTACCGGAGATCAGACTTTTTTGCTTGATATTGGACCTTTAAATCTAATTATATATTCGAAACAGCACGGGAATTAAACAGGAATTAAATTAAACAGGAATTAAACATGCACGGGATGTAACCAAGGTTAAGTGAGATGAGATATACCAGCTTTCGGGGTTACAAAACCCCATGAAAGGCAGGCATAGCATCCTAAATCCTCAAGCTATCCTCACGTTGACCATCTAGGTCCAGACTCCAGCCTCTCATTAAAAACCAGCTATTAGGCCCGAGATCCGTAGTGTCCCGTAAGTAAGAGATCGTTCAGATTTTGATCCCCTCCCCGCTCTAAAGTCCACTTTACCCAAAGCTGGAAAAATTTCACATGTGAAACCTCAATAGCTAAATCAGCATCTCGAGACCTTCTATTATACAGGGTGGGCCAAAAGTCAGTACCCATACGTTGGGTCTTATACCTCCGCCGTGTTTTATATTTTAGAGTTGTTGCTTTGCAGATGGCATACTGTACCTACTTGTTCGAGGATATATATATATAGCCCATGCCCCAGATAAGATCTTGAGGCAGCTCACAGCTATAACAATAGAAGAACTAGCCAGTCACCACTTGATTAAAAAACGAGGGAATGACACGCAATATCATTATCATACGATGGGAAAATCTATGCGACTGAAAAAAAGAATATGTGGTCATTCTGAAGTGGGAACCAAACCACTGCAGTATTATAGGAAATTAGCTAAATTTAACTGCAGCCAACAGATCTCAATCCAGGGATTACAGACCAATATTGGTCGAGGCAGCGAAATCAATCATAATTATAAAGTAGGGTACTGGTCAGCGGTCAAGCAACAGTCTGGCCCGAATCCAGTGCCGATTTATTTTTGGCCCGGTATTCTTGGTACATATATCATGGTTTCATGGCACGAATAAATAAAAAGTTTGAAGTTGAATTTTGGTTTGGCACACATTCTATTTAAATCATGGTGCCAATGAAAATTAATTGTTGGAGTTTTCACAAATCATGCAGTAGTTAAACTTATTTACTGATGACTCCTAAAGTGAGCGTTTTTCAGTATAACTATATGAGGTGCATGAGTCGGCAATTGCAAACAATTTGCTGTTAGCAGCCGACCCTTTGACCTTAAGAAACCGTAATTTTGAAAAATTGCCCTTTCGTAAGACACAAATATGCTGCTGGCTTGGCCCATTAAGAGAGATGCCCAATAAAGTAGATCATTCTCCAATTTTTGTAGGAGTTTCTGGACACAAAGTGAGTCATCTTACATCTTGTGACTTTTGTTGCTCATGAGTCTTTAAGACCTTTCTAGTTAACAGTCCAATAGCCCATTTGTGAATATTGTCATTTTTCGCTCGGCAAAAATCCGTTTTTCAGCCACATTTCCGAAAATAAGCCTTTTAGGGTATATGTTGCTTCATAAGTTGTATATCAATGTAGCCATTATGTACATTTTGGTGTATCAGAATAGTCTCTACGACCTTCCTAGGCGGAAACGCCAAAAATCACGGAAATTATGAACTGCGTCAAGCCAAAAACCGTTTTTCGGCCACATTTCCGAAACGAAGCATTTTAAGGTATATGTTGCTTCATAAGTTGTATATAAATGTGGCTATTAGGCACATTTTGGTGTATCGGAATAGTCTTTAAGACCTTCCTGGGCTGAAATACAAAAATTCGACTGACCGCAAAACCCTGAAAAAGGGTGTGGCCGAAAACGCCACTATCGCATTTTTTTCAAAAATGCAATAGTGTCCAAATGTTTTAAGAATCATCTAGAGAGGTGATAACCGTTGAGAAATCGCTTTTAACACGAAAAGCTAACGAGATAGCCTTTTAGAACGGTTGGGATCCGACTACTCCTGCAACATACGTAATCAACAATCATCGTAATAAGGTAGGATCTTATAAGTTTAATGTGATCTGCACACTGTATCTCAACATATACTGTCATGTATATCGTCACGCATGTTATATCGTCCTGTAGTAGAATGACTTACAGGCATTTTCTGCTCTATACACTAGGGACTCCAGATATTCCTTATTTTTGACGGTATAATTCATTAAAAGTGTTCCTGAGATAATTAGACTGAGTTTACCCGGTTAAAACCCATTTTTCGGTCCAAAAATAGGCCAAAAAACCATGTTTATTTTGTTTTGAGGAAGCTAATTTCGTTGGAATTTCAGCAAAATTTACATAAAAGTGTATTAGAACTAGTTTCACAAGATAGTATTAACATTGTGCTAATATTTCAGGATTTTCCCGGTCAAAAATTCAATTAAATGGCGATATAGGGTTGTCGAGATACAGTGTATGTCGATATACAGTGTGATTACCGTTTAATGTGCTTCTTATAATATTTATTGTCCTGTCTCTGTCTGTATTTCTTATAATATTTACTGTCCTTGTCTATACGGCCTCTAAGCGGCCAATATACGGCCTCTATACGGCCTCTATACGGCCTCTATACAGACTTTATATGGCCTCTATACGGCCTCTATACGGCCACTATACGGCCTCTATACGGCCTTTATACGGCCTTCATACGGCCTCTATACGGCCTTTATATGGCCTCTATACGGCCTCTATACGGCCTCTATATGGCCTTTATACGGCCTCTATACGGCCTCTATACGGCCTTTATACGGCCTCTATACGGCCTTTATATGGCCTCTATACGACCTTTATACGGCCTCTATACGGCCTCTATACGGCCTTTATACGGCCTTTATACGGCCTCTATACGGCCTCTATACGGCCTTTATATGCCCCCTATACGGCCTCTATACGGCCTCTATACGGCCATTATACGGCCTCTATATGGTCTCTATACGGCCTCTATACGGCCTATATACGGCCATTATACGGTCTCTATACGGCCTCTATACGGCCTTTATACGGCCTCTATACGGCTTCTATAAGGCCTTTATACGGCCTCTATACGGCCATTATACGGCCATTATACGGCCTCTATACGGCCTCTATACGGCCTCTATAAGGCCTCTATACGGCCTCTATAAGGCCTCTATACGGCCTCTATAAGGCCTCTATACGGCCTCTATACTGCCTCTATACGGCCACTATACGGCCTCTATACGGCCACTATACGGCCTCTATACGGCCTCTTTACGGCCTTTATACGGCCTCTATACAGCCTATATACGGCCTCTATACGGCCTCTATACGGCCTTTATACGGCCATTATACGGCCTCGATACGGCCACTATATGGCCTCTATACGGCCACTTTATGGCCACTATACGGCCTCTATTATACGGCCGTATAAAGGCCGTATAAAGGCCGTATAGAGGCCGTATAAAGGCCGTATAGAGGCCTCTAAACGGCCTCTATACGGCCTCTATACGGCCTCTATACGGCCATTATACGGCCTCGATACGGCCACTATATGGCCTCTATACGGCCACTTTATGGCCACTATACGGCCTCTATTATACGGCCGTATAAAGGCCGTATAAAGGCCGTATAGAGGCCGTATAGTGGCCGTATAGAGGCCGTATAATGGCCGTATAGAGGCCATATAAAGGCCGTATAGTGGCCGTTTATACAGCAATTATACGCTATGCCCAGCCCGAAATCCGTATTGAGAGTCAAATAGGATTTTCTCTGTCTTTAATTGATCTAATAGTCGCGCTTGCATAATTTTTTCAAAGATTTTTGAGAAACATGAGAGTAGTGAGATAGGTCGATAGTTTGAAACTTCAGCACGTGACCCACCTTTGTGAAGTGGAATTACTTTCGCGATTTTCAATTTATGTGAAAACTTCCCCTGATGTAGAGACGCAGAGACTAGGCAGCTAAGCACTGGTGCAAGTATATTGCTCACTTTTTTCAGGGGAAGTATACTCATATCAGAAGTCGACTTAATTTTCAGACCCTTAACTATTTCAATTATTTCTGATGCGGACGAATCTTCTAGATTCATGCTCCGCTGGCATCTGCTATCTTGAGTTTCTGTTACGATAGTCCGGCCCTCAGAACATACGAGACCATTTTCTCTCTTAAGAGTCTCAGCTATATTGCAGAAATAGTCATTGAAGCTATTCGCAATTTGCTGAGAATCTGTTATCTCGCTCCCATTATAGTTAATTTTGTTTATCTTAATTTTGCCCTTTTTCTTTCTGTTTAACAAGTTATTAACCATTTGCCATTGTTTTCTGCTGTCGCTAGAATATTTTGTAAAGTACGCGTTGTAATATTTGTTTTTGGCCTTATCCACGTGTTTATTCACAAATTTCTTCATTTTCTTGTACCTAATATCAATTTCAGTGGTCGGGTTTGTGACAAAATCTTCATAAAATTTATTTTTGCGATCACATGCGCGCCGTAATCCGTATAGAGGCCGTATAGAGGCCGTATAGAGGCCGTATAGTGGCCGTATAGAGGCCAAACTTAATCGCCCAATTTTCCCTATTACTATTCGTAACTATCCCTGTTTATAAATATTTATACTTATTTCAAAATATAAAAAATTTGTTTTCTTCGCAAAGTGTACTTTGTTCTTGGGTCCTTCGTTTTAACAAAGAGATATTTCAGTTGAAACTTGCATTTCCTAAATTCAATAAGGCTTCATGAATGACCGACTAAAACGCTGGAATAGAACCAGGGGGGGGGGGTTCTACTTCAGTTGGGGGGGGGGGGGGGGGGGGGGTGGGGGGGTTCTACTTCAGTTGGAGTGGGGGGGGGGTTCTTCGAGTCCCCTTTACTTTTAGCCCCTTTTACTTTAATGTAAGTCAGATTTGGTTCATTTTATATTATTTACTATTATATTAATTTGACCAAAACTCATAATCATGGGTAGAGTGGACCGCTGCCTGCTGCCGGTGTCTCTCTTTTCCAAACAAAAGGAAATGATATTAATTTGAAGAACCGTCCGCAATTGCAAATTGATACCGAGAATGAAATCGGTCGCTCGAGCTTTTCCCATTCAATAAAAAATCAATAAGCTTTATTACAATTCGTAAGCCGTGAATGAACGGGAAATATCTTAACATATTATTATTAAAATGGGGGGGGGGGGGGGGGGGGGGGGGGGTGTAACCCAAAAAAACCCAACTCCTACCCAAGAAAAGGTAATACTGGGATTGGGTTTTTTTGGGTTTTTTTTGGGTTTTTAAACAAAATTTAAACAAAATTCTAGCCATTTCATTAATTGTATTGAATGTGAATTATTTCCCACTGAGTCTTACCTACGTGTTTTTCTCATGTCTTAACTTAATAGATATTTTACATAGTATATAAGTGTCCCTAAGTGTGTTTATAATTATATTGATAGTATGTTATCACGATAGCAAACAGGATGTCTCGTTCATCGAGATATAATCCATATGAATGCACAAAGTGGAAATGTGCCAAACGTGGCAAATGTGTTCTCCTGTCATGGAAGGAGGCTATGACGAAGGTCAAGGGCAAGTCAAAGCACATGACTTAAATTACTTGACTTAAGCAAGGTAATACCCTGCCTACCTGCCTGCCTACCTGCCTAGGTCGGTCCAGATGAAATCTGGAACGAGTTTAAAATTTAAGGATAAGACTGGATCTGGACGAGTCATTTTAGGGCCTACCAAATAATTATCACCAGTAATACCGCCAGCCATTAAGTTTTACTGGGTTTGTTGTCCCGTGGTGTGGTATGATTGCCCCGTCCCTTGATTTTTCCTTCGTCAACCATCCAGCTGAGGAACTATCTTTACTGCAGCAGACTATCATCGCATCGTAAAAAGGTAAGGTTTGTTAGTTTAACTGTGCTTAATGCTTATTATAAGTTTTACTGTCCCGTACCCTGTCCCGTCTTGTCCTGCCCAGAAAACCTTACTGGCCAGGGCCTTACTTCAAAAGTAAAAGAGATAGCGACTTCTGGTTTCTTTGCGAATTATTCGCCTTGTAAAAATAGTGTTTCACCCCCAGGAGGGAAATTTAAGACAATGTAGATTTTGAGTTATCTTAAAATATCCAGAAAAGTTTCATTTTAGGCCGATAAAAAGTTTGCAACTTTAACTTAGCATATTTCTGTACTCTGATTGGCGGAATCGTGCTAGCTGCTTGGACATTGGAATGCGCCATGCATGCAAATCAAGCTTAATGTCGCGCGTGAGCTCGAGCTGTCTGTTTAAATTAAACCACCTCTTGTAATACCGCCAGCCATTAAGTTTTACTGGGTTCGTTGTCCCGTGGTGTGGTATGATTGCCCCGTCCCTTGATTTTTCCTTCGTCAACCATCCAGCTGAGGAACTACCTTTACTGCAGCAGACTATCATCGCATCGTAAAAAGGTAAGGTTTGTTAGTTTAACTGTGCTTAATGCTTATTATAAGTTTTACTGTCCCGTACCCTGTCCCGTCTTGTCCTGCCCAGAAAACCTTACTGGCCAGGGCCTTACTTCAAAAGTAAAAGAGATAGCGACTTCTGGTTTCTTTGCGAATTATTCGCCTTGTAAAAATAGTGTTTCACCCCCAGGAGGGAAATTTAAGACAATGTAGATTTTGAGTTATCTTAAAATATCCAGAAAAGTTTCATTTTGGGCCGATAAAAAGTTTGCAACTTTAACTTAGCATATTTCTGTACTCTGATTGGCGGAATCGTTCTAGCTGCTTGGACATTGGAATGCGCCATGCATGCAAATCAAGCTTAATGTCGCGCGTGAGCTAGAGCTGTCTGTTTAAATTAAACCACCTCTAGTAATACCGCCAGCCATTAAGTTTTACTGGGTTCGTTGTCCCGTGGTGTGGTATGATTGCCCCGTCCCTTGATTTTTCCTTCGTCAACCATCCAGCTGAGGAACTATCTTTACTGCAGCAGACTATCATTGCATCGTAAAAAGGTAAGGTTTGTTAGTTTAACTGTGCTTAATGCTTATTATAAGTTTTACTGTCCCGTACCCTGTCCCGTCTTGTCCTGCCCAGAAAACCTTACTGGCCAGAGCCTTACTTCAAAAGTAAAAGGGGGGGGGGGGGGGGGGGGGTCCAAGCGGAACTTTGGGGAACTTTGGGAAAGTCCCCCAAGATTTCTGAAGTTCCCCAAAAAAAAGTTCCCCAAAACTCCCCAAAGTTCCCCAAAATTCCCCAAAATTATTCAAAATTATTCAAAATTATTCAAAATTATTCAAAATTATTCAAAATTATTCAAAATTTCTCTAATATACATTAATACCCATTAATGTTAACATGTATGTTATTATAAGGTATAATCTTAACTTAATTGTTGATACTTGCAGCATGATAATTTTTTTGGCATGATAATTTTTTTGGGGAACTTTGGGGAACTTTGGGGAATTTTGGGGAACTTTCTGAAGTTCCCCAAAAAAAAGTTCCCCAAAATTCCCCAAAATTATTTGTTTCATTAATAATTGTTTGGGGAACTTTGGGAAAGTCCCCCAGGTTTCCTGAAGTTCCCCAAAAAAAAAGTTCCCCAAAACTCCCCAAAGTTCCCCTTGGACCCCCCCCCCCCCCCCTAAAAGAGATAGCGACTTCTGGTTTCTTTGCGAATTATTCGCCTTGTAAAAACAGTGTTTCACCCCCAGGAGGGAAATTTAAGACAATGTAGATTTTGAGTTATCTTAAAATCTCCAGAAAAGTTTCATTTTAAGCCGATAAAAAGTTTGCAACTTTAACTTAGCATATTTCTGTACTCTGATTGGCGGAATCGTGCTAGCTGCTTGGACATTGGAATGCGCCATGCATGCGAATCAAGCTTAATGTCGCGCGTGAGCTAGAGCTGTCTGTTTAAATTAAACCACCTCTAGTAATACCGCCAGCCATTAAGTTTTACTGGGTTCGTTGTCCCGTGGTGTGGTATGATTGCCCCGTCCCTTGATTTTTCCTTCGTCAACCATCCAGCTGAGGAACTATCTTTACTGCAGCAGACTATCATCGCACCGTAAAAAGGTAAGGTTTGTTAGTTTAACTGTGCTTATTAATGCTTATTATAAGTTTTACTGTCCCGTACCCTGTCCCGTCTTGTCCTGTGTTGTCCCGTGGTGTGGTGTGGTGTGGTGTGGTGTGGTGTGGTGTGGTGTGGTGTGGTGTGGTGTGGTGTGGTGTGGTGTGGTGTGGTGTGGTGTGGTGTGGTGTGGTGTGGTGTGGTGTGGTGTGGTGTGGTGTGGTGTGGTGTGGTGTGGTGTGGTGTGGTGTGGTGTGGTGTGGTGTGGTGTGGTGTGGTGTGGTGGGTTGGGGTGGGGTGGGTTGGGGTGGGGTGGGGTGTAAACTGGGAATGTAGGTCGTAGGAATGTGTTACAGGTTCTCGTGTACTGCTATATTGGAGATACTTAACACATTGTGGTCACTTAGCAACGTAGTAAATCGTCTATAAAATATATTTAACAAGTTTTTTTACAAGCGTAGGTGTATTTATTTATTCTCGCAAATTGCTGCAGCTTTTCAGTAACTATGATTTAAAACGTCAATTAATTTAATATTTTAATTTGACCAAACCCATAATCATGGGTAGAGTTGACTCTATTTGTGTCTCTCTTTTCCAAACAAGCTTATTAAATGGGTAAAGCGAGCGACCGATTTCATTCTCGGTATCAATTTGCATTTGTGGACGGTTATTCAAATTAATATCATTTCTTTTTGTTTGGAAAAGAGAAACACTGGCAGCGGTCCATTCTACCTATGATTTGGGTTTTTGTCAAATATCATCTCTTTTTATACTAGAATAATGGGAAATTGGGCGATTAGGTTTGGCCTCTATACAGCCACTATACGACCACTATACGACCTCTATACGGCCTCTACACGGCCTTTATACGGCATCTACTCGGCCTCTACACGGCCTCTATACGGCCTTTATACGGCCTCTATACAGCCTCTATACGGCCACTATATGGCCACTTAAGAGATATATTACATGTCCTTTATACAGCCTCTAAACGGCCTCTATACGGCCTCTACACGGCCTCTACAAGGCAAGCCGCTAGGTGTTAGAGAGTGTAGAAACTCAACATGGCATTATATATGAATTGTCGAAACTATACCGAAAAAACCAGTCCCGTAACTATTACCGTTTTCTTGATTAAGCCGCTCGGGAATTACACAGACAGGCAGACAGGCAGACAGGCAGACAGACAGACAGACAGACAGACAGACAGACAGACAGACAGACAGACAGACAGACAGACAGACAGACAGACAGACAGACAGACAGACAGACAGACAGACAGACAGACAGACAGACAGACAGACAGACAGACAGACAGACAGACAGACAGGCAGGCAGGCAGGCAGGCAGGCAGGCAGGCAGGCAGGCAGGCAGGCAGGCAGGCAGGCAGGCAGGCAGGCAGGCAGGCAGGCAGGCAGGCAGGCAGGCAGGCAGGCAGGCAGGCAGGCAGGCAGGCAGGCAGGCAGGCAGGCAGGCAGGCAGGCAGGCAGGCAGGCAGGCAGGCAGGCAGGCAGGCAGGCAGGCAGGCAGGCAGACAGACAGACAGACAGACAGACACAGATTATTTGCAGCGGTGCACACTTACTATTACTATCATGATTGTACTATAGACAGAAAATCTTTCAAATCGATTTTGGGCGCTTTTTAACCATTTGTTGTAATGTTTTTAGATACTAAATATCTAAATTTATAAAATTTTCTATCGGAATGAATTAATTGATTGATATTTAATAATTTATTCGGTAGGTTTATCTGGTATTGATATTGATTATATTGATATTGTTATTATTGAACGAAGCTAACTCTAGACATAGTTAATACTAATTCTTTTAAGAAAGGGACTTGGAGTATAAACGACCAAGTTTGCATAAATTTCTATTTTCTATCCAACCAAGAACTCAGGAGGCAAAGGTGGGTGCGTAAACTTTTGGTCTGCACTCTCCGATCCTGTATCACCCTGGATTCTTCTCGACGTATCTTTGTAAAAGGTATATACCTTCTAGTCAATCTCTTGTTACTCCAAGTCCCCTAAGATATCTGATCTAAAGTTCGTGCTAGTTATATATATATAAAATATATTTTTGTCTGCTTTAATTGATACTAAATAAAATTGTTGTTTTCTTGAAATTGTTGTTTTCTTGATTGGCATTATTTATGAATTTAAGAGCTTAGAGGCCGTATAAAGGCCATTTAAAGGCCGTATAGTGGCCGTATAGTGGCCGTATAGGCGTATAAAGACCGTATAGTGGCCGTATAAAGGCCGTATAGACGCCGTATTAAGGCCGTATAGCCGTATAGTGTTCGTGTAGGGGCCATATAGTGGCCGTATAGAGGCTATATAGAGGCCGTATAGAGGCCATATAGAGGCCAAACCTAATCGCCCATTTTCCCTAAATATCGGTAAACTGGAAGCGGTCATTTGTTAGGTGTTAACTTGCTTAGTGGCCATATTATGATGATCATATAATGGTTATATGATGTTTAGAGGCCGTATAGAGGCTGTATAGAGGCCATATAGAGGCCATATAGAGGCCATATACAGGCCGCATGGAGGCCATAGATTAGATTTTTTGTGTGGCCGTTTAGAGGCCGTGTAAAGGCCATGTAATTAATCTTTTAAGTGGCCGTATAGTGGCCGTACAAAGGCCGTTTAGAGGCCGTATAGTGGCCGCATAAAGGCCGTATAGAGGCCGTATAGTGGCCGTATAGAGGCTGTATAAAGGCCATATAAAGGCCATATAGAGGCCATATTGAGGCCGTAAAGTGGCCGTATAGAGGCCAAACCTAATCGCCCATTTTCCCGATATTGAAGTTCGGTTTATTTAGAATAGTAATAATAAATCCCAGTCAATACACAATTACAATAAGATAAATGATTAAATACACATTTCTATCTCCATAGCCTTGTGCGTGATCCAAGCTCACACAGTGTGTCACGTCACCAGGTCACCAGTGGTGGTATCACGTGATTTGCAAAAGGCCATATAGAGGCCGTATAGAGGCCGTATAGTGGCCGTATAGAGGTCAAATTTTTTCCCCTTTGCATGAACTTGAGCTAAAAATGGGTGCCCAATCATGCTTCTAAGGAATTTGGATTTGAAGAACGGTCTATGTAATGGCACAAGGCTTATTGTTAGGCATATGGCGATAGGTGCATAGCAGCGGAAATAATATCCGGATATGAGGCTTCAATAGGACGTCAAGTATTGATACCCCGCGTGAAACTGATCACGTCTGATATAACAATACCGTTCAAGTTCCAACGGACCCAGTATCCGGTCCGCCTGGCGTACTGCATGACAATTAATAAGAGCCAAGGCCAAACATTCAACAAAGTAGGACTGTATTCAACCCGTGTTCGCGCATGGCCAACTGTATGTAGGCTTTTCGAGGGGGAAATGTTTTGAAGACATTTATCTGCAATTAAAAAATACTTTATTTTAATACACAACCGAAAAGCAGGCAGTTACAGTTAACGTTGTATTTGAGGTTAAATAGCTTCTCTCTTTATCACTTTTAGCTCATGAAATGAGAGCTGACAGTTGCTTTTTGCCAGTTACTCTCATTAATTTAGCAATAAACAGTTGAGATGTAACGTCCCAAAACATATTTTGTATCATATTAAGATATTACTGTACCGCATAACTGAGCTATAAGTTGGGACTGGTGTAGATCCTTGGCTTTCAGAAATAGATTTTGATAAAAGGGGAATTGCAATTCCTGCTTCATTTCTGTTTTGAAAGCCTATAGTAACTATTGGGCTGAGTATTATAAATAGATTTATATATATCACAGAACCAAAAATGCATGGATGAGATTTACATTTTATTTTTATGTTTGAGACTATTTAAGTTTGCACCAGAGTTTGCGCCAGAGTTAGCAGCAGCGTCAGACTTTGATACGAATTTAATAAACATTTGGTTGGGGGGGGGGGGGGGGGGCTCGAGGAGCACATTCCTTTTAGTGCCATTCAAATTTCGACGAGGCCAGTACGACATCAATTTTCAATGTTTCCTGATTATTGCCATCAAAAATTCGACGATTTCAAACATGCAGGCTAAAAGGAGTGTAAACGACGGCTCAGAATCCCAACGGCTGAGACCAATAGTATTTATCTTTGACATAAACCTATATTCGTTGATTTAAGTTAAATACTATTGGATACGTGAGGGCACTCCGAATAGAATTGCTCACCTATAAAGTCCGTATAGGCCGTATAAAGGCCGTATAGAGGCCGTATAAAGGCCGTGTAGTGGCCATATAGAGGCCGTATAAAGGCCATATAGAGGCCGTATAGAGGCCATATAGAGGCCGTATAAAGGCCGTATAGAGGCCGTATAAAGGCTGTATAGTGGCCGTGTAGTGGCCGTATAGAGGCCGTATAAAGGCCATATAGAGGCCGTATAAAGGCCGTATAGTGCCCTATAGAGGCCGTATAGTGCCCTATAGAGGCCAAACCTTATCGCCTAATTTCCCACGTTTAGATCACCATGGTAACGTGATGAGCTGACCAATCACGTGATGCTCGGCCGACCAATCGCACTGTACGTATTTTCGGACGCTGATTCCGAATCACCCCCCATGATATAGGGTTAAAATGCTCCCCTGACGAGATATTGGCGAAACACTGTCTCGATCACGTGATATGACCGTAAAGGAAGTTAGTCTAATTTCTCGTCAGGTTTAGAGTTTCAGCATTTATTATGCTTTTGTTAAGGATTGGGTTAGGGTTACTAGTTGACCGTTTGTAAGAGTTTAAGTGGTAATTATTTAAACCTACTCGGGAAATATAAATATAAAACTGATTTAAATTGGAAGCAATAAACGCGACAGGTTATAAAATCAAATAAAAATAATTACTGATGTAACAATCAACTAGTCAATAATAAATCATTAAGATACCTAAAATACTTGATAAATACGTAGCTATTTGGCAACCATGGTAACATAAAATACCTAAATACTTGGTAACCATTGTAGCATATGATACCTAAATACTTGGCAACCATGGTAACATATAATACCTAAATACCTGGTAACCATGATAACATATGATACCTAAATACTTGGTAACCATTGTAGCATATGATACCTAAATACTTGGCAACCATGGTAACATAAAATACCTAAATACTTGGTAACCATTGTAGCATATGATACCTAAATACTTGGTAACCATGGTAACATGTAATACCTAAATACCTGGTAACCATGGTAACATATAATAACTAAATACTTTGTAACCATGGTAACATATAATACCTAAATACCTGGTAACCATGGTAACATATGATACCTAAATACCTGGTAACCATTGTAACATATGATACCTAAATACTTGGTAACCATGGTAACATATAATAACTAAATACTTGGTAACCATGATAACATATGATACCTAAATACTTGGTAACCATGGTAACATATGATACCTAAATACTTGGTAACCATGGTAACATATGATACCTAAATACTTGGTAACCATTGTAGCATATGATACCTAAATACTTGGTAACCATGGTAACATATAATAACTAAATACCTGGTAACCATGATAACATATGATACCTAAATACCTGGTAAGTGAGGTAACCATTGTAACATATGATACCTAAATACTTGGTAACCATGGTAACATATGATACCTAAATACTTGGTAACCATTGTAGCATATGATACCTAAATACTTGGTAACCATGGTAACATATGATACCTAAATACTTGGTAACCATAGTTATAGTAATTATTCAACCAGGTTACCATTGATCATGTAAATTATTACTTACTTTATCGGTTGATATGCAACAAAATTCATACGGCTAAAATTTTACACGCTATTATGCACGTATTACAACCGATAAGATGAATAATTGTTGTTAATAAATATAATTTAACCGCAATTCAGCTATACAATTTAAGAACTGCAGTTCAATACAAAATACTTAAAGGGTATTATCATTTGATTCCCGCATTCAGGGATATGAAATGAAACAATTAGTGTTAACCTGATAACAAGGCTCTCAATTACATCCATATTTGGTATTGTTACCATGGTAACACTACCACATTAGGTACTGTTACCATGGTTACACTACCATAATATTAGGTCATGTTATATTTAAGTATCAATTAACTCTGAAACCTTTCATCACTCATAAAACTCTGATCTCAATCTTTAGAACTGTAACGCAATGTCTTCTGTTTAATCTTCAGTCGAGACAGTGACTCGGTAACACTACCATATAAGGTATTATCACCATGGCAACACTACTATATTGTTATACACTATAGTATTGTTACCATGGTAACTTTACTTAATAAGGTCACCTAGCCAGGGACCGGGAAAAGTTTCTGGAGTAGATTCTACAGTCTTTAATATTACGTTTGAAGTCGCTGCCGTTCACCAGGTTAATTGGAACTACAAAACTACCGTCACTCGCCTCAGATATCCTCAGCGCTGTTTTCTTCTTTTTCCTGCAGGGAATAAATAGAAATTTAAGATTTCATGTCTATTCTTAAATTCACGTACAAAATTATGAAAAAATGGGTTTCGACACAATTTTGCAAGAAATACCTAAAATGTAAAGACCTAACAAGCATTCCCAAACCGATTTCATTTAATTTGCTCCTTCATAAAATAAACAAACAAAACAAACCTGAACGATGTTATTTGTCCCGATACGAACAGTTGTTTCTTCCTGTGGTACTTCTTCTTCTTGCAGTCACACCCGTCTACTTTCCTTATTTCATACGTTGCCTGGGAGATCTTTTGTTCCAGTTAGTTGGTTTACCATAATATCCTAGTTGGCCTGGGATACCAACAAATTCGGAAACGAAAACGCTTGTATATACTTGGTAACATGTAGTGGCCTAGTGGTTAGAGCATCCGCCTTCTGCGCAGAAGGTTCAGGGTTCGAATCCCAGTGTCACCTAGTCTAGGGAGTAGTTAAGGATCCATTGGATCTAACTATTAACTATTATGTTGTATATAACTGTCAGAGCTACTGCAATACCCTAAGTAACCATGGTAACTTACTTTTTTGCCAGTAAAAGCTCTGTCTCCCTTCAAAACCTTCTCCACTCTGAACTTGTACTTGTAGTTCAGTTTATTAGACTTAACTTCTATCACACGCACCTTTAATACTGAGAGGAGGGAGTTTGTTATTTGGTAACTAACGTTAAGTGTAATCATGGCAACTGGTGGGTAAGACATTTCTACGTAACCATGGTAACTAAACTGCGTGGTAACTTACTAGTTTGAGTGATGCAGATGTCGGTATATGAAGGTAGGAGAGCTTGGTTGTCACTGCAGTCACAAGATAGCATATCTTCTATTAAAGAGTGTATCAAGTTGGGTCTTCCTGCGGAGAATAATAATACAGGGTATAACAAGTAGTTACCATAGCAACAATCAAAAAGCAGTCTGTTAACAGCCACCAATCGGGATCAAACTATTTAAATTGTACTGCAGATGAAAACGTGGCTTCTTGTGTTTATCAAAAGTAGTTTTTTTGTATGGAACAAAGATATTAACTTAAGTTTTAAGGTAACCATAGTAACCATAGCAACAACTCACCACACTCGCGCTCATCACTACCGTCCCCACAGTTGTCGTACCCATCACAAGTCTGCAGGTGATTAACACACTTTCCATTGTCACATTGATACGCGTTACTGCTACAATACCCTGAGTAACCATGGTAACTGTTAGAATTACTACAATACCCTGAGTAACCATGGTAACTGTTAGAATTACTGCAATACCCTAAGTAACCATGCTAACTGTTAGAATTACTGCAATACCCCCAAGTAACCATGCTAACTGTTAGAATTACTGCAATACCCCAAGTAACCATGCCACCATGGTAACTGTTAGAATTACTACAATATCCTGAGTTACCATGGTAACCGTTAGAATTACTACAATACCCTGAGTAACCATGGTAACTGACAGAATTACTACAATACCCTGAGTAACCATGGTAACTGTTAGGATTACTGCAATACCCTAAGTAACCATGGTAACTGTTAGGATCACTGCAATACCCTAAGCAACCATGATAACTGTTAGAATTACTGCAATACCCTAAGTAACCATGGTAACTGTTAGAGTTACTACAATACCTTAAGTAACCATGGTAACTGTTATAATTACTGCAATACCCTAAGTAAACATGGTAACTGTTAGAATTACTGCAATACCCTAAGTAACCATGGTAACTGTTAGAATTACTGCAATACCCTAAGTAAACATGGTAACTGTTAGAATTACTGCAATACCCTAAGTAATCATGGTAACTGTTAGAATTACTGCAATACCCTAAGTAACCATGGTAACTGTTAGAATTACTGCAATACCCTAAGTAACCATGGTAACTGTTAGAATTACTGCAATACCATAAGTAACCATGGTAACTGTTAGAATTACTGCAATACCCTAAGTAACCATGGTAACTGTTAGAATTACTACAATACCCTGAGTAACCATGGTAACTGTTAGAATTACTGCAATACCCTAAGTAACCATGCTAACTGTTAGAATTACTGCAATACCCCCAAGTAACCATGCTAACTGTTAGAATTACTGCAATACCCCCAAGTAACCATGCCACCATGGTAACTGTTAGAATTACTACAATATCCTGAGTTACCATGGTAACCGTTAGAATTACTACAATACCCTGAGTAACCATGGTAACTGACAGAATTACTACAATACCCTGAGTAACCATGGTAACTGTTAGGATTACTGCAATACCCTAAGTAACCATGGTAACTGTTAGGATCACTGCAATACCCTAAGCAACCATGATAACTGTTAGAATTACTGCAATACCCTAAGTAACCATGGTAACTGTTAGAGTTACTACAATACCTTAAGTAACCATGGTAACTGTTATAATTACTGCAATACCCTAAGTAAACATGGTAACTGTTAGAATTACTGCAATACCCTAAGTAACCATGGTAACTGTTAGAATTACTGCAATACCCTAAGTAAACATGGTAACTGTTAGAATTACTGCAATACCCTAAGTAATCATGGTAACTGTTAGAATTACTGCAATACCCTAAGTAACCATGGTAACTGTTAGAATTACTGCAATACCCTAAGTAACCATGGTAACTGTTAGAATTACTGCAATACCATAAGTAACCATGGTAACTGTTAGAATTACTGCAATACCCTAAGTAACCATGGTAACTGTTAGAATTACTGCAATACCCTAAGTAACCATGGTAACTGTTAGAATTACGTTTTATAGTCAATGCGAAAAGACTGCTCCCTCCTCTTGTGGAACGGACATTTTATTCTTCCATGTTTCATGTCACTACCACATAAGGTTATAACGTGCCCATGGTAACAATACCATAAATGGTAATCTAGTCACAACTTATCCGCCTAAATATAACGTTTCTTTGTCTAGCTAGTAGCCCCTGTTATGTAAACATTGATTGACATTTGGTCGATAGTCGAGGTGGTCTGTACCCTGTGGTAACCATGATAACGGTCTGTGGTAACCATGGTAACGGTCTGTGGTAAACTGCTATCTAGTATTCTAGTACTTCTAGTTGGGGTTAGGTAATAGGTTTAACTGGAAGTCTTGAGGTTAATGCAACGTCGGGGACATCAGACGTCGTGACCATGGTTACCATTATACAGAAGAAGCGTTGAAAGTCCTCAGTCCTCGCCTTCTTAAATCATAGCATTTACCAGTCACTGTCAGGCCTTAAACTGCAATTCTGTGACGTGATTATGTGATCATGGTTAAGCTGATTTAGGAAAATAATAGTTTGCTCTGATCCTACCTTTGTAACGTGACCTAGGATACTAATGTTGCACGTGCAGATATCTTTACTGAGTAATCGTAACAGTTGGTGCACGTGCGGATATCTCTACAGAGTAATCGTAACACTTGGTGCACGTGCCGAACTACCCGACTTTTTACTTTGGCGCCCAAACGCCACAGCTTTATCCTGGACTGACCAGGTTTTTAGGAAGGGTGGATTTAACGCTAGGATCAGCGACAACCAGCTCCTAGCACGTGCTGACAACTCCTTTATAATATTTATTAGTTGCCGGGATTCAGCTATAATTGATGTTGATAGATCTCTTCTAAGTAAAGACGTGCAGTACTTCTAAACTACTGAATTACCAATTAAGGTCTCTCAGATCATATAGTTGTTTAATAAATAAAACACTACAAATCTGAAACCAGATTGACTTTCACCGCACTTCCTAGAATCTAAATAAGTATTATTTGTTTTAAAAACAGAATAAGTTCTGTAGGTTATCAGAGAAGCCTGTATTCTTATATAAAATATCTCTGAATCACTGGATATCAATCAACCGTGACAAAAATATGTATAAACTATAATTTATAAGAATTGATGAAGTCTAATAAATAACCCGTTCGCATTATTATTATTTAATTATTATATTATTAGTAAAGATTCCATCCAACTTACAGACTTTATTTAAGTTTTGAATAAAATAGGAGACTGATAGTAAGTTACGGACTTATAAATAGTTTGCAAGATAAACAATATAATTAACAAATACCTACAAAGATAGGGCTACTATGTAATATATAGATTGATAACTAATTAAAACAGTACCGACAACTGAAGATACTTGCTTCTTGATTATAACGAGTAATAACTTAATTACAATTATTGATATGTAACAACAATGAATAATTGTTACTACTACAAATAAGATAACTTATAATAGAACTTATAATACTTGAATACTACTATAATAGTGGTATAATAATAATACTAACACTACTTACCACATTTTGTTTCATCACTCATATCACTGCAATCTATAAGTCCGTCACATCTCTGAGTTAGAGGAATACAACCTTTGTTATCCGCACATCGGAACTGGTCGTATCGGCACGTGATCTTCTCTGCAAAGTTATTTGTTAAATCTACTAACAGTTATCTTCTCTGCAAAGTTATTTGTTAATCTACTAACACGTTATCTTCTCCGCAAAGTTATTTGTTAATCTACTAACAGTGATCTTCTCTGCAAAGTTATATGTTAATCTACCAACACGTGATCTTCTCTGCAAAGTTATTCGTTAGATCTACTAACATTGATCTTCTCTGCAAAGTTGTTTGTTAAATCTATTAACACGTTATCTTCTCTGCAAAGTTATTTGTTAATCTACTAACACGTGATCTTCTCTGCAAAGTTTTTTTAAATCTACTAACACGTTATCTTCTCTGCAAAGTTATTTGTTAATCTACTAACACGTGATCTTCTCTGCAAAGTTATTCGTTAATCTACTAACACGTAATCTTCTCTGCAAAGTTATTCGTTAATCTACTAACAGTGATCTTCTCTGCAAAGTTATTTGTTAAATCTACTAACACGTGATCTTCTCTGCAAAGTTATTTGTTAAATCTACTAACAGTGATCTTCTCTGCAAAGTTATTTGTTAAATCTACTAACACGTGATCTTCTCTGCAAAGTTATTTGTTAATCTACTAACAGTGATCTTCTCTGCAAAGTTATTTGTTAAATCTACTAACAAGTGATCTTCTCTGCAAAGTTTTTTAAAATCTACTAACACGTGATCTTCTCTGCAAAGTTATTTGTTAGATAAGATTTAATTTTGAAAAAAAAGAAGAATCGAAGCAAGTTAGTTCAGGGGGGGGGGGGGGGGGATTGTAGGCAGTATAAGAGTTGAAGGGTAAGTAACGAGGAAGTGTACTTGTCTAGGCAGTATAAGAGTTGAAGGGTAAGTAACGAGGAAGTGTACTTGTGTAGGCAGTATAAGAGTTGAAGGGTAAGTAACGAGGAAGTGTACTTGTGTAGACAGTATAAGAGT
Organism: Bolinopsis microptera; assembly: GCF_026151205.1. Lineage (NCBI taxonomy): Eukaryota > Metazoa > Ctenophora > Tentaculata > Lobata > Bolinopsidae > Bolinopsis > Bolinopsis microptera. The sequence goes on along the minus strand of NC_087078.1, from coordinate 487,856 downwards.
TGAAGGGTAAGTATTAAGTAACGAGGAAGTGTACTTGTGTAGGCAGTATAAGAGTTGAAGGGTAAGTAACGAGGAAGTGTACTTGTGTAGGCAGTATAAGAGTTGAAGGGTAAGTAACGAGGAAGTGTACTTGTGTAGACAGTATAAGAGTTGAAGGGTAAGTAACGAGGAAGTGTACTTGTGTAGGCAGTATAAGAGTTGAAGGGTAAGTAACGAGGAAGTGTACTTGTGTAGGCAGTATAAGAGTTGAAGGGTAAGTAACGAGGAAGTGTACTTGTGTAGACAGTATAAGAGTTGAAGGGTAAGTAACGAGGAAGTGTACTTGTGTAGACAGTATAAGAGTTGAAGGGTAAGTAACGAGGAAGTGTACTTGTGTAGGCAGTATAAGAGTTGAAGGGTAAGTAACGAGGAAGTGTACTTGTGTAGGCAGTATAAGAGTTGAATGGTAAGTAACGAGGAAGTGTACTTATGTGCCGCCCCCACTGAGTGTAATAACAGTCTGGAGTATTCTGATTATTCTGTGATTTGCTAGATTAGCTGCGATAAGTTACTAGGATAAACCTTACAAAGTTGGGATTATTCAGGAATTCTAGGTGTGTCCCCCTCTAATTCTAGGTGTGTCCCCCTCTAATGCTAGACCTTTTAAAGTTAGACCTGATCTGCTAGACCCTGTTACGAACTCATTTCACTAAAACGTTATCAGACCATCACCAACACAACGCTGATCAAAGCGTTCAAATTACGTGACGAAAAATGTTGAAAAAGCACTGACCTTACTGTAGAGTAGGGAAAGGGACTGTAACCTAGTAACCTAGTAACCTAGTAACCTAGTAACCTAGTAACCTAGTAACCTAGTAACCTAGTAACCTAGTAACCTAGTAACCTAGTAACCTAGTAACCTAGTAACCTAGTAACCTAGTAACCTAGTAACCTAGTAACCTAGTAACCTAGTACAGATAAGTACTGACCCTGTTGTAGTGTAGGTGATGGAACTGTAGCGTCCTGTTGTAAATCTCTCCTGTTTCTGACACAGTCCTGCCCGTCTTCTATCAGACTGCAGTTAAACTCCCACGTGTAAGAAGGTTCCAGAAACTTCTCACAACTCTGCGAGATTCTTTAGTTAATTAGTTAATTAGGTAATTAGCTAATCCGTTAATTAGATACTTCACCCACAGCCCATAATGTTACTTCAAAACAGGAACCGATAAACCATTTTTTAGTATTATAGCAGGAACTAATTTAGTGATCGCCAATCAGTAGTTTACACCCAGCCTTGTGCAGATTGATATATAGGACCTAGCCCTAGAGAGGGATTTTATAGAACCAATGGTTTGTTAGACAAAAACGTTATGCTCGAAATTTAGAAAAAATTAAAAATCAGAATTTTAATACCTTGATGTTAAACACGTGTCGGGCTGGATACTGCCAAAGTCTGGTTTTAAGCATCATCGATTTCTTCATTGGCAATTATGACATCTTGAGTTATTTGTTTGGCGGTAGGAGCACGTATGTGATCTGTCATGTATGTGTTTTTTGAAAACTATAAATAAATATTTTTCACACCTTGGCTGGTGAAGGTTTTAAGTATAAAAGTGGTACCATGTAGTAGGGTGGTAGCACGTGCACTAACTAGCACGTGCACTAACTAGCACGTGCACTAACTAGCACGTACACTAACTAGCACGTGCACTAACTAGCACGTGCACTAACTAGCACGTTCACTAACTAGCACGTGCACTAACTAGCACGTGCACTAACTAGCACGTTCATTAACTAGCACGTGCACTAACTAGCACGTGCACTAACTAGCACGTGCACTAACTAGCACGTGCACTAACTAGCACGTGCACTAACTAGCACGTGCACTAACTAGCACGTGCACTAACTAGCACGTGCACTAACTAGCACGTGCGCTAACTAGCACGTGCGCTAACTAGCACGTGCGCTAACTAGCACGTGCGCTAACTAGCACGTGCGCTAACTAGCACGTGCGCTAACTAGCACGTGCGCTAACTAGCACGTGCGCTAACTAGCACGTGCGCTAACTAGCACGTGCGCTAACTAGCACGTGCGCTAACTAGCACGTGCGCTAACTAGCACGTGCGCTAACTAGCACGTGCGCTAACTAGCACGTGCACTAACTAGCACGTGCACTAACTAGCACGTGCACTAACTAGCACGTGCACTAACTAGCACGTGCACTAACTAGCACGTGCACTAACTAGCACGTGTACTAACTAGCACGTGCACTAACTAGCACGTGCACTAACTAGCACGTGCACTAACTAGCACGTGCACTAACTAGCACGTGCACTAACTAGCACGTGCACTAACTAGCACGTGCACTAGCACGTGCAATATTAGGTGGCACTAGTAGTAGGTGGTATTAGTACATACTGTGGGGTGGTACCCCCCTTTAGCTTGTAGTGATTCACTGCACAGCACATCCTTGTTCCTTCACCAATTATCCGCCCTTTTTTCACAAAAAACCTATTTTTTATAAACTCACCGCCAGAGATTGACAAATCAGTAGCATATTCAGCCCTACTATAACTGTACTGTACAGGTAAGTCACCCGTCAGGGGAATGACAAGTTTGTTTTATTGGTGAATTTAGACAAAAGACGAATAGAGAGTGTCAAGAATCAACAGGTAAATACACGTCACGCAGGGGGACTATAGTGCAAAGTCAGAAGGTACCCAAAACAGATTATTTCTAAAAAGGAAATCACCCTCTTGAAATATACAGGATTCTATCAGTTATTACTTTATTAACGTCACAAATACATACTATGACGTCACTTATGGTTTCTGTTGTTATGACGGCAATTAGTTTTCCTGTTGTTGAGAACAGGAAGAAATCTCAGTAAAGACAGAAAAACTAGCCGACAGACCAAATGTTCCAAACTCAGAGATTTAGACAGTGTTAGTTTCATATGTGTTATCATAGTGTTTGTGCTTTACGTAGTAACCTAGTAATCTAGTAACCTAGTAACCTAGTAATCTAGTAACCTAGTAACCTAGTAACGTAGTAACGTAGTAACCTAGTAATCTAGTAACCTAGTAATCTAGTAACCTAGTAATCTAGTAACCTAGTAATCTAGTAACCTAGTAACCTAGTAATCTAGTAACTTCTTTGCACTTTAGTCTCCCTGTGCATAGTGTTTGTGCTTATGATGAACATGTTTTATTGTTTTACGGAGAATATTTCGTGAAATGAATTGAAAAATTTCAGAACAGATCATAACACGTCGTTTAAAAGATAAAAGGAAAGCGCCGAAAATAAGGTCATTAATATAGTAACCTATCATTGGATTTGCTTGGGAGCTGTCAGTTTGGGGAAACGTTCGCAATATTTTACATTTCTTATAAAATAGTAATATGACAGCTTAACCGCATGATTTTATGTGAAATAAGAAGACGAATAGACTCTATTTGTCTATAGGGGCGCGACGGCAGCCGCCAAGCCAAGTCAAGCGGCGCGACATCTCATCTCAGATTTATACGTGACTTTACCCTTTACCTTCCTAACTAAAGCGTAGATTCCTAACCGTAACGCAACCCTGACCCCAACCGTAACGCAACCCTGACCCCTAACCGTAACGCAACCCTGACCCCAACCGTAACCCCAGTACTAACCAAACCTCACCAACAGAACTCGTTTGAAATGTCAGCTCTGAAAGAATGAAGAGCTCTCTAAAACGTCAGACAGTAACCTAGTAACGCAGTAGCCTAGTAATCTAGTAACCTAGTAACCTAGTAACCTAGTAACCTAGTAACCCAGTAACCTAGTAACCCAGTAACCCAGTAACCTAGTAACTTACGTTTCTAACGTCAGTACACATATCTTTACAAGGAAAGTTGGTAGGTGAGGCGGGCGGACTGTTCCCTGGACATCTGGGAAAGTAGAGAAAGCACATCAGGTTCCTGAGGTCTCTATGGCAACCAGCATGTCCGTCAAGGTAGTTGTGGTACAAGTACTTGTTCTTAAACGCCGCGTACGCCTCCTGAAGTAATAACAAATTGTTCAGCTGATGGTACTGTGAATTATTACTTCAGACTTCTAAGAAACAACTACCCACTATATGTTATCTTGGTGAGTCTGGTAACCTAGTAACCCAGTAACCTAGTAACCTGGTGAGTCTGGTGGATTAGAAACTGAGCATAAAACTCTCTGATCTCTGATGTAGGGGTTTAAGTAGTCTACTAGCTGTTAAACAGTCTGTTTAACGTGTTACAGTGCTTATAGCTTTATCTCACTTGTTTCGTGTATCTTTACTGTTAGTTGCACTAGTCCATGTTCTAAACTTATTGATTTGAAAGTTTTATTATTTGTTAATATTTCCTCATGTCTTCTACAGCATACACATAAATGCACATAGATTATCTATATAATATGTATCTATTAGATATTAGCTTAACAAAACGTTAGGAAAACTCCAGCATTTGATAAATAATCTTCGGATTTGCACTTGAAGTAACAAGACGACACGTCCCGAGAACCTCTCTAGTAACCTAGTAACCTAGTAACCTAGTAACCTAGTAACCTAGTAACCTAGTAACCTAGTAACCTAATAACCTAATAATCTAGTATCCTAGTAACCTAGTAATCTAGTAACCTAGTAACCTAGTAATCTAGTAACCTAATAATCTAATAATCTAGTAACCTAGTAACCTAGTAACCTAGTAACCTAGTAACCTAGTAACCTAGTAACCTAGTAACCTAGTAATCTAATAACCTAGTAACCTAGTAACGTAGTAGCCTAGTAATCTAGTAACCTTGTAACCTCGTAATTTAGTGACGTAGTAACCTAGTAATCTAGTAACCTAGTAACCTAGTAACATAGTAGCCTAGTAACCTAGTAACTTATTAACCCAGTAACCTAATAATCTAGTAACCTAGTAACCCAGTAACCAATAAAACAGTAACCTAGTATCCTAGCAATCTAGTAATCTAGTAACCTAGTAACCTAGTAATCTAATAACCTAGTAACCTAGTAATCTAGTAACCTAGTAACCTAGTAACCTAGTATCCTAGCAATCTAGTAACCTAGTAACCTAGTAACCTAGTAATCTAGTAATCTAGTAACCTAATAATCTAGTATCCTAGTAATCTAGTAACCTAGTAACGTAGTAACCTAGTAACCTAGTAACCTAGTCTCCTAGTGACCTAGTAACCTAGTAACCTAGTGACCTAGTAATCCAGTAATCTAGTATCCTAGTAATATCCACTTCTACTTTTCTAACTGACTTACTGAGTAGAGGCTCAATAACAAGAATTCACTTCACATTGTTTTCACTACAATCGATCCGAATCAATCACAAAAATCTAAGAAGGAAACAATTTACGATTAAGAATCCTAGTAATCTAGTAATGTAGTAATCTTGATTAAGAATCATAAAAACTGGGAGGATGCCATAGAATCGGGGATTATCGGCTTCTTTGGCTGGGCATATTCCTTGAATCAAATGTATTCAAGATATTGTAAAATATTTCCAATATTTGAACTTATCTCTCGGCTAAAATTAGTTCGGCTAAATCGTGGGCGCGGACGGGCGTCACGAACATTTTCACCAATCAACAATTTCATCGCCTAATTATGAGCCAATCATTATTTTTACCCACCAAATATTTTTCTACTATAATGTTTTTCTTACTACGTTTATTTCAAGGAAGAATTTTTACAGAATAACAGTAAGCACGTGTAATAGAAATTGATAAAATGACATAATTTTAACGCACAACTTTTTAATTCGCTTAAGCTCCTATTGCAACCAAATTAATCAAAAGTATAGGCCAGATTAAGTAGAATCTTAATTCGAGACCAAATTTTCGAAATTATTGAAAATTGCTTGAAAGTTAAAGATAATCGGACAGGCTGTTTGCAAGCTCAGATTTCTGAAGAACGTAATTATGTTTACGAAGAGTTTTAATCAAAACAAGTTGATAAACTTAATAGTTTGAATCAAGCGACAAAGGCAGTATTACATTTAAACAATAAGCCAAAAATACGTTAATTAATAAAATATAATTTTGTTGTTTATGGTCGAAGGTTCAAAATGTTGTCTATCTGCACATAAAAGTTTATAATTTTGTCGTTTTTTTCGAAAGAAAATAAAAAGCAACCGAGAGATGGAAGGTAAAATTTGCATTGGACCAGATTTTTTTGTAGGGCGGCTTGTTCCTTTTTCTCGAAAAGTAAAACCGCTAAAGTTTGAAAACACTTAGGCTTTAAGTAAAGCATCCGAATAAGATACTGCAGGTGATACGAAGGAGACTACTTGATTTATTTATGAAGGAGCACGCCTGAGTGAGGTTTTTTATCCAATAAAGCGTATTTGTCTAGCCTTGCGGGCCCTTCATAGCTCGTACCAAACCACTGAGCTAGCTCTAATCACTATCTGGGCAGCATCACTCGTAACCTCGGGGTTTTAGTCTACAAATATTAAAACACTCCCTCCTTTGCCAGTTTGTGGAGAAATCTACCGCGATCTGAGGCCAAGCTGGGGATTTGTTGATCCACAACAGTTCTATCGGTCCTAAAGACGGGGGATTATTACTCCTTCATAAACCTATGTGTTTACTGTTGGCAGATACAAGTGGGCGGACGAGAGATATAACCCAGACATCGAGTGATGATCAGGGACTTATCCAGAGACACCTTCAAAACAACATACTTGTGACCTCTGTGTTCTGCAAAATGACAAGTGATAATTGAGGAGGTAACGTCTATTACAGACCCTGGAAAGTGTATTTACTCTATTGGTTTACTAAAGAAAGCAATCATTGGCCTGCAAAATGCTTGTCTTGCTTTGTCTTAAAGAGACGTTAACAGTTACCAAGAGGAACAAGCTATCGAATTATAAGTGATGGAGCATGAACTATCTATTAGGTAATCGTCGAGGCTTGGCAAAACGGACGGATATAGACGTTGGATCAGTGATGTGAGGGAGATAAGTGGGCATGTTGCCTGGATCCTGGTTACGACTGTCTCTGACATCTAACCCTCTTCAGTCTGGACGGGAACAGTCCCACTCAATTTCAGGGGGGAACATGGGACGGGGTCACCCGGTGATTGGTATTTTATTGATTCTCGCTACTTCTAGTCAATCTATTTACCGCGTGCCTACAAACCTTAGTAAACTATCTAGTGTACCACGTGATGGTAACTTGATTTATTTATGAAGGAGCAATAGGAGCTGAGTACGTACCTCTTGTGTTGAGTGCCCCAGTTGGTTGGGGAAGGAGGTGTAGTCGTATCCCAGTTCGGAGCAGATGTCCTGTCTTTTAATCTCGCAACTGTTGCTGCCGAGAGGTTTGCTGGTAATCAACTTGAGCAGGAACAAGGTAAGCACGTGGACAAGAATCATGGTGTTCATCAAAACGAGGCTGTAAAAGTAATGGAACTTTATTTCTGGGTCGGAAACAATTCCAAAAATGTCAAGCGAACACGACAGCGGGGAGGTTGAAATGTCTCGATAGATAGATTACTGCCTGGATCGCTGGTTAGACCTAAAAGTGCTTACTTTTAAACGTTATCTAAATCCGTTGTAATTGTTGTTTATTGGTTTCAACTGACCTAATGACAATTCTGAAATTCGATTTGCTCATTAGGGTTAGGCGGGTTTAGTCGGACTACTTGATTTATTTATGAAGGAGCATGCTACTACTTAAGCTACAGGGCTATGAAAACGTAAGCGGTCAAAGATGCGGAGTGTCTCAAAAGATGCGGTATCAGAAGATAGGGAGTTGATGGAGCAGATAAACAAGTGCAGTACGTCACCTCTACCCCGCCCCCCGCAAACGCAGGCTCTCGATAACTATTGACCTTATGAAGGAGCATTGACTGTGCCCTTAATTAGGAGAAAACTGATCTAATTTAGCGAGGTGCGTTAATATAAACTCAGGGTAGCAGGATGTTTTGGGGTTTCGGTAAAACGCTCAGCTAAATTACAAATAATTCGTTCAGGGAAGTGCGATCGGTGATGTAAGGCTGTGTTATGAAGGTGACCAGATCACGTGACATTACGGTCACGTGACATTTACTCTGACTCATCTTTCCCGGCTCTCTCGCTTATTAGAACGTTTCTTAACAGAACACTGTTCTAATTTCTAAAAGTTATCACTTTACTGGTCTGAAAATTCGTAAATTTCACTGGAGATGAAATTAAATGACAAATGATCGCCATCTGATGTGAAGACGGGTTACAAAGTTGCTATAGTAACGGGTAACAAGGTGAGGTGAAGTACAGGTACCTTAAGTATTGTTATTAAAAGTACTAAACAGAAGAACTACGAGAATGATGCTCTGTCTGTAGGGAAAGAGGAGGGGCCCCGGATACTAATTAAATTATTTATGAAGGAGCAGGCTACTAATTGAGTGACAGACGACCACGTGAGGTATTACCCGGACCCGATACTAGCTTCCACACTAGCACAAGTGCATGTGTTCTAGTGAGTGACTGCTCCTTCATTAACACTAATTTCCAGGCCGGGCGGGGGACAAGACTTATCTTATTACCGGGTCTGGGCGAGTGTTTATGTTATGGTCCCGGGTCCGAGCAGAGCGCTGTGTTTGGGTCTGAGAGGAGTCTGTATTTACTGGTGGAGGAGAAGCTAAGTAGATATGAGCGCTGTGATGGTGTCCTCCCCTCGCGTCACCGGGAGGTGGGGGCCTGCTCACCGTCCCACGCCAGGAACTGCACACCCACTGTCATCACTTCACTGGTCGATTAGAATACCTTAGTCTCGTATTGTAAAGTGGAAAATGACTTTCACCGTCAATAACTCATTACCACGCTAACGATACGCTTCTGAAAACTCCGCCGTTATTTACAACTATTTACAACTATTTACAACTATTTACAACTATTTACAACTATTTACAACTATTTACAACTATTTACAACTATTTACAACTATTTACAACTATTTACAACTATTTACAACTATTTACAACTATTTACAACTATTTACAACTATTTACAACTATTTACAACTATTTACAACTATTTACAACTATTTACAACTATTTACAACTATTTACAACTATTTACAACTATTTACAACTATTTACAACTATTTACAACTATTTACAACTATTTACAACTATTTACCCCAAACTCTTGACGCGGATGTAGCGACAGGTGTTTGGCGAATGGCGCTGCCACAAAGGAAAAGTATTAAAGATCTCATCAACACATTACCAGTAGAAACTAGTTGGGGTTTTATAGGATGGGCCCAATTATTACCTTATATGGTAGCGTTACCATGGTAACATTCCTTTTATGTTATGATTGGATGGAACCGATTATTAGCTGCACACAATAGATCCTCGGTAAGGGGTTGGGATAAACTTGTGACGTGTGGCAACTAGTTACCATGGTAACTAGTCCCCATAACGGTACACTCCTTCACCAGTTAACACACAAGATAATAATAAAATACAAAAATGATTCGATTTGTAGTGTCTAATAAATATAATGATGTAGTCAAACCCCTCATTTACCCTGCACATAACACATGCTGTGAAATGGCAAACCCCTCATTTACCTTGCACATAATACATGCTGTGAAATGGCAAACCCCTCATTTACCCTGCACATAATACATGCTGTGAAATGGCAAACCCCTCATTTACTTTGCACATAATACATGCTGTGAAATGGCAAACCCCTCATTTACCTTGCACATAATACATGCTGTGAAATGGCAAACCCCTCATTTACCTTGCACATAATACATGCTGTGAAATGGCAAACCCCTCATTTACCTTGCACATAATACATGCTGTGAAATGGCACACCCCTCATTTACCTTGCACATAATAGATGCTGTGAAATGGCAAACCCCTCATTTACCCTGCACATGATACATGCTGTGAAATGGCAAACCCCTCATTTACCCTGCACATAATACATGCTGTGAAATGGCAAACCCCTCATTTACCTTGCACATAATACATGCTGTAAAATGGCAAACCCCTCATTTACCCTGCACATAATACATGCTGTAAAATGGCAAACCCCTCATTTACCTTGCACATAATACATGCTCACATGCTGTGAAATGGCAAACCCCTCATTTACCTTGCACATAATACGTGCTGTGAAATTTAACGAAGTTTCACATTTACGTTAAGTTTTAATTTTTTCTTGTTAGTATCAGTCCGGCAAAACTGCTATTAAGGTTTGTTAGTATTGTAATATAATAATATAATGGTAACGTATCATATTGTAGCATCTATACTAGTATTGGTATAGTAATATAGTGGCAAAATATCATATTCTACAGAACAGTAAATTAAACAATTAGGTACAGCGAGTAAAACTATTTTTCAAAAGTTCTAGCTAGCAAAAGATGTCGGACCGAGAAATAAAAACAAATTCAGCGAAATGAGTTGGAAAATAGCTAGGTTAAAATCGTGCAATTAAGGAATTGGGAGAGGTTAAGTGCCGACTAAGTCAAAGCATAGAGATAAATTTGTGTGAAATTAACTAAACTCGTTTATACGGTCAACTATTTGAACTGTACGCCGTACAACTGCTCCCTGCTCCCTGCCATCTGGAATAAGGCTCTTTTCTGGCAACTGTCCGGCTAATTCCAGCCACAATTGGAACTTGAAAAACTCTCATTTTCGTTTTTGCATATAATCAGTCCTAGCAATAGCATGCATATCATGCATCGATCAAAGAATTTAACAGCAAATGGAACGATGGCGTTTAAGCTTTTAAGGCGTGTTTGAAAATTGCTATACCGAGGTAATGAAAATATTAGAGCCCAATTCAACTGTGGAGTTTTGCGTCTTCACTACCACGGTGACTCTGCCTCTGCACTACATCAAAGAAACTTATACGATTCCTTCTCAAGTGAGGATTGCTTGCGGAGATATGGTGTAGATTACAGACATACAGAATCGGGGGTTTAAGAAATTGAGAATAAAAATGTACAACAAAAAATACAATTTGAGGAGTAATATGTGCCACACAAACAAGTTAATTCATTTCAAAGCTAGAAGAAGGGAACTACCTGGTACAGACGTTTTCCTCTAAAGAGCAGCTCTAAGATTTCTGTGATCATCACTTTTTAGTAGGATTTCTCAACAATTGTAATTGTTAGTTTTCCGAAGCTTTTCATTTTCGAGGAGGATTCTGGTAAACTACGGGGAACCCTCTAAGAACACATAGTGAGGTAGTGTAGACAGAATGCGCTTCCCAAATCTTACAACTTGTTATTAATAGGTCTGACACTTTATCGGTCATAACCGTAACTTTAGAGCCGACCAATGAACAACACCTACACGACCACGTGGTGTGCGCGCAAAAGCACGTGGTGTGCGCGCACAATGCGCAAAAGTCACGTGACTTCTTCGCGCACGTTGGATAGAATACTTAAAAACTTTATTTCGCAATTCACACAAAGATCAAAGTGTAGTTTTGAAAATACGTCGGCGATTTATTTGTTTCTCCTTATGCCGACATAGCCGACATAGCCGACATAGCGGTAAAGGAACAGTGAAATACAATATATACATTCAAGTACAATAACGAGAAAACTTGACAAATAAATATTCAAAATGCATCACAATTGTACAAATGAACATCCAAAATAAAATGTCACAAATATGAAGTATTTAATCAGTCATATTCCTATCAAATTACGAATCAAAAACTTGAAATATCAGAATCAGAAAGGATGAGCAGAGTGTCAGAGCAATTCTAGAAACACACGGTGTCTGCACTGTTACCATGGTAACAATGTCTGCATTTTCCGTAATCCAAACCATCACCCATACCAAACCGGAACTTTGTCATTTTAATTATACTTTAGACAAAAAATTAAACATGATCTTTAATTAATCATTACCGTCCAGGAATTGAAGTTAATTAACGTGAGATAAACTCCTGCCCCCCTCACGTATCAGTTCCAGAGTTTAGGTTTTGTTTTGTGTTTCCTCTTTTCAAAAGGGACAAGTTCCTCCTCAGCGAAGATCCTCGTTTGAGAGAGGTAGAAGAGTTGAGTTGCCGATAAGTAGGGTTCTGGTAAGTGGTAACTGCTGCTTGGTATATCGGGCTCTCAGTAGTTCTCCACCTGTAGACGGAGATCAGTTAGTTTTACAACGCTACCATATAAGGTAGTGTTGCTATGGCAACATTTCTATATAAGGCAATGTTACCATGGTAACGCTACCATATTTTAACTAGCGTCTAGATTTATAAGTCGGGTTCTACATGATTAGCCGTGTGACTTATTATTGCTTATTTGAACAAGAATCAAATGTATGGTCTCAACAGTCACCATGGTGACTAGTAACTCACTCATGATCACCATGGTGACCAGTAACTCACTGAGCGGTTTTGTTGATCTCCTCAAACTTGAGATACTCCTGTTGGTCCATGTGTCTTGTGTAGAGTTTCCAGATAAGGAGACCTACAAAAGCTGGAAGTAGCAAACCAGCTACAATACCCACTGACATCCATACTGGGCTCCCCTGAAATATATAGTGTTACCATGGCAACACTACCATATAAGGCAATGTTATCATGGTACCAGCTGGAACTAGAAAATCCGCAACAATACCCACTGAAATCCATGATACCGGGCTACCCTGAAATATAGTAGCTTATAAGGTAGTGTTACCATGGTAACACTGCGATGTAAGGAAATTTTACCATGGTAACTGCTGGTACCATAAAAGGTACTATTAATATGGTGAAATATTGTGCTATCTTACTTTAGTGCAGCCATTTTTAGAAATTGTCAATAATTTCAGCCAATCTAAGTTCAATCATTACCTGACCACTTTTAATCGATTCTACGGTCAAAAATACGTTAATTGAACTCGAAGTATGCACAAAGTTCCTAGCGTTCCGAGTGGAAATACTGCAAGGCCCTATTTTATTATTATCAGAGATCTTAGCCGACAATTCTAAATCATTACACTATAGTAAAGCTGCTATGATACTTCCGGATCGCAATTGTTTTTTATTCCTGATTGTTTTTTTCGTGACCAGGCCGGATTTCCGGTAAGTTGAGTTTTATGTGGTCTAATGTGCAATACAGGCACACCCTGCCATATAGGGTAGTGTTGCTATGGTAACACACCCTAACAACACACCTTGCAACAGAAAAGGTTTCTGTACTAAAATGAACATATTTTACGAAAGGTGTGAAGGAGGATTATCGTAGTGTATTTTAACACGAAGTGTTTATACGTGATATCTAGGTGCATGCTTTGTGATGTCAGTAAGTGGACATTATAGTGGTGAGTTTTACTGTTACCATGGTAACTTAGTGGTGAGGTTAGGGCTAGGCTAAGAGTTGAGGTTAGGGCTGGGGTCAGTTTTAATAATGATCCTGGTCATTAGTTTTAAATTTAACACTACGATATAAAATCACTAAAGAGCTAAAGGAAGATACATGCGTCATACATGTTGCTAGTATAAAACAGCTTACAGATGAATTGTTATATTCATTAGATAAATTTTTAATTAAATTTTTGAACAACTCATTCGCAGGGTTGGGTCTGAGCAATGTTTAGCGTTAGGATTGGGGGGGGGGGGGGGGGGGTGCTCCTGCACTGGGGGGATACTTCTGCACTGGGGGGGGGGGGGCACTCCTGCACTAAGGAGGTGCCCAAACTGAATTTTGTATTTTTATTCAATGTACAGCTAACCGAATACCTCGATGATAGAAAATCACAAGATTATAAAATAAAATCCAAAGGCGTCAACACGATGGTCGATGCTATATAAAGATTTTCCACTATTTTCAGTACTGACAGTTGGCACCTGAATTATAGATATCACACCTTCTGAAGTTCTATACAAATAGTAATACCTTTAGTTTTATTGTAGAGTGCACAATACGACAATAGCTAGCTGATACCTGATTACCATATAAGGTATTGTTACCATGGTAACAGTAACACTGCGATATAAGGTATTAATACCATTGTAACAGTAACACTGCGATATAATGTACTGTTACCATAGTAACAGTAACACTGCGATATAAGGTATTGTTACCATGGTAACAGTTAATAATATGATGAGAAGCTCTCATTATCAGAGCAGAGAATAATGAGTATGTGCAGCAGGAAACTACAAAATGTTATTTTTAGAGTGTTTCCTTATATGGGCATCACGTGTTTCCTTCACATGCGCATTGTATTCTATATTAGTGGCAGCTAACTTGACGTTATTTCCCATTTGCCCGGTGAATTTGCTTTATTGAACTACGATTCGCTTTATTTCTTGTTTGTCTGTTAAGATCGCATTTTATATTATTTCAGATTGCCGTATCATGATTGTATTTTAATATTCTAAATCTAAAGTTTTCAATTTCACTCAGTTCATGTCTCAACGACAGTTAATTTATTCATAAGCAAAAAACATCTTATCACTTCCACGTTCTCGTAAGTGATTTCAATAAATCCTTTAAAGCTTTAAGTTGAATACTTTTACCGTTACCATGGTTACACGTTACTAATGCTGTGTATCACAAATCTAACGTTTAATAAAGATGGGTGCGTTTTCAAGTAGCGTTGTAACGTTACCATGGTTACACGTATATAACACTCAAGTTTATACTAGGTTAGTACAGTTTTATAACACTAAGATCTAACCATTTTATACCTTCATAATAATTATACATCCCGGAGTGCTGCGTGGAGAAGTATACAAGATATATTTTCAGATTTAACCATCTTGACTTTTTTCAGGATGTTGGTTCTGGACGGTGAAAGAAAGCTATTCCTTAATCATTGTGCATATTTATTATTTACAATTATGTCTATTCAAAAGCATGAGATCTTTACTTTTTTAGTATGTTTAATGAATTATAATATATCATTATAATATATTACAAATTATTATGTAATTTATATTTGGTTAGTGGTACGTATGGTAAAAACAGGTAACCACGGTAACAGACGAGCAGTACAGTGTTATTTTCCTAAAAGTTGTGTTAATTTTATTTTGAACAAACAATCATGTCTTTTTCTGTACATTAATGATAAATGGTCGACTAAATATGGTTATTAACCCAATAAAGCGTTTAAAAGAGTGCTTCTTACCGGTCGAATGATTGAATATAATTATAAATGAGTAAAATTGAGTATATATGATTGTAAACCGAGACGGTGCCCGGCCGGGTGGTTCTAATGACCAATTTTGATCTTAACAAATGTATTATAAAATGTAATAATCCCTCACAAGGGCACTCTTAATAGGAAAATGCCACACTGTGTAGAACAGCAACTTTACGATGGAATTTAAACCTCATCTGACAAATAAAAAGTTGAAAAAGCGAAAACAAAAGGTTTTAAAGGAGCAAAAAGGATCTTTACATTAATAATAAATTACCAAAGAAAGCTTATATATAAACGAAACATCATCAGAATAGAAAGAAACAATTTGGAAGATATTGGAATAGAAGCTTTTCTAATAAAACAAAAGTTAAAAAAGAAAGCGAATATTTTTGAAGAACAGCTTTTCTTCCGTTTCTTAAACCGAAATTTAAAAATTTTGACTAAATTTTTGACCAGTTACCATGGCGACCAATCAGTGGTACCGGTGAGAGTGACCCAAGTCGCCATCAAGGTATTGGAACCAGTATATCTGGAAAATACTTTGACGGAATGAAAATTTTGAAAATGTCCTACCGCCACCGGTAGGACATTTTTAGAGTTTAGCTTTCCGCGACCCAAATTTCACAGCTTTAACTGTTTTTTTTTCTGAATGATCGTCTAGCAAGGTCACTGAGGATGTGATGGATGAATGGCACAAGTCACAATTGAGGTGCTGAAAGTTCTATCTCCAAAGAAAGCGAATATTTTTGAAAAACAGCATTTCTGCTGTTTCCAAGAATACTTTGACGGAATGTAAATTTTGAAAATGACCTATACCGGCAGGACATTTTCAGATTTCAGCTTTCCGCGACCCAAATTTCACTGTTTTGACGGAATTTTCCTTGAATGATCGTCTAGCAAGGTCACTGAGGATGGCACAAGTCACAATTGAAAAGTTCTATTCCCAAAGAAAGCTTTGATAAACGGAAAATCATCAGAATAGAAAAAGAGATTTTGGAATATATTTGAAGGAAAGCATTTCTTCTGTTTCCTTGGAGCTTTTAGGACGTTTAAGAAATTAGTACGTAAGGGATTACAGGATGCAGCACTTAACCAAATTTCATTAACGTTACCATGGTTACACGTTACCATGGTTACACGTTACCATGGTTACACGTTACCATGGTTACACGTTACCATGGTTACACGTTACCATGGTTACACGTTACCATGGTTACACGTTACCATGGTTACACGTTACCATGGTTACACGTTACCATGGTTACACGTTACCATGGTTACACGTTACCATGGTTACACGTTACCATGGTTACACGTTACCATGGTTACACGTTACCATGGTTACACGTTACCATGGTTACACGTTACCATGGTTACACGTTACCATGGTAACACGTTACCATGGTTACACGTTACCATGGTTACACGTTACCATGGTAACACGTTACCATGGTTACACGTTACCATGGTTACACGTTACCATGGTTACACGTTACCATGGTTACACGTTACCATGGTTACACGTTACCATGGTTACACGTTACCATGGTTACACGTTACCATGGTTACAAGTTAACATGGTTACACGTTATTTAGAGGTTTTGGCTGAATTTTCTACCATGGTGACCAATCAGTGAGGTCGGTGAGAGCGACACAAGTCGTCATCATGGTATTGGAACCAGCATGATATCTGGAGAAAACTTTGACGGAATGAAAATTTTTAAAATGTCCTACCGGTATGACATTGTCAGATTTTAGCTTTCCGCGACCCAAATTTCACTGTTTTACCGAATTTGTCTTAAATGACCAACTAACGAGTGCTGTCAGATTTGTTTGAACTTGTTTTGAACTCAAGAGATCACGATAAAATGGAGAATTTTACGCTTTTTGAATTTAATGATGACGAAAATTCATGAAGTTAATCAAGGAAAATGAAATTTGCCAATAAATAAATGTTATAAATAAAAGCTAATAATTTAATTCGCAACTTTAAAATAAAAAGTGGATAATACACTGTTAGCTGCAGCTGTGTACAAATACAACCAGTTTCCTCGGCCCAATAATTAAAATAAATGTCCGCTAAATATCAAGTGTTTCAAACAATTAAATAAGAAATGTTCCTTTTATCAGGAGGTTGAGTCTGCAGCTCTGCTAGAACGGTATATTATTTCCTGTTGTTCGAGTCCTTGGCACTATTACGATGTATTATTTCCTGTTGTTCGAGTCCTTTACACTATTACAATGTATTATTTCCTGTTGTTCGAGTCCTTTACACTGGAGAAGTGTCTCTTTATCTTCATGTAGAGTGTAACTTGCCAGATGACAAACACAACAATACTCGGCAGGGTAGCTCCGATAACAGCGGCTATTATCATCTGATAGGCTTTAAACATGTGCTGGAGTGCGGAGGGGTTAGTAACCATAGCAATCACTCTCAAGATTCAGTTAGTAACCATAGCAATCACTCTCAAGATTCAGTTAGTAACCATAGCAATTAGCAACTCCATCAGCTCTTTACAGTCGCACAGCCTTCACACCAATCGCCAGCAATAAGAAACGGAAAATCTGTGCATCGTAAAGTCTGTATATCAAAGCAGTAGCTTTTTATTTTGGTAAAGCACTTTCAAAGCAATCTATTGTATTTGTAGCAGTATCTTACTCAAATTCTTTCCATCAATAATTGCGGTGCAGTTGGGGCCTCGTCAATCAATAAAGTATGATCAGCTAATCATTTAATCAGCTAATCAGTAAGTGCCGAGTGTTGGAGAGAGGAGACCACGTCGTTTGAATGTGGGACAATTTTGAAAAACTTAACTAATGTACGAGCACTTTTTTAGAAATTTTACCGGCGTATCCGCTAAAATAACTTGAAAGTGAAAACCAGCACAGCTTATAATTTACAGCTCATTACCAACAGTTGTAATGTCTGAAGAAAAGAGAACTATAATATATTTTATCATCATAGTCATACACGTAACCATGGTTATTAGTTACCATGGTTACAAGTTACCATGGTTATAAGTTACCATGGTTACAAGTTACCATGGTTACACGTTACCATGGTTACACTAACCTTATCATCGCACCACACCACTGAGTCTATCAGAACCTCGTAATCTATCTGACCAGGTTGATCTGGTAAAGAGTTGTTCTGCAGAGCAATGTAGAACTTTACAACACACTCTGTTTCGTTATCGTTATTCTCTCCGCAGTTCAGCAGCTGTGGGATATTTTAATTGAATGCAGCTTTTAGGACGTTTAAGAAATTAGTACGTAAGGGATTACAGGATGCAACCAACTTTCATTAACGTTTCCTCGCCTGCAAAATAACCGCAAACTGAAACAAACAGAAAAGTATAGGGATATTAAGGGATTCAATCCTGCAATTATTTATATAAGTTTTATATAGTTTAACATTATCCTGGCCGACACTGTACAATAAGAAAATACAAGCAAGGTACCTGGACATTACTAGACATCTCATTATCCTGAAGGAACTTGTCCGCATCCTCCAGTACCCTGTACTTGTCTGTGTCTATACTAGGGTTGTTACAGTAAGCTCCGCATGATTCCCCGTTATCTGTATCCAGTCTGAATGTGTTGAACGTTACGTTGTTTGAGGATTTATTTATAAAGCTTATTGTAAATTAATTTGTATAGCTTCTCTCGAGTTGTCTGGTTGTTAGGTAACTGGTTGCTAGGTAACTGGTTGTTAGGTGACTGGTTGCTAGGTAATTGGTTGCTAGGTAACTGGTTGCTAGGTAACTGGTTGCTAGGTTACTGGTTGTTAGGTAACTGGTTGCTAGGTAACTGGTTGCTAGGTTACTGGTTGCTAGGTAACTGGTTGCTAGGTAACTGGTTGCTAGGTTACTGGTTGTTAGGTAACTGGTTGCTAGGTATCTGGTTGCTAGGTAACTGAGTCGTTTGATCAGCAAATACTGATTTAAAGACTAAAACAGATTAGATAAGGTCCGTTTCCGTTGTTACAATATAATGGGTGGTAATCATATAATTTATATGAATCTGCTAGTCAGAGAGTTATACGATGATAACCTATTAGTGTTAGTGTAACCATGGTAACGTGTAACCACGGTAACCTACTATAGATCTTAGGTAACTGGTTGCTAGGTAACATATAGAGATCATAAACCTGAGAGTGCGACAGAGAACACAGTCCACGTGTGTTTGACAGTTGAGAGGGCCACACAGGTCACATATCTGACAGTACTTCCCTCTGAAGGAGTAGTGTTGTAGGGGCTATTTGAGGGAGGGGGACTATTTGAGGGAGGGGGGGGGGCTACTTGAGTACTAGAGGGGTGTGTCTAAAGGGAGAGCATCAACAAGACATTGGGGGACTGGGGGAATTATTATAAGTTACCATGGTTACCTGTGTTTAGCATCACATTGGCACTTCCCACAAACACACTCCCCGGCTCCGGAACAAACTTCGCCACTCTCTGAAAAGCATTGTTAATGTTTGTACTTTAAATTTCATGTAACCTTAGAAATATCGATCATTTCCTTACACTTTGTAGCTTAACCTAACTACTCGTTTGGTGTTTGGAAAGATTATCACTGGAACATACCATCTTTACACTGCTCGTCGCTGATAGTGCAATCACAAGCATCTCCATCTACGAACACTTCTGATTTGGGTACTCCGAAAGACGTTACGTTACAGTTACACCTTCCACAATCACAAAACCCGTCTCCCGAACACACCTGCAGAGATAATGTATTTACATTGTGATAATGTAGTGTAGTTAAATATTTACATTTTCTGTGATATGTTTTGTTGCCCTATTGTGACAACTAAACAATGGTTAACCCACACCTACCTTGCCGTAGTAACCCTGGAAACAGTTGCTTAGTAACCCTACCTTGCCGTAGTAACCCTGGAAACAGTTGCTTAGTAACCCTACCTTGCCGTTGCCTCCCTTGGGGCACTGGTAATTATTGCACTGACAGTAGTCTCCATACTCCACAAAAGGTCTCTCTATATCGGGTGGGGTGTCGGGTTGTCTGCACAAGCACTTCCCACACTCACAGCTACCTTGGGAGCTGCACACCTGCCAACAGACTGATTTAGCATGATTACACGTAACCATGGTTATAAGTTACCATGGTAACACACTCACAGCTACCTTGGGAACTGCACACCTGCCAACAAACTGATTTAGCTGCAGTCACACGAGCTGGAAAAAGACTATTGTTGCAAAGTTACGGAGTAGATTCAATAGTTGTAAATCAATTGTACAGTTGTAAACTCGGAAACTATCGTAACCATGGTAACTATAATATACCTTCTGGGCGGCTGTGACGGAGGAAACAGAAGTAGTTTTGAACATCTTCTTGAGGGTGGACGTATCAGTAGAAGTGCACTTATTCAAATTATCTTTACTTTCTGGTGCTCCAGTGCTGCAGTTACACGTCTCACCGTAGTAACCCTGGAAACAGTTGCTTAGTAACCCTGAATACAGTTGCTTAGTAACCCTGAACACAGTTGCTTAGTAACCCTGAACACAGTTACTTAGTAACCCTGAACACTAAAATGATAACGCCTAACCTCAAGAACACATTTAAAATCTAAAAATGCTAACCATCCTTTACTTCTTTAAATACTAACTACAAGTTACTATGGTTGCTAACTAGTTACCATGGTTACTAACCTCCAGACAGTGACAGACCCCGCAGACCAGATGCCCCTTGTTCAAACACAAGTCATCAAACTTCCTAACCTCACACTCGCATTTACACTGTGTAGTTACTTCCACCAGTATTGTAGAGAAACCTGTTGAGATGGGGAGAGTGTCATACTGCTCCTTCATAATATGTTTTTACATACGTTCAATTTCCCCACTTATGTCACAAACATTTCTATGGCGTTGCAAGATCAGCATTTTTCCCACTCAAACTCAAATTTTTGGATGAAATATTAGAATAGCTCGATTTGTGTTACCAGTAACAACGATGGGACAGTAATCTTGTCTGGCGTGTCAGCGTTACATTCATCAAACGAGAAGGTTATCTGGGAGAGTATAGCGTTGTCTCCAATGGAAAATCTTAATGACCAATCAGAACGCTAATGATATGTGTATATGTGAACAGTTTCCAAACAAGCTCAAGAATTAGAAAGTATACAACTTTTCTTGGACTTGCATCCCTTCAATGGGCGCTTGCAAATCAGCAGATCTGATAAAGAAATTTAAAACAACTTCAGTGAAGTTGCCATGGTTATAAGTTGGACGCTTCGCTCACATTGAATCTGACAGTTTGATCGTATTTAACTCCGCCACAAGCGTGAGATCCGTTCTTTTGGTTACAAAGTGGTTTTATCTCAACGTTCACTCCTACAGCATCCAGTACCACTGCAGAATAAAGTGGTTACAAAGTGGTTTTATCTCAACGTTCACTCCTATAGCATCCAGTACCACTGCAGAATAAAGTGGTTACAAAGTGGTTTTATCTCAACGTTCACTCCTACAGCATCCAGTACCACTGCAGAATAAAGTGGTTACAAAGTGGTTTTATCTCAACGTTCACTCCTATAGCATCCAGTACCACTGCAGAATAAAGTGGTTACAAAGTGGTTTTATCTCAACGTTCACTCCTACAGCATCCAGTACCACTGCAGAATAAAGTGGTTACAAAGTGGTTTATCTCAACGTTCACTCCTACAGCATCCAGTACCACTGCAAAATAAAGTGGTTACAAAGTGGTTTTATCTCAACGTTCACTCCTACAGCATCCAGTACCACTGCAGAATAAAGTGGTTACAAAGTGGTTTTATCTCAACGTTCACTCCTACAGCATCCAGTACCACTGCAGAATAAAGTGGTTACAAAGTGGTTTTATCTCAACGTTCACTCCTACAGCATCCAGTACCACTGCAGAATAAAGTGGTTACAAAGTGGTTTTATCTCAACGTTCACTCCTACAGCATCCAGTACCACTGCAGAATAAAGTGGTTACAAAGTGGTTTTATCTCAACGTTCACTCCTACAGCATCCAGTACCACTGCAAAATAAAGTGGTTACAAAGTGGTTTTATCTCAACGTTCACTCCTACAGCATCCAGTACCACTGCAAAATAAAGTGGTTACAAAGTGGTTTTATCTCAACGTTCACTCCTACAGCATCCAGTACCACTGCAGAATAAAGTGGTTACAAAGTGGTTTTATCTCAACGTTCACTCCTACAGCATCCAGTACCACTGCAGAATAAAGTGGTTACAAAGTGGTTTTATCTCAACGTTCACTCCTACAGCATCCAGTACCACTGCAGAATAAAGTGGTTACAAAGTGGTTTTATCTCAACGTTCACTCCTACAGCATCCAGTACCACTGCAGAATAAAGTGGTTACAAAGTGGTTTTATCTCAACGTTCACTCCTACAGCATCCAGTACCACTGCAAAATAAAGTGGTTACAAAGTGGTTTTATCTCAACGTTCACTCCTACAGCATCCAGTACCACTGCAGAATAAAGTGGTTACAAAGTGGTTTTATCTCAACGTTCACTCCTATAGCATCCAGTACCACTGCAGAATAAAGTGGTTACAAAGTGGTTTTATCTCAACGTTCACTCCTACAGCATCCAGTACCACTGCAGAATAAAGTGGTTACAAAGTGGTTTTATCTCAACGTTCACTCCTACAGCATCCAGTACCACTGCAGAATAAAGTGGTTACAAAGTGGTTTTATCTCAACGTTCACTCCTACAGCATCCAGTACCACTGCAGAATAAAGTGGTTACAAAGTGGTTTTATCTCAACGTTCACTCCTACAGCATCCAGTACCACTGCAGAATAAAGTGGTTACAAAGTGGTTTTATCTCAACGTTCACTCCTACAGCATCCAGTACCACTGCAAAATAAAGTGGTTACAAAGTGGTTTTATCTCAACGTTCACTCCTACAGCATCCAGTACCACTGCAGAATAAAGTGGTTACAAAGTGGTTTTATCTCAACGTTCACTCCTACAGCATCCAGTACCACTGCAGAATAAAGTGGTTACAAAGTGGTTTTATCTCAACGTTCACTCCTATAGCATCCAGTACCACTGCAGAATAAAGTGGTTACAAAGTGGTTTTATCTCAACGTTCACTCCTACAGCATCCAGTACCACTGCAGAATAAAGTGGTTACAAAGTGGTTTTATCTCAACGTTCACTCCTACAGCATCCAGTACCACTGCAGAATAAAGTGGTTACAAAGTGGTTTTATCTCAACGTTCACTCCTACAGCATCCAGTACCACTGCAGAATAAAGTGGTTACAAAGTGGTTTTATCTCAACGTTCACTCCTACAGCATCCAGTACCACTGCAGAATAAAGTGGTTACAAAGTGGTTTTATCTCAACGTTCACTCCTACAGCATCCAGTACCACTGCAGAATAAAGTGGTTACAAAGTGGTTTTATCTCAACGTTCACTCCTACAGCATCCAGTACCACTGCAGAATAAAGTGGTTACAAAGTGGTTTTATCTCAACGTTCACTCCTATAGCATCCAGTACCACTGCAGAATAAAGTGGTTACAAAGTGGTTTTATCTCAACGTTCACTCCTATAGCAT
Organism: Bolinopsis microptera; assembly: GCF_026151205.1. Taxonomy (NCBI): domain Eukaryota; kingdom Metazoa; phylum Ctenophora; class Tentaculata; order Lobata; family Bolinopsidae; genus Bolinopsis; species Bolinopsis microptera. The sequence continues at coordinate 464,197 of NC_087078.1, read as the reverse complement.
CCAGTACCACTGCAGAATAAAGTGGTTACAAAGTGGTTTTATCTCAACGTTCACTCCTATAGCATCCAGTACCACTGCAGAATAAAGTGGTTACAAAGTGGTTTTATCTCAACGTTCACTCCTACAGCATCCAGTACCACTGCAGAATAAAGTGGTTACAAAGTGGTTTTATCTCAACGTTCACTCCTACAGCATCCAGTACCACTGCAGAATAAAGTGGTTACAAAGTGGTTTTATCTCAACGTTCACTCCTATAGCATCCAGTACCACTGCAGAATAAAGTGGTTACAAAGTGGTTTTATCTCAACGTTCACTCCTACAGCATCCAGTACCACTGCAGAATAAAGTGGTTACAAAGTGGTTTTATCTCAACGTTCACTCCTACAGCATCCAGTACCACTGCAGAATAAAGTGGTTACAAAGTGGTTTTATCTCAACGTTCACTCCTATAGCATCCAGTACCACTGCAGAATAAAGTGGTTACAAAGTGGTTTTATCTCAACGTTCACTCCTACAGCATCCAGTACCACTGCAGAATAAAGTGGTTACAAAGTGGTTTTATCTCAACGTTCACTCCTATAATAGCATCCAGTACCACTGCAGAATAAAGTGGTTACAAAGTGGTTTTATCTCAACGTTCACTCCTATAGCATCCAGTACCACTGCAGAATAAAGTGGTTACAAAGTGGTTTTATCTCAACGTTCACTCCTATAGCATCCAGTACCACTGGAGAATAAAGTGGTTACAAAGTGGTTTTATCTCAACGTTCACTCCTACAGCATCCAGTACCACTGCAGAATAAAGTGGTTACAAAGTGGTTTTATCTCAACGTTCACTCCTATAGCATCCAGTACCACTGGAGAATAAAGTGGTTACAAAGTGGTTTTATCTCAACGTTCACTCCTACAGCATCCAGTACCACTGCAGAATAAAGTGGTTACAAAGTGGTTTTATCTCAACGTTCACTCCTACAGCATCCAGTACCACTGCAGAATAAAGTGGTTACAAAGTGGTTTTATCTCAACGTTCACTCCTATAGCATCCAGTACCACTGCAGAATAAAGTGGTTACAAAGTGGTTTTATCTCAATTACGTTCACTCCTACAGCATCCAGTACCACTGCAGAATAAAGTGGTTACAAAGTGGTTTTATCTCAACGTTCACTCCTATAGCATCCAGTACCACTGCAGAATAAAGTGGTTACAAAGTGGTTTTATCTCAACGTTCACTCCTACAGCATCCAGTACCACTGCAGAATAAAGTGGTTACAAAGTGGTTTTATCTCAACGTTCACTCCTACAGCATCCAGTACCACTGCAGAATAAAGTGGTTACAAAGTGGTTTTATCTCAACGTTCACTCCTACAGCATCCAGTACCACTGCAAAATAAAGTGGTTACAAAGTGGCTTTATCTCAACGTTCACTCCTACAGCATCCACTACCACTGCAGAATAAAGTGGTTACAAAGTGGTTTTATCTCAACGTTCACTCCTACAGCATCCAGTACAACTGCAGAATAAAGTGGTTACAAAGTGGTTTTATCTCAACGTTCACTCCTACAGCATCCAGTACCACTGCAGAATAAAGTGGTGACAAAGTGGTTTTATCTCAACGTTCACTCCTATAGCATCCAGTACCACTGCAGAATAAAGTGGTTACAAAGTGGCTTTATCTCAACGTTCACTCCTATAGCATCCAGTACCACTGCAAAATAAAGTGGTTACAAAGTGGTTTTATCTCAACGTTTACTCCTACAGCATCCAGTACCACTGCAGAATAAAGTGGTTACAAAGTGGTTTTATCTCAACGTTCACTCCTACAGCATCCAGTACCACTGCAGAATAAAGTGGTTACAAAGTGGTTTTATCTCAACGTTCACTCCTATAGCATCCAGTACCACTGCAGAATAAAGTGGTTACAAAGTGGTTTTATCTCAACGTTCACTCCTACAGCATCCAGTACCACTGCAGAATAAAGTGGTTACAAAGTGGTTTTATTTCAACGTTCACTCCTACAGCATCCAGTACCACTGCAGAATAAAGTGGTTACAAAGTGGTTTTATCTCGACGTTCACTCCTATAGCATCCAGTACCACTGCAAAATAAAGTGGTTACAAAGTGGTTTTATCTCAACGTTCACTCCTATAGCATCCAGTACCACTGCAGAATAAAGTGGTTACAAAGTGGTTTTATCTCAACGTTCACTCCTATAGCATCCAGTACCACTGCAGAATAAAGTGGTTACAAAGTGGTTTTATCTCAACGTTCACTCCTACAGCATCCAGTACCACTGCAAAATAAAGTGGTTACAAAGTGGTTTTATCTCAACGTTCACTCCTATAGCATCCAGTACCACTGCAGAATAAAGTGGTTACAAAGTGGTTTTATCTCAACGTTCACTCCTACAGCATCCAGTACCACTGCAGAATAAAGTGGTTACAAAGTGGTTTTATCTCAACGTTCACTCCTATAGCATCCAGTACCACTGCAGAATAAAGTGGTTACAAAGTGGTTTTATCTCAACGTTCACTCCTATAGCATCCAGTACCACTGCAGAATAAAGTGGTTACAAAGTGGTTTTATCTCAACGTTCACTCCTATAGCATCCAGTACCACTGCAGAATAAAGTGGTTACAAAGTGGTTTTATCTCAACGTTCACTCCTACAGCATCCAGTACCACTGCAGAATGATATGATGCTATATGACAATTCTGAAAATCTATATCAGATTATATACTTATATAGTATGACGTATATTATGACGTATATATTATGATGTATATAGTATGATGTATATAGTATGACCTTTTGTGAGCAGAATTTTCATCTCTGATATGAAATTTAAGACAGTTAGTGGACCAGTGGCGTAACGTTGCCTGTTGTTACCATGGTTACACACTCACAGCTACCATGGTTACTGTGTTGGCGCTGTCGCGGACACTTGGACAGTCTGAGATATAAATGAGGCCCCTTCCAGCCATGGCCACATGGTCTCAACTGGATAAGCTAACTATTTGTAATATGTAAAATCCGGATTGGAGTATTCTTTATGAGTCGCATTGTTGCAATGTATTCTGTGTAAAATTATATTTATCCCGGTTACTGCGACAAGTGAAAATGCTCTTATTAGGGAAAAGGAGTTTACTCGACGTTTCAATGTAACTACATCGTATTCATGATCTAAAAAACAGGTGTTCAAAACTCAAAACGTAAAAAACATATATCTGAGGCAAAATTTGTAATATAGTAATATAATATACCTATACCATATATATATACTATCACCATAGCAACCTATAAAACATACCAAGGTTTATAGTGGTCGTGATCCTATCAAGAGAAGTTCTGACGACGTCGACTAAATTGGAACCATCTTCACTCAACTGCCCTGAGATATTATATAATTAAACATTTGAACACCATCCTTCTTCTTGGGGGTTTATAAATACGTTGATTTCCATATCATCTTTCTTGTTGATACACCGTGTCCAAAACATTAAAAAGTTAATCCTTGGAGTGAACTCAGTAACCATGTGAGTGTGTAACCATGGTAACAACAGACTTGGAGTGAACTCTGTTTAGTAACACATGAAGGACATTGGATTGTGCTTTCAGCTCAACAGTTCAGTATTTGGACTCAATATATTAAAGCTCAGAGTATTTAAAGTTGTTCCCATGGTTACACGTTACCATAGTTACACGTTACCATGGTTACACGTTACCATGGTTACACGTTACCATGGTTACACGTTACCATGGTTACACGTTACCATGGTTACACGTTACCATGGTTACACGTTACCATGGTTACACGTTACCATGGTTACACGTTACCATGGTTACACGTTACCATGGTTACACGTTACCATAGTTACACGTTACCATGGTTACACGTTACCATGGTTACACGTTACCATGGTTACACGTTACCATGGTTACCATGGTTACGTACCCACACTAGATAGCTGGGTGAGATGGTCTGATATTTGCTTGTACATTTCCAAAACCCTCTCTCCCACAGCGAATATCGGGATTATATCGTTCTCTATCAACCTTCTGTTTACCTGAAACAAGTTCAATTAGCACAACACAGCTTTAGCTTGCCTCAGTATGGTGTATGTCACCCTGGTTTCAACAACCCAACGAATTTCCAAACCTGTTCAATAGAGGGATAGTCCATGTTGCCTCTACTGTAATATATAACCTGTTCAATAGAGGGATAGTCCATGTTGCCTCTACTGTAATATATAACCTGTTCAATAGAGGGATAGTCCATGTTGCCTCTACTGTAATATATAACCTGTTCAATAGAGGGATAGTCCATGTTGCCTCTACTGTAATATATAACCTGTTCAATAGAAGGATAGTCCATGTTGCCTCTACTGTAATATATAACCTGTTCAATAGAAGGATAGTCCATGTTGCCTCTACTGTAATATCTAACCTGTTCAATAGAGGGATAGTCCATATCCAGACTCTTAGTATACTGTCCGGGATACTCCGTCCCCGTGTGACACTCTCCGTCATTCGGAGTGAATATCCCCCCTAACCTCCCGTCTCCAGCAATGTGGGACCCCTGATCTGTCATGTAGATCACTATCTTCCGGGAGTTGTCTCTAAATCCTGGGGGACGGTAATTGATCACTATCTTCCGGGAGTTGTCTCTAAATCCTGGGGGATGGTAATTGATCACTATCTTCCGGGAGTTGTCTCTAAATCCTGGGGTGGAAATTGATCACTATCTTCCGGGAGTTGTCTCTAAATCCTGGGGGTATGGAAATTGATCACTATCTTCCGGGAGTTGTCTCTAAATCCTGGGGATGGTTATTGATCACTATCTTCCGGGAGTTGTCTCTAAATCCTGGGGGATGGAAATTGATCACTATCTTCCGGGAGTTGTCTCTAAATCCTGGGGGATGGAAATTGATCACTATCTTCCGGGAGTTGTCTCTAAATCCTGGGGGGTGGAAATTGATCACTATCTTCCGGGAGTTGTCTCTAAATCCTGGGGTGGAAATTGATCACTATCTTCCGGGAGTTGTCTCTAAATCCTGGGGGGTGGTAATTGATCACTATCTTCCGGGAGTTGTCTCTAAATCCTGGGGGATGGAAATTGATCACTATCTTCCGGGAGTTGTCTCTAAATCCTGGGGGATGGTAATTGATCACTATCTTCCGGGAGTTGTCTCTTAATCCTGGGCGATGGTAATTGATCACTATCTTCTGGGAGTTGTCTCTAAATCCTGGGGGGTGGAAATAGATCATTATCTTCCGGGAGTTGTCTCTAAATCGTGGGGGTGGAAATTGATCACTATCTTCCGGGAGTTGTTTCTAAATCCTGGGGGTGGAAATATATCACTATCTTACGGGAGTTGTCTCTAAATCCTGGGGGATGGTAATTGATCACTATCTTCCGGGAGTTGTCTCTAAATCCTGGGGGGTGGTAATATATCACTATCTTCCGGGAGTTGTCTCTAAATCCTGGGGGATGGTAATTGATCACTATCTTCCGGGAGTTGTCTCTAAATCCTGGGGGATGGAAATTGAGCACTATCTTACGGGAGTTGTTTCTAAATCCTGGGGGGATGGAAATTGATCACTATCTTCCGGGAGTCGTCTCTAAATCCTGGGGGATGGAAATTGATCACTATCTTCCGGGAGTTGTTTCTAAATCATGGGGGTGGAAATTGATCACTATCTTCCGGGAGTTGTGTCTCAATCCTGGGGGATGGAAATTGATCACTATCTCCCGGGATTTGTCTCTAAATCCTGGGGGATGGTAATATATCACTATCTTCCGGGAGTTGTCTCTAAATCCTGGGGGGATGGAAATTGAGCACTATCTTCCGGGAGTTGTCTCTAAATCCTGGGGTATGGAAATTTATCACTATCTTACGGGAGTTGTCTCTAAATCCTGGGGGGTAGAAATATATCACTATCTTCCGGGAGTTGTCTCTAAATCCTGGGGGGTAGAAATATATCACTATCTTCCGGGAGTTGTCTCTAAATCCTGGGGGATGGAAATTGAGCACTATCTTCCGGGAGTTGTCTCTAAATCCTGGGGGATGGAAATTGATCACTATCTTCCGGGAGTTGTCTCTAAATCCTGGGGGGATGGAAATTGATCACTATCTTCCGGGAGTTGTTTCTAAATCCTGGGGGATGGAAATTGAGCACTATCTTCCGGGAGTTGTCTCTAAATCCTGGGGGATGGAAATTGAGCACTATCTTCCGGGAGTTGTCTCTAAATCCTGGGGGATGGAAATTGATCACTATCTTCCGGGAGTTGTCTCTAAATCCTGGGGGGATGGAAATTGATCACTATCTTCCGGGAGTTGTTTCTAAATCCTGGGGGATGGAAATTGAGCACTATCTTCCGGGAGTTGTCTCTAAATCCTGGGGGATGGTAATTGATCACTATCTTCCGGAATTTGTCTCTAAATCCTGGGGGGATGGAAATTGCTGATTCGTGATCAATTAAGCCATTTAATTCTTTCAAATATTATAGTATATTATGTTATTTATATACTGGAGTACTTTAAACCTACCGAATTGCTGGTTACAAGCTGCCACCTGCATCAACGTATATAGTAGTAGCAGTAGTTAAGGACCTACCGAATTGCTGATTACAAGCTGCCACCTGCATTAGTAGTAGCAGTAGTAAAGAACCTACCGAATTGCTGATTACAAGCTGCCACCTGCATTAGTAGTAGCAGTAGTAAAGAACCTACCGAATTGCTGATTACAAGCTGCCACCTGCATTAACTATATAGTAGTAGCAGTAGTAAAGAACCTACCGAATTGCTGATTACAAGCTGCCACCTGCATTAACTATATAGTAGTAGTAGTAGTAAAGAACCTACCGAATTGCTGATTACAAGCTGCCACCTGCATTAACTATATAGTAGTAGTAGTAAAGAACCTACCGAATTGCTGGTTACAAGCTGCCACCTGCATTAACTATATAGTAGTAGTAGTAAAGAACCTACCGAATTGCTGGTTACAAGCTGCCACCTGCATTAACGCATCCAACCCTCCCTCGTCCTTATCAATATTCCCACTTACATTCAGTCTGTCCAATGTACTGATAAGAAGGGTATTACAGACAGTAACCTAGCAACCAGTTACCTAGCAACCAGGTCAGAGATAAGAAGGGTATTACAGACTGTGGCTAGGGAACCCTACCCACGCTGTGTAGGTGCATCAGAACTGTGAAATTTATGTTTAAAAACTTTCTAAAATTCAATATAAAACTTACTTGGTGAAATCTAACAACTGGCTAGACATCTTCATTTCGTTTTTGAAGGAGTAGGCTGGTTTGCAAACTGGCTGAGCCTAAATTGATAACAAATTTAAATTAATTGTGTGTGCAACAACATCTTGGCTTCATAAATACTACAGTAAAACCTTTCTTTACCGTGCCTCTTTACGGTAACACGACATCTGTCGGACAGATGTCCCTTCTTACACGGATACCGGGTACATCTAATCACTGCAAGCAATAGAACTGTACTGTCAATTAAAAAAACATAGGATATCACTTCAGTTACATTTTTAACTGCAGGATCACTGCAAGGGTCCTCTAATCTGAACTTGTCCGTGTAAGAATAAGGTAACACTACTTTGTCCACAAACGTCCCCAAACCTGAAACAAGATGGACGTGTGTTACTATAGCGACGTGTGTTACTATAGCAACGTGTGTTACTATAGCAATGAGTTAAAACTAAGGTAACACTACTTTGTCCACAAACGTCCCCAAGGCCAAACCTGAGACAAGATGAGTTAAAACTAAGGTAACACTACTTTGTCCACAAACGTCCCCAAACCTGAGACAAGATGAGTTAAAACTAATTATTATCAGACCCATATTAGCAGTTAGCACCCATGGTATGGGTGCTCTTAAGCTAAAGAATTATACATTGGTTGTACAAAGATCTATTGTTCTTTTCCTTTATTTCTATAAACCTCTAGTCGGTTCTTTTGGCTTTCTGGTTAGATCTTTGGCCCAGATTTTTGGCTCAAAAACCCCAACACTTACTCTTCAATGAATTTTAATCTGCAAAATCGACAAAAAAAGTTATAAAATACTAATGGATTAATGATACATTTAACACATAATATTACCTATGAGGAAGTCCTCTGAAACGAGTTTAAACTCTTCGGTGAGATTTGACGCTAGTTTACGTAAATTCTGCAAATCGTCTAACATACTGGAAAAGTGAACTTAGATTTGTATTATAAAATCTGTTAAGATAATATCAAGGATAGCGTGTAACACACGTTGCTATAGTAACAGACGTTGCAATAGTAACATACGTTGCTACAGTAACACTGCCGTTTTCTCAGAAAAGGCAGTAAGTCCATATTTGCCATTTCGAGATATTGCGACTTTTGCGTTTATGGTTTTTTCTCCGCTTACTTTTTGCGTAAGATCGAAAGTAAACACGTTGAGTTATCAATAATTAGTCAAATTTTAATTAGTCAAAAAAATTAAAGCTTTGAGCCGTCCATAAGCTTAGATATAACCATTTTTATGCCAAATAATCAAGCTTATTTTTCATACTGGATGGACTTACTTCCTTTTCTGAGAAAAATCTCTGTTCAATATTTTTCTGAGAAGGAAGTAAGTCCAAGCTTTTTACTAAATTTTTGAGGTTTGGATCTATGTATTTTGGATTATATTGTAAAATATAAACAATTAGGTAAATCTAAATTGCTCCATATCATATAATAAATGTTTTTGAATAATAGTATGCCATTATTTAGACAAACTCGCCAATTTTGAAAGATTTCAGTGCATTAAATGATATCTTATCGATATTTTGATGAAAATGAACTTGATCTAAAAGATATACCTAAACTAAACATTCTCTGCGATTATAACAGCTCAATAACTGCTCCAAAGTTTATGTTTTGCGACTAAAATACATCCGGCGTTTTTGAAAATCGGCCACCAAATTTTTTTGAGGCCTAAATGAAAATTTTGATCACTTAGGTAAAGTTGAAATGTAATTATACATCGATTCTGAAAATTTCAAGCGAAAATATCAATCGGCAGTAAAGTTATGTTCTTTTTGGGAAATCGCTTTCTAAAATTCCGCTTTTAGCATGCTTTTATAGGAAGTAAGTCCAGCTACTTCTTCCTATCACAGATAATTTATCTCAGAAAAGGCAGTAAGTCCACGGAATTACTTCCTTATCTCAGAAGATTTCCAAGATTTTCTCAGAAAAGGCAGTAAGTCCGGACTTACGTCCTTCTCTCAGAAAATAATTGGCCAAAACCGAACATAATGTTTCTCAACTGGGAATTACTTCCTTAGAAATTGCATGCAACAATGTTTCTATACATTAATATGTAGCTCATATTGTAGAGAATTTTCTACTGAAAATTTTGATACCAATATTATCATATTTCGAAAAATTGGACTTACTGCCTTTTCTGAGAAAACGGCAGAACACACGTTGCTATAGTAACACAAGTTGAATATAAGGTCAGATGATAAACGTTACCTGAAAGAGAAGTCCATGAGATAATAAGTGTCTATCGGGTAGCTGCTCTGAGGCCGCACTTCAATAGTCTGAGTTACCGGCATCTTAGGTCTCAAGTGGACGTCTAGTTGTTGTGGGTATACCTGAACAACACACATTGCTATAGCAACGTCTAGTTGTTGTGGGTATACCTGAACAACACACGTTGCTATAGTAACGTATAGTTGTTGTGGGTATACCTGAACAACACACGTTGCTATAGTAACGTCTAGATGTTGTGGGTATACCTGAACAACACACGTTGCTATAGTAACGTCTAGATGTTGTGGGTATACCTGAACAACACACGTTGCTATAGTAACGTATAGTTGTTGTGGGTATACCTAAACATCAGTTGTATTGGGTTCCCTTTATAAGTTTATAAATGCATGGTTAAATATCATCTACTTTCAGAAGATCTCCCAGATCCGACAGGGATCGGGATCATGTGCTCGTAAAAAGAAGCTGTATCACCTGAACAGTGAACTGTGTTGTCAAGGGGCTGTATTACCTGAACTGTGTTGTCAAGGGGCTGCATCACCTGAACTGTGTTGTCAAGGGGCTGTATTACCTGAACTGTGTTGTCAAGGGGCTGCATCACCTGAACTGTGTTGTCAAGGGGCTGCATTACCTGAACTGTGTTGTCAAGGGGCTGCATTACCTGAACTGTGTTGTCAAGGGGCTGCATTACCTGAACTGTGTTGTCAAGGGGCTGCATTACCTGAACTGTGTTGTTAAGGGGCTGCATTACCTGAACTGTGTTGTTAAGGGGCTGCATTACCTGAACTGTGTTGTCAAGGGGCTGCATTACATGAACTGTGTTGTCAAGGGGCTGTATTACCTGAACTGTGTTGTCAAGGGGCTGCATTACCTGAACTGTGTTGTCAAGGGGCTGCATTACCTGAACTGTGTTGTCAAGGGGCTGCATTACCTGAACTGTGTTGTCAAGGGGCTGCATTACCTGAACTGTGTTGTCAAGGGGCTGCATTACCTGAACTGTGTTGTCAAGGGGCTGCATTACCTGAACTGTGTTGTCAAGGGGCTGCATTACCTGAACTGTGTTGTCAAGGGGCTGCATTACCTGAACTGTGTTGTCAAGGGGCTGCATTACCTGAAATGTGTTGTCAAGGGGCTGCATTACCTGAACTGTGTTGTTAAGGGGCTGCATTACCTGAACTGTGTTGTCAAGGGGCTGCATTACATGAACTGTGTTGTCAAGGGGCTGTATTACCTGAACTGTGTTGTCAAGGGGCTGCATCACCTGAACTGTGTTGTCAAGGGGCTGCATTACCTGAACTGTGTTGTCAAGGGGCTGCATTACCTGAACTGTGTTGTCAAGGGGCTGCATTACCTGAACTGTGTTGTCAAGGGGCTGCATTACCTGAACTGTGTTGTCAAGGGGCTGCATTACCTGAACTGTGTTGTCAAGGGGCTGCATTACCTGAACTGTGTTGTCAAGGGGCTGCATTACCTGAACTGTGTTGTTAAGGGGCTGCATTACATGAACTGTGTTGTTAAGGGGCTGCATTACCTGAACTGTGTTGTCAAGGGGCTGCATTACCTGAACTGTGTTGTTAAGGGGCTGCATTACCTGAACTGTGTTGTTAAGGGGCTGCATTACCTGAACTGTGTTGTCAAGGGGCTGCATTACATGAACTGTGTTGTCAAGGGGCTGTATTACCTGAACTGTGTTGTCAAGGGGCTGCATTACCTGAACTGTGTTGTCAAGGGGCTGCATTACCTGAACTGTGTTGTCAAGGGGCTGCATTACCTGAACTGTGTTGTCAAGGGGCTGCATTACCTGAACTGTGTTGTCAAGGGGCTGCATTACCTGAACTGTGTTGTCAAGGGGCTGCATTACCTGAACTGTGTTGTCAAGGGGCTGCATTACCTGAACTGTGTTGTTAAGGGGCTGCATTACCTGAACTGTGTTGTTAAGGGGCTGCATTACCTGAACTGTGTTGTCAAGGGGCTGCATTACATGAACTGTGTTGTCAAGGGGCTGTATTACCTGAACTGTGTTGTCAAGGGGCTGCATTACCTGAACTGTGTTGTCAAGGGGCTGCATTACCTGAACTGTGTTGTTAAGGGGCTGCATTACCTGAACTGTGTTGTTAAGGGGCTGCATTACCTGAACTGTGTTGTCAAGGGGCTGCATTACATGAACTGTGTTGTCAAGGGGCTGTATTACCTGAACTGTGTTGTCAAGGGGCTGCATTACCTGAACTGTGTTGTCAAGGGGCTGCATTACCTGAACTGTGTTGTCAAGGGGCTGCATTACCTGAACTGTGTTGTCAAGGGGCTGCATTACCTGAACTGTGTTGTCAAGGGGCTGCATTACCTGAACTGTGTTGTCAAGGGGCTGCATTACCTGAACTGTGTTGTCAAGGGGCTGCATTACCTGAACTGTGTTGTTAAGGGGCTGCATTACCTGAACTGTGTTGTTAAGGGGCTGCATTACCTGAACTGTGTTGTCAAGGGGCTGCATTACATGAACTGTGTTGTCAAGGGGCTGTATTACCTGAACTGTGTTGTCAAGGGGCTGCATCACCTGAACTGTGTTGTCAAGGGGCTGCATTACCTGAACTGTGTTGTCAAGGGGCTGCATTACCTGAACTGTGTTGTCAAGGGGCTGCATTACCTGAACTGTGTTGTCAAGGGGCTGCATTACCTGAACTGTGTTGTCAAGGGGCTGCATTACCTGAACTGTGTTGTCAAGGGGCTGCATTACCTGAACTGTGTTGTCAAGGGGCTGCATTACCTGAACTGTGTTGTCAAGGGGCTGCATTACCTGAACTGTGTTGTCAAGGGGCTGCATTGCCTGAACTGTGTTGTCAAGGGGCTGCATTACCTGAACTGTGTTGTCAAGGGGCTGCATTACCTGAACTGTGTTGTCAAGGGGCTGCATTACCTGAACTGTGTTGTCAAGGGGCTGCCCACTCGTTATCTTAACAGTGCTCTCTGGATACCTCAGATCTTTGCACGTGTTTTTAATGTAGAAAGCTCCTTGGAGAAGCATCTGAGATGGGGAATAAGTCAACCAACAATAAGTTACCTAGCAACCGAAAATAAGAATAATGACTTTCACACTATCCAGAATCCATATCACTATGATGTTAAGCCTCATTCCATCGCCAGTCCTTACAATGACGGCCATTTAAGCCTATCCCTAAGGTTAAAACGCTGATACACCTGAACGTAACGTTTATCTTAAAAGTAAAAAGGGCTTCGGTTGCTAGGTAACTGGTTGCTAGGTAACTGACCTGTGTTCGCTCCAGCTGATATCAGCACACCAGGCGCACTCAGGGAAGGTTTGGAAGCAGGTGTCACACGTGGTCTGGAGTGTGCACGAGTCCTGGCAGAGTGCCAGACTGATCAGGGTTAGTAGTCCGAGTAAAGTAGTAGGAAACATATTGTCATATCTAGGGGGGTCTTGATTCTTTTAGGCAACAACAACGCAGACGATACGTTAGAGCGTGAGCAATGAATAACAAATTTCAAAAGCCTCAACAAATGCGATCCCTCTAAAAATCACTTTTCAGAAGTCGTAACTGCAGAGTACAGCGCTGCAGGATCAAACGTACTCTGAATGAGTGGATCATGTCTGATAAACATGTAATGTGTACCTGTGGCAGGTAGCTGCAGTGTTATAGCCACACACGTTGCTATAGTAACACACACAACCACAAAGCAATGCCAAATATACACGCGGAGTAATGCACATGAGTATATGCTATTTTGGTGCACTCATTTCCTGATTGTGCCTTGGCAGCTACTGTCATAATATATAGGTTGCTAGGCAGCTACTTCCACACTCACACTTCACAGTCATTTATAGGTTGCTAGGCAATATATATAGGTTGCTATATAATACCTGATAAAATAGCATAATCCACTAGTTGGTAACAGCACACTAACAATTTGAGTTTCGTCTATAAACCCATTGTGAAACAACAAAACAAATTCCAAGTTTCACATGATATTCAAGAATAAATTAACTGTTATGCGACCGAACGGAATAGAAAATAGCGCGGCGCTATTCAATTTAGTTCCACCGTATGTCAGGGTAACATACTGACAGTGAATGTACAGCTGGTTATCCTGGTTACCCTTGTTACCCTGGTTACTCTGGTTACCCTGGTTATCCTGGTTACCCTGGTTACCCTTGTTACTCTGGTTATGCTGGTTACCCTGATTACCCTGGTTACCCTGGTTACCCTGGTTATGCTGGTTACCCTGGTTACCCTTGTTACCCTGGTTACCCTGGTTACCCTGATTACCCTGGTTACCCTGGTTATGCTGGTTACCCTGGTTACCCTTGTTACCCTGGTTACCCTTGTTACCCTGGTTACCCTGGTTACCCTGGTTACCCTGGTTACCCTGGTTACCCTGGTTACCCTGGTTATGCTGGTTACCCTGGTTACCCTTGTTACCCTGGTTACCCTGGTTACCCTGGGGGGGGGGGGGCCAATGACTACTTTTGGGGACTTGGGGAATTACGTCAACGATTTTACCCCGAGTCCCCATGATTTTTAGTCCCCATTAGTCCCCAAAAGTCTCCATTAGTCCCCATTTAGATTTCAAAAAATCTGGCTTCTCCAAACCAGATCGTAAACTTCTCAAGACTGAAGTCTAGAATATTTATAAATGGTCACTGGACATTCCTGACTTCTTGGGAGCTACTTGAGGGCTGAACTTAGAGTACCTCAGGTAAATTAAGGGAGGGGGCGGGGGCGACTACCAATGACAACATTGAGGAGACATATTGCATATATACGCTTATTTTATCAGATTGATCTAGTAACACGAGTTGTAGCGCAAGGAAAATAAACGCATTATCAATTTTTCTTATTACTTTTGTATTGATTTGTCTGAAATGATATGCTCAGTAATTTGAAATTGGCGTTGGTTTCTTTTGTTTTTGACTTGTACAGTGGTAGAACACATTACAACCGGGCTTATCATTTTACTTTTAAGTCAGATTTATCCTACTCTTATCTTGGACAAAACATCTCGATCGTATCGTTATTAAACTAACTTGAAAACCATAAATAACTGTCAAAAATTCTGGGGACTTATGGGGACAAATGGTGAATTACGTCAACGAGTTGACCTCTAGTCCCCATGATTTTTAGTCCCCATTAGTCCCCAAAAGTCTCCATTGGTAGTCATTGGCCCCCCCCCCTGGTTACCCTGGTTACCCTGGTTACCCTGGTTACCCTGGTTCTCCTTATCCTGGTTACCTGGTTACAGTGACAGTATGCGAATATACAATTACAAGTAGCTCCGATATAAACAAGTCTCCGGAAATGAAGCAAACATGTGTTTATTAGTGCTGTGTAACCAGGGTAACCAGGGTAACCATTGTTTACTCTCTACTTGCTGTTTAACCACACTTACACCAGTCTCCTATCAGTCGACAGCGGCGTATGGCCTCAAATGAACCGGCTGGCGGTGTTAAATTTGAAGAAAGCTGATCAATAAGCAAACTGTTGCGGAAAATGGCGAATATTACAAATTACAGTGAATCAAGAGAAGCTCAACATCATTTAGAGAGAAACTAATTTCCGTGCATTTCCCATGAATATTAAACGAAGAGAGCCAATGAAAATCAAAACTAATCGACCCGAATCCTGAATTAAATTGCAGAATATCAATAAATCAATACTGCCACAGCTGGAAGCGGGATTTTGAGAAGGTGCTGGCTAACTGTGAGCCACCCAAATTATTGAGCAGCAAATCGCTCAAATAATTCTCGACGGTTGTATTGTTTATGAAGGAGTAAGGTTGTGTTGTGCCAATTTTATAAGAGTAAGCTATGGTCTTTAATTTAAAATTAATTAGCCGCAAATTATTGCAGTTGTATTATTGAACACAATTGAACCAACTCATAAAGCAATCAATCATAAGGTTTTACAAAACAAATAATACTAAATTTGCACAAGATCCCGACTCAAATTATAAATCAAATATAAACTACAAAACAACAAATAAAACAGTAGAAAATTTGTTAACCTATCTTAACCTGTATAATTGTATATAGTCCTCTGAAAATTTTTTCATAACTTAATATTGTATTATTGATCGACAATTGAGTTGCTCGACAGCTCTTTCAATTAAAAGGTTAACGAAAAAAACGTATCTTTAAATAATCAAATTAAAAATTAAAGTCCAACGATTGTGTTACCAATTATAATTTGTAAACCACATATTGCCATGGTAACAATACTGATAACTATTTAGAATTGTCAGCGCTCTCGCTCCATATTGGAGACACTTGAAGATTGTTGCCTCTTCTTTTTCCTCCTCCTCATAGACCCAGCGTTGAGTGATACGGTATTATCGTTCGTGTCTAACGAATACATGAGTTAGTTAGCTGCAGTGTTAATGGTTACATGTTACCATGGTTACATGTTACCATGGTTACATGTTACCGTGTCTAACGAATATATGAGTTAGTTAGCTGCAGTGTTAATGGTTACATGTTACCATGGTTACATGTTACCGTGTCTAACGAATATATGAGTTAGTTAGCTGCAGTGTTAATGGTTACATGTTACCATGGTTACATGTTACCGTGTCTAACGAATATATGAGTTAGTTAGCTGCAGTGTTAACAAATATTGGCACTTATTTTTGCCCCATTGTAGTACCATATTAAAAACTTTGCTTTCGACAAAAACATTAAAATGTTAGCTTTCTGCAGGCCAATAACTCTAAACACCGAGAAGTGAAAGTGAAAGTGAAAGTGAAAGTGAAAGTGAAAGTGAAAGTGAAAGGTAACCTGTTTGAGGTGAGAAGAGATCGTTCATGAGAAGGTTGTGGTCCTGCTGTTCTAACGTCTCTAAAGAAGGAAGCAAGTCCACAATAAGCTCCGGAGGTAGAGGAGAGGTGGAGGTACCTGGAGGTTTTAAAATATAAGGTTTAAACAAGAATACCTGGAAATTTAAACAAGAATTGTTATCAGTCGAAACTAAGTACTAAATAATGTATGTGATAGGAGGTACACACATAACCTCTATATATCCTGGAGGTTTTATATATAAGTGATACGAAAAGATTGTATTAGCAGGAGCTTTCAAAATACATGTGTAAATCGTCTTCAGCTGGGGATGATGTTGTGAAGTAAAGGGTGATTTTCTCATGGGAATTAAATTATTTTATTCGCACTTGTTTCTCTTTCAACAAAGATGTGACGAAGTTAAATTTTTATGATTTTTTAAATTTTTATTTTAAGAACACTCTTGCACATTATTTATTTATTTTTTTTTATATTGATGTATAGTCAAGACGTGAGTGTTAGGGCTCTCATTGACAAATTTATGTTTAATCCTTGTTTAATATGATGGAGTGGTGTAAATAATGAGTGGTGTGTGACGTGTAACATACTCTGCATGTGAGGCGACAGGGGTCGGGACCGGCTGGTGGGGGACGAGGCTCCGGAGGGGAGAGCTTCTGCTGCTAACTGCTTCCTCTGAGAAGGGGTTATGTTAGTTACATGTTACCATGGTTACACTGAGAAGGGGTTATGTTACTATGGTTACACGGTAGCCGCTTTTTCTCCCTTGTTGGAATCTCTTCAGCCGGGATTCAAACTGATGATTTTTAATTCGAAGATTTTAGAGCCTAAACTGTGTATGATTCGCCTCTCCAAACAAATCTAAAGGGATCCAAACTGGTACTATTTTAGGGTTAGATAAAAAATAGCGCCTTCACCGAAGGAGTCATTCATGAACGTTTGATTTTTTGGATTTTGCTGTATTAGTATAAATATTAAAGTAACGGCTTGAAAACCTTTTTCTTTTCTTCTTCCTCTCTCTTCTTCGCGAGAATATCTTTTGCGTCCTGGAAGAATTGGATAGAATTATAAACGTCGTTGCAAAATTGAAATTGGTATTTTCATCATGACTACAAATGATTTTTAGAAAGCGTGCTGGAATTAAAGCAAAATTAAGTGAAAGTGAAAGCGAAATCAAAAACTAAAATCAAAGGTGTGGTAGTGTGAAATTTCAAATGTGCTAGTGCATCTGATTACCGTGTACTGCATGATGAAACTGTTAAAATATCCGAAGAAAGTTTCAGGCTCCACATTAGAACTCTCAGCAAAGTGACTGGTTGCTATGGTGTACTTCTTCTTCATAGCACCCATCATCTGCTCCAGATCCGTCATGGTGTCCGCAATGTCCTTTAGGAAGCCTTTAAACTGCTGCTGGAACACCGAGGCACCTGAGGTGGTTTATACTGGTTACTATGGTTACATGTTACCATGGTTACATGTTACCATGGTTACACGCAATGTCCTTTAGGAAACCTTTAAACTGCTGCTGGAACACTGATGCACCTGAGGTGGTTTATACCGGTGTTAATAAGGTAGTCATTGTTAATAAGGTAGTCATTATTAACTGTTAATAAGGTAGTCATTATTATCTCTTAATATACGTAGTTAACAAGTTTAACCAGTTATTTTAAGTCTTTATCTGATTACAATGATGAGAGTTCTTATTAGCTGTCTCATTACCATGGTTACGATGATGAGAGTTCTCATTAGCTGTCTCATTGTTTTATGGCTACTGGATAGGCGAGAAATAATTTACTGTGACGCGGAATAGATTTTAGCTTTTAAGGTATCGCACTATATCTTAACTAGGAAACTAGGGGTTTGGAGAAATAATTTGGAAAATTTGCATTAAGAATAAATGGATTAATTCACGATTCCAGGCCACAATTTAAGAAAATCAGAAGATGCAAGATAAGCAATCTAATAAATATTAAGAGTAGTGTTAGTTACAGCAAAGGTTAAAGTTCATGTTACCATGGTTACATGTTACTATGGTTACAAAGGTTAAAGTAACCTTTAAGAGACGGGTTCTTCTGCATGTGATCCACTTCTTTGATCAGAAGTCTGTTACCACCTTGCAGATCATTAACATCTGCTTTTAGTTCCGCCAAGGCTACTTTAGCTGCTACAGGAACATGCGCTATTTCATCCATAAACGTGTCCAAATCTGGGAACTGAAAATGTTGCCATGACGTCACAAGCTACTGTGGTTAACCGTTACCATGGTAACAAATTACCAAGGCTTCATGTTGCCAATGTTTCATGTTACCATGGTTACACGTTAGCATGGTTACAAACTCCTGTGGTTAAACGTTACCATGGTTACATGTTACTATGGTTACATGTTACCATGGTTACATGTTACTATGGTTACATGTTACCATGGCCACATGTTACCATGGTTACACGTTAAAGATTCAATAATTATATACTCACAATCATTTCCACAGTCTCCACAATGTAAACTAGCAATGTGAGTTGATTATCAGCTGATTTTGTATCGCATATTTTAGTTAAGGTCTCCAGTTTGAATCCCACGGCATTTCCTGAAAGAAGGAGGTTATTGTAGCTGAAATTGTAACAATGAAGTGAAGAAAACCTAGAATATTGGCTATTTTATCAGTTCCTAACAATACTTTTAATACTTATGTATTATGTCAAGAGACATGTTACCGTGGTTACAACTTACAAGAGACAACGATATTTACTTATTTTGCGTTGTTGATAACACCTGTATTATTTATTCCTCGGGCCAATTTCTTATTTCTTTATACTGGTCGAATGGCCATAAAAGTATTCGACCCAGCCAAAAAGGTTGCAATATATCTCGCACGGCTTTCGCGGAATGTATTGTTAAAATTATATATTATGTACATAATATCGTCTCGCTTTATGCAGTAAGATACTAAATATAATACTTTAAACTCGTTGCATTTCAATTTACAGGTACGACCATATGTTCCTACAAAGAGCAAGTCAAACTTTTCAAATATTTCAATTAGAGCTTACCACGTTTTCCGAAGTTAAAGTAGTTGCCGAATCCTAGAATCAAAGTTAACATTTCTTTCAGCTTCTCACTTTTAACAACTTCAGTGGAAGCCTTTATCAGTGCTCTGAAATTGAGCGGTTTTAATAATTAATATGTTACTATGGTTACATGTTACCATGGTTACATGTTACCATGGTTACATGTTACTTCAGTGGAAGCCTTTATCAGTGCTCTGAAATTGAGCAGTTTTAATAATCAATATGTTACTATGGTAACATGTTACCATGGTTACATGTTACTTCAGTGGAAGCATTTATCAGTGCTCTGAAATTGAGCGGTTTTAATAATCAATATGTTACTATGGTTACATGTTACCATGGTTACAATATGTTAATATGGTTACATGTTACTTCAGTGGAAGCCTTTATTAGTGCTCTGAAATTGAGCAGTTTTAATAATCAATATGTAGTTTAATCGCAATAATACTACTACTATTCAGATAACCCCCTCGCTTTAGAGTTTGTCCCAACTTGATTCAATAAAATAGACAAATAGCTCTGTCTCAGTTCATCAGAATAGTTGCTAGAATCGTATTAGTAAACTAAAGTATTTAGTAAGGAGTAAGCAGTTGGAATGTGCTTGTTAAGCTTCATAATATGTTGTGTCAACACGTTTCCATGGTTACACTAACTTTGTTATATAAATACTTGTAGATATTATAAGCCTTTGAAATGTCAAAACTTGAGCTGTTGAAATCAAAGAGCTATTATTACTACATACTTTTTACTTTTTACTTAAGTTTAACTTATAAATAATAAGAATAATAAATAAGAAAAAGATAGCTTTAAGGGCCACAATATAGGTCAAGATGTTACTACAACAGAGGATAACTGGACAACAGTGTGACTGTGAAATGTCACCTACAAATGACGCAGATAGTACACTATTTGTCAAACACAAGGATACATTTTATAGCTCGCCAATGGTTACCATGGTAACTCCAATCTCACCTGATTTTGGGAGATATGTTCTTTATCCGCTCATCAAATTTCTTCTTGAAATTTACAGCTTTGATTCGTTCTTCGTAGTGATAAATACTGAAGTGGAAGCTTTTGTAAGAACATGAATATTGAAGATACAATATTTAGTTTCCATGAAGAAGCACTTTAATTACAGTGCCACTATTTTGAGATCCATGAAATACATTTCGCTTGGCCCTGCCAGTTGCAGTTATGCAAATGTAATTCTTATAAGTTACTGCTGACCACGACAAATTGAAAGATATAGTTGCGCCATGTAACCGTGGTAAGGTGTGCCATGTAACAATGGCAACGTGTAACCATGGTGACAGTTACCTGGCTGCACCATGGAAGTACCGGTCCGCTCTGCTTAGGGAGGATAGGGTTTGTTCATCTGTTTCTAAATCAGTCAGCAACTGTATTTCTTCTTTAGTAGGGACATACCGTAACAACTGCGAGTAGAACCTTAGTTAATGAAACAGTATTTACAACAAGTTACATGTTACAGTTAATACGTGCAACAATAAATACAATCGTTACATCTTTATATCAGGTGGGTAAAACTGTATCCTTGTTTCAACTTTCTCAGTAAATAAACTTGTTATTATTACCTGCTCCCACATGTCAAGAGAGATCTCGTCTCCTTTATCACAGTTCATTACAATACTTAGCAATTCCTCGTTCGTCTTCTTAAACTTCTTTATCAGAATCGTAAAGTTCTGTAGATAGCCCTCGTTATATTTGTACCGAATGATAGATAGCAAACTTTTAAAAATATATTTTAGCTGACATGGCAGGGAAGGAGGGACGGAGGGACGGAGGGACGGAGGGACGGAGGGACGGAGGGTTCAATAACCTTATAACTTTATAATAACAAGACTAACCTGTGCACGCTTAGCATCAATAATTTTGATTGATTTCTTCTTGCCGTCTCCCGGACCGTCTTTCTGTAAGTTGATGGATAAGTTACATGTTTACAAGGTGTTTACAGGTAACCATGGTAACAGGTGTTTACAGGTGAAGTTACAAAATACAACAGAACTTATTAGATTTACTAATTAAATTAATGGTTTATTTTACCGTTGTGTAAGCACGGACTTCCTGTCAAAATTCTGTCTCATTTAGATTTGCAAAGGAGACCGTTGTCAGTACTCAGTTCTCAACTTGGAACCGAACATTTAATAATAAATTTCCCCTTCATTTCTGCCATGACGAGTATTTCTCAATTCTTGTTTATGTGCATTTTACCGCAAAGAACGTCAGATCACTACTTTGATAGTGGGACTGTTACCATGGTTACAGAGCACTACTTTGATAGTGGGACTGTTACCATGGTTACAGAGCACTACTTTGATAGTGGGACTGTTACCATGGTTACATATCACTACTTTGATAGTGGGACTGTTACCATGGTTACAGAGCACTACTTTGATAGTGGGACTGTTACCATGGTTACATATCACTACTTTGATAGTGGGACTGTTACCATGGTTACAGAGCACTACTTTGATAGTGGGACTGTTACCATGGTTACATATCACTACTTTGATAGTGGGACTGTTACCATGGTTACAGAGCATTAATAATTGATAGTGGGACTGTTACCATGGTTACATATCACTACTTTGATAGTGGGACTGTTACCATGGTTACAGATCACTACTTTGATAGTGGGACTGTTACCATGGTTACATATCACTACTTTGATAGTGGGACTGTTACCATGGTTACATATCACTACTTTGATAGTGGGACTGTTACCATGGTTACAGATCACTACTTTGATAGTGGGACTGTTACCATGGTTACAGAGCATTAATAATTGATAGTGGGACTGTTACCATGGTTACAGATCACTACTTTGATAGTGGGACTGTTACCATGGTTACAGATCACTACTTTGATAGTGGGACTGTTACCATGGTTACAGAGCATCACTACTTTGATAGTGGGACTGACAATAAAGCTGACCGTGATAACTGAATTGCAAAGGTGACCAATCATATTCTCTACATCTATTTGATAGAGAAATAAAATGATGGTTCCGGCGATGGATTTCTAAATTTATACCTCACGTTTTTCCATAGCGTCACCAAGTTAAATGTTATTACACGTGTTACCATGGTTACATAGCATTACTAGTTTCACGGCGAATCTAATTGACGGATTAATTAACACGCTGGTAGTACTGCAAATGTTAAAACAGCGAATTTCGTGCTGTATTCTGGTATTAATCTAGTGACGTGCTTCTTATTTTGGGTTTTATTTTAGATAATTTGTTCCGCTGATTATCGATTAACACTATTTTGCAGTGACTGGAATAGAGTATTACGTGTTGCCATGGTTACAGAGTATTACGCAACCGTCTAACTCAGGACTATGAAAACTTTGATCATGCAAGTCGTCATGGAAAATAAAGTAATATTTATCTATTTAGCGTGGAAATTGTTTATGTGGAACAAATAAAAACAATATACTCTAAAATCTTATTGTTGAAGTCTCTACCATGAAAATTGCTAAGTTTTATAGAACACTATGAAGAATCTAAAATAAATCAACCCATAACTCACTCTTAAAAACACCGTACTAAAAACAAATGTCACGCAAAATCATCATTAATATAACTAAAAAGAAGAAAAAAAGAAAATCAAACACAAACCAACAATAAAACAACTCTTATCCAAAATCTCAATAATTCAATAAAAAACCCTCTCTGATTATAATGTCTGTATGAAGTCCAGCCGCAGAAGAAACCCCAAACATACACAAACCCCTGACTAGCAGGTAACACCTTATATGGTAGTGTTGTCAAGGTAACATTACCTTATATGGAAGTGTTGTCAAGGTAACATTACCTTATATGGAAGTGTTGTCAAGGTAACATTACCTTATATGGAAGTGTTGTCAAGGTAACATTACCTTATAAGGTAGTATTCCCGACAATATCTCAGTACACCACTGTAAGTGTGTGTGATTGCTGTGAGTCAGTAGAAGGGGTAGGAGAGGGAGGAGAGGGAGAGTTCGTCATCTCCAACACAACATCTCCTAATGTTTGGAGCTCTGAGGAAGGCTGGCTATCATTATCGTTACTAGGTAACTGGTTGCTTAGCGACAAATCAACTGATACAAGTCTGAACTTTCTGCGAGCAGGTAAAATGGCTCCTTTATAAACTTTATTGTTAGCTCTCTTTTTATTGTCTCTCACACGAGGAGGTTTAAAGAAGAAGCTGTGACGAGTTGATTCCTTCTCCACACTTCTCTTTCTCAGAACGATATCATTGCTGCTAGGTAACTGGTTGCTAGGTGACAGGTTGCTAACACTGCGATATTGTCTTGGTCCGTGAGTAGGAGCGTAGAAGAAGGCTCTGTGTTCAGTTGAAATAGAAGAGTGAGAAAGAGATCTACAGTCAACTAGAAGGAAGGAGGAGAGAAGGAGGAGGATACAAAACATGTCGTACAGTTACTAGAGAGTTGCTAGGTAACTGGTAGCTAGGTTACTGGTCACTAGGAAACTGGTCACTTGGTAACTGGTTTCTTGTAAAAAAAAAGCGTAGAATTCAATAATACCCGAATAAAAACAAACCCAATAAAATGTTGAATGCAGTAAATGCAGAGCGCAATCACATCTATCACCGTTTTATAATCTGATTGTTGATTAGCGCCTAAACCACATCGTTATTAGGTTGAGATGCGTTTGGTTGGATAGCTGCATTAGTAATGTGGTTAACTATTACCATGACAACACTGTCGTTACCATGACAACGGTTCACTGTTTCAATTATTGGCTGCTGCTGCTGTTAATTATTGTGGATGAAGTGACTTGTTTCCACATGACTGGCCACTAGGTTCTCTTACCTCAATTTATCATGTCACTCATTACACTAGCTTAAGTGCTCACCGCACAATATTGATTCGGTACGTGTTTTCGAGAAATGGGTCAAAATGGAGAACTGTACAGTTGTCATGGTAACGACAGTGTTTCTTTATATCAAGTTATTAATAGATAGTTTTTCTGGAAGAGAGACTGTTCCCAGCTATATTGACAGTTGGACAAGCAAAACAGTGCTTACTGACCGTTACTAGACACTGCGCTCAAATTACAAGTAACGTTAGAACGGCCAGGCAAGCAGTTCTCCTGTCACGTGACTCAAACTGACCAATCAGAGAGCTGCATGCTGGTCACGTGACGCAGTTCTGCTGCACTCAGTGCTTGCCACGCTGCCTCTTATCGTCCTGTGATCCAGGGAGAGGATTCAATAATGCATGACAGTAGTTGCCGTTACTATGGCAATGATTGCACGCAAACAAACTCTGTGTTCGTACTTAAGCTGGGATGGAGTTGAGGGAGTATTCATTTCTGACATTTGCTATTCCTTACTCTAAGCAAGAAACGATTTCTTAATTCAAAATGGTAAGTTATATTTGCTTCTTTCTTAAATTAAATCTATAATGTCCGTCTTTCTACCGATATTTTAGACTTTTAGTTTTAAAGAATTTAACTTTGCGATTCCAGCTAAACTTACACTTGACTTGTAAACCATATCATACTCGTCCGTGCTGTTACCATGGCAACTAACACGTGTTATTTCAGCGTGAGTGCATCTCAGTTCATCTCGGTCAAGCTGGAGTACAGATTGGTAATGCTTGCTGGGAACTCTACTGCCTGGAGCACGGTATCCAGCCTGATGGTCAGATGCCTTCTGACAAGACCATCGGCGGAGGGGACGACTCTTTTAACACTTTCTTTAGGTAATTAATAGTTTAGTAGATCTACGTCCCATAGTTTAACTCATAACAATTTGCTCGGCCTCAACAAGGTTGTTAAATACGTCAAATTTTCGTGAAAGAATACGACGTATTCGGTTCTAATAAAGAATACGTCGTAATACGCCGTAATACGGTAATTTCTATGGATTGTTAAATACGTCCACGAATACGCCATAATACGCCGTAATACGCTGATTTGTCAAAATTAAACATTTATACAGCTGCGCGCCACCCTCATCATTGATCATGCATTAAAGGAGTGCAGTTATACATGATAACTTAAATTTGTAATAAAATTTCATGGATAATTCGATAAGCTAACATTTTTTGCGAAATTATCAATTACATATTAATACATATTTAATGATTTTGATGTTCAGAATTTAAAGACCGTCCGCGATCAATTTCAACTTCAAGCCACACCTTTTCGTAATACGTCAATTTTCGAGGATTAATACGTATTCGTATTCCAATACGTATTCCCTCCTAATACGTATTTAACAACCTTGGGCCTCAATATATCGCAGCTCAGTCAGATCGGATTCTAAGTACATGTGGCTCGAAAATAAGATTATCATGGATTCTCCTGTTCTTGCAACTTTTCATTGATAGAATTGTTTTGTTTTCAAATAATACTAATTTTGACATCTTTGCTAAGTTAATCGCTCATAATTAACAATATTCTCTTCTTCAGTGAGACCGGAGCTGGTAAGCACGTCCCTAGGGCGGTGTTCCTTGATCTGGAGCCAACTGTTGTAGACGAAGTGAGGACTGGAACCTACAGACAGCTCTTCCATCCCGAGCAGCTCATCACTGGCAAGGAGGATGCTGCTAACAACTACGCTCGTGGTCACTATACTATTGGAAAGGAGATTGTTGATCTCTGCCTGGATAGGATCAGAAAACTAGCTGACCAGTGTACTGGACTCCAGGGATTCCTTGTCTTCCACTCCTTCGGTGGAGGTACCGGATCCGGGTTCACCTCTCTTCTACTGGAAAGACTGAGTGTGGACTACGGCAAGAAAAGCAAGCTCGAGTTCGCCATCTACCCCTCCCCTCAAGTTTCCACTGCTATCGTGGAACCCTACAACTCTGTCCTCACCACCCACACCACTCTCGAGCACTCAGACTGTGCTTTCATGGTCGACAACGAGGCTGTCTACGACATTTGCCGCAGGAACCTGGACATTGAGAGACCCACCTACACCAACCTCAACAGGCTCATGGGACAGATTGTCTCCTCCATTACTGCTTCCCTCCGATTTGACGGTGCCCTGAATGTTGACCTGACAGAGTTCCAGACCAACTTGGTTCCCTACCCCAGGATCCACTTCCCTCTGGTGACCTATGCTCCAGTTATCTCAGCTGAGAAGGCCTACCACGAGCAACTCTCTGTTGCTGAGATCACCAACGCCTGCTTTGAGCCTGCCAACCAGATGGTGAAGTGTGATCCCCGACACGGCAAGTACATGGCTTGTTGTCTCCTTTACAGAGGAGATGTTGTCCCCAAGGACGTCAACGCTGCCATTGCTACCATCAAGACCAAGAGAACCATCCAATTCGTCGACTGGTGTCCCACTGGATTCAAGGTTGGCATCAACTACCAGCCCCCAACAGTTGTTCCCGGAGGTGATCTTGCCAAGGTTCAGAGAGCTGTGTGTATGTTGTCCAACACCACTGCCATCGCTGAGGCCTGGGCCCGTCTGGATCACAAGTTCGATCTCATGTATGCCAAGAGAGCCTTTGTCCACTGGTATGTAGGAGAGGGAATGGAAGAGGGAGAGTTCTCCGAGGCGAGGGAGGATCTGGCTGCTCTGGAGAAGGACTACGAAGAGGTTGGTGTTGACTCTATTGAAGCAGAAGGAGAAGAGGGAGAAGAGGAATACTAAACTTTCAGTTACCATGGTTACTAAACTTTCAGATGCTGTTTTCAGACTACGGACTTTAAAACTACAAACTTTCAGACAACGGACTCAGAATTGGATTTTCAGAATACGGACCTCGGTCCGGCCCCGGATTTTACCGGAATTTGTAAATAATTTGTAAATAATTTGTAAATACATACTTGTACAAAGTCGAAAAATGAATTAAAAACAAAACTTATTCCTGTCTTTTCTTTGTATACATACGTTTTATTTCATGAAGCAAGTTATTTCCTCCAAAAGATATTGCAGCCATAAAATGAACCATTAATATTAATGCGGAAACTAATGCGGAAACCTTAAAGTTCGCCACATGGTTCGTACTTCATAATAGGATTAGAATGTTCCAAATTGTTGGGTGCTGGGGTAGGGCACCAAGTTGGTTTGTTTTGATGAAATCAGTGATAAGTGGCTGTCTGCTCAGAACAGCATGTGAGAGTCTAGTTGCTATGGTAACGTACTGCTCAGAACGGCATGTTTCCGGAATGTGGCGGTTGGCGGAAGGGAGCTAATTCAGTTGCAGTACAGGGAGCGTGTCTGAGCAGTTAGTAATCCTACCTTCACCCTATAATGGGGCGGGCGGCACTTAGAAACAATACTGAAATAAGGTGAGTAACAGAGCGAACCGGTGAGCTGTCGAACATGTGAGAGTCTAGTTGCTATGGTAACAACATATGGGAGTCTGATAAAATGACGCATCTGTGGGTTTGTAAGGGACACGGTGACGTGATTTGGGGAGCATTGTGACGGACTGAGAGCTCATTTGGGTCCTAACCCTCTTTTTATGAGCTGTCTACAGTTTAAGATATTATGAAGGAGCAGTCTCCACTCCGTATCAAGATGAGGTTACCATGAAAACTGTGTATCAAGATGAGGTGTCTCATTGTTGAAGCTAATCACCGTTCCCCTGGATACAGCCCAGCTGATGATATTATGAAGGAGCAGTGTTCCTTTGTGCTCATTAGCACCTTTTCAGAATTGTTTTCATCATGTACTGGTCCGGATGTAGCGAGTTTGTTTCCAGGAGC
This sequence comes from Bolinopsis microptera, assembly GCF_026151205.1. Classification (NCBI taxonomy): domain Eukaryota; kingdom Metazoa; phylum Ctenophora; class Tentaculata; order Lobata; family Bolinopsidae; genus Bolinopsis; species Bolinopsis microptera. Next base: position 436,105 of record NC_087078.1, on the reverse strand, counting down.
TGCATGTGTTGCGCTCAACGTGAGTTTGTAACCATAACAACGTGAGTTGGCATGTGATCATGTTGGATAGTCTGTATCCGCGCCTATCAGTTGACATTACGACGCTGCTAATTATAGTAAACTTGACGTAGTGCTAATGAACATGCACCATCCAGGTTGTTGCAATCAATTAGCTGCAGCTGCAGGTCCGGGAACTGGGCCTCGGAGAGGCGGGGTATTTTCGTGCATTACAAAGAGACGGCCCATTGGGCAGGGCACTGGCCCGTCCAGCCGTGCGGGAAGGTATAAGTATGAGGGGGCAGGATGGAAAACCATCAGTTTCGATAACAACTATCAAGCAACTTTACTATCTCTACTGGATATATTGACGACATGTTCCTGATTCCTGCTTTCCTCCTAGCCCTCATCTCACAGCTAGATGCTGCTCCGATCAGTTCAGCTGGAAGCATTCTAGCGATAGACAACCAGTCTGGATTCTTCTGGAAACCTGAACACAAGAGAGCAGCCGGAGAGGAGGGGACGGAGACTTCAGAGGACAGAGCTGCAGCTTTCTTCTTCAAACCAGAAAAATACGGCAAGAGATCCGCTGAGCTACCACTTCAACCAGCTGCTGAGCTACCTAACTCACTTCAACAAGTGGTTGACAAGCTGCAAGCTGCTGCTGCTGCAAGAGGCTTCTTCATGAAGCCGAAAAACCCCCTACATTTGATCAAAGCAAAGAGAGCGGTAGCTGAAAGTGCAACTGAGGGACCCCAGGATGCTTTCTTCTTCAGACCGAGGGGAGGGAGAAGCGCGGAGAACCGTTACCATAACAACGCTGAGACGTTACCATAACAACATCAAACGCGGTGTAAGTGAGCAAGGAACAGAATCTTCTGAAGATGCAGCAGCTGGATTCTTCTTCAAACCTGGCGGAAAACGATCTGCTGAGCTCTATAACAGTTACCATGACAACGCCGAGAGTTACCATGACAACGTTAAACGTGCAGTGGAACATGGAACTGAGAGCACACAGGACGAGTTAGCAGGATTCTTCTTCAGACCGCGGGCTGGTTAAGTTATAAGGACGATCTAGTTCTATTTTAGCTCTTGTTTAGTTCTAGTTCCAGCTTTAGTTCTAGTTTAGCTCATTTATTCCGAGAATACAGCCTGAACGGCTGTAAATTCATTTTTGTCGCCGTGCGATGTGATGCTCAGGTTTCTTTTAACTGTGGACTTACCAGTAAGGTTACCATGGTAACTTAGCAGTAAGGTTACCATGGTGACTTTGCCATAGTAGTACTACCATTAAGGTAATGTTATTTATGTATGTTGCGTTGTTGATTGTTTTTATCGTTTGTGAACTTTTATTAAGAAGGAAAGGGTTTCCGGAAGACATTGTTCCATTTTAGTTAACGTTTTTATGGTGTTATTTATTTTGTAATATATCGACTGTATCTATTTGAGAAGTGTTATTTAATGATATTTGAACCTGAATTGCATGGTATTCATATTTGAGACTATTTAAGATGCTTGATAACTTAACTTCTAACTTGTAGTTTCATTTATCACAAAAATAGCAACAAAATACAATACGACTAGAGATATTAATACGTTATATTAAAGTATTAAGTATTAACGGACAGCAAGTTAAATAACGATAACAATTAAAATCTTACCTTAACAGATTTTTTGGACTGGAAAAGTTCATCAATCTCATCTAAATTCAACATCGTAACCATCTGAGAATAGCCCTTATTAGTAAACGTTAAACTTTGATAAGTTGAAATAAACCGAATAATAAAGCACACAAAATTTCAGAGTATAACCCCTATAATTATAAAACACTCACATCGATTTCGTCGATATCTTTCCAGATACAGTTAGCAGCTTTAGCATCGGGCAGCTTTGCCCAATTAAATACCTTTAAAGGCTTGGTAGGACCGAATGTTAGAGTTTTCTTTTTTATCACCGTGTTGTTTCTGGCTTTCCTTCCTGACGGTTACACAAGTTTAAACCTCTTTTATAGAACCCTTCATTGACGATAATGTGACGAACTCAGAATAAATTCACTTTGAGCTGCTTTATGATTTAGAGGATTAGAATTTGGTTTTGGTTGCCTGGTTACGACTCGCTTGGTACAATTCATTTTACAATGGTAGTCTGCATAGTACTGTATAGCGTTGCTTAAAGCCGCTTCAATTGCAGTAGCTAACTATTTAGGTTACTTAATCCTACTGTAAACCTTATAAACCTTGTAGACCTTGTAATACTATTATACTTTTCCGCAAAGAACCAGAATCATAGACAACCTAAATCCTTCATCCTTGGCCCTAAGATTATTGTCTCTGTGCAACCCCCTTTACTATCATCCAAAACATTCATTATTTAGTACTGCAGCTACCAGCCTTTGTTTACAGTTTTTTAAATGGCTACCTACCTTTTCTGTTCTTGAGGTCCTCCAATCTGCCTCTGGGTACAAAAGCTCCCGGGGGTGCTGGAGGGGGTGGTGGTCCTCCAGGAGTCTGTTTGCCAGCCATCATACGTGAATCCAGGACGGGGGGTGCTGCGGGTGGAGGGGGCGGCGGGGGAGGCGCATTAGGAGGTGCATTAGGTGGAGGAGGCGCAGGGGGCGCTGTCCGACCTGCAATTAGAATAGTACTTTAATAATATAATATAATATAATCAAATAAAGAAAACTTTGCTGTAAATGTAAAAGTTAGTTTACGTTGTTTACGTAACTTATGTTACCATGGTCTCATGGTTAGTGGTTACCTACCTATGGCAGGTGCGTTGGGAGGGCGAGGAGCGGGTGGAGCGGTCGGTGGAGGAGGCGCATTAGGTGGTCTGGGAGCTGGAGGGGCAGGTGGTGGAAGAGGCGCTCTAGGCGCATTCTAGGAGAGTTATCTGGTTAGAGAGGTTATACGGACACGTTGCTTGATAACATTACTTATTTAAGTGTAATTAAGCTAATGCTAAGATATTACAAGACAGTAAGAAGTGAACTAACTGGCGCGGGAGGGGCTGGAGGGAGTAGAAGTGAACTAACTGGCGCGGGAGGGGCTGGAGGGGCAGTTTGACCAGGACTCAGGGGGGAGCCCCCTTGTTGAGCGGGTCCCAGAGGAGAGCCTCCCTGTTTGTTGGTGTACACCAACCCTGTTAGGGTTTTATTGTTATTATAAATTACTACTAGAGCATCAGAATTCTTAAAGATTTGCATTATTTAACAAATAGTATCATGAACAAGTTGCTATGGTAACCTGGCGCGAGAGATGTTTGATGTGTCCCTGGCACTCCGCCATGTACCCCGCCAGGTACCCCTCCAGGTACTCCTCCGTATAGTCCAGCGTTAGGGTGGAAAGATATATTTCCTGTCAGCAGACTTGCAGCTGGGAGAAGGAACTGGTTACTATGGTAACACGGGGAACTAGTTACTATGGTAACACGGGGAACTGGTTACTATGGTAACACGGGGAACTGGTTACTATGGTAACACGGGGAACTAGTTACTATGGTAACACGGGGAACTGGTTACTATGGTAACACGGGGAACTGGTTACTATGGTAACACGGGGAACTAGTTACTATGGTAACACGGGGAACTATAGTTACTATGGTAACACGGGGAACTGGTTACTATGGTAACACGGGGAACTATAGTTACTATGGTAACACGGGGAACTGGTTACTATGGTAACACGGGGAACTGGTTACTATGGTAACACGGGGAACTGGTTACTACCGTAACACGGGGAACTGGTTACTATGGTAACACAGGGAACTGGTTACTATGGTAACACGGGGAACTGGTTACTATGGTAACACGGGGAACTGGTTACTATGGTAACACGGGGAACTGGTTACTATGGTAACACGGGGAACTATAGTTACTATGGTAACACGGGGAACTGGTTACTATGGTAACACGGGGAACTGGTTACTATGGTAACACGGGGAACTGGTTACTATGGTAACACGGGGAACTGGTTACTATGGTAACACAGGGGTTAGCAGAGGGAACATAAGTTAACTGAATATTTACTGAATATTTTAGGGGGTAAGTTTGAATCAATGAACCTTACTGAATAGTTTTAAAAGTCAGACAGCTGACTTTATTTAAATTTATCATTAATTAATTACAGTAAATTGTATTACCTTGGTCGCTAGTATACTGTCCCGACTTCTGCAGTTCCTCCAGAGTGAAGATCTCACTGCTCTTCGGGACTTTATCTTCTGGTAGAGCTCCAGCTGTAATTAATTTAATTAATTAATTTTACTTTACTTTACTTAATAACAAACTTGGCTAATATCGGGTGCAGTCCTATAATTCGCGATCCGGAAACTCATTATTCACGAATCAGTTTGAAAGCTGCTTAGCTGCTAATTCAATTCGTTCAAACTCAGCTTGATTTTAAATGCCTAAACGTAATATGTTTTTGTTTGAAACTGAAGAAGTTTATGGGTTTATCAGTTTATAAAAGTATAAACACCTCTAGAATACCGCCCCATATTCACTCAACCCGGGGTAGTTTATTGAGTGATACCTTGTCTTCGACTTAGCCTAATTTTCATTTTCCCACGAGAAACTATCGGCAGTGCGCTGGTTTAATACTTATACAGTAATACGTGTTCAGTTCACAGAGTAATAGCAAGGTAGTAGTGTTCAGTTCACGTGCTGGTCTAATAACAGAGTGGTAGCAAGGTAGTAGTGTTCAGTTCACGTGCTGGTCTAATAACAGAGTATTAGCAAGGTAGTAGTGTTCAGTTCACGTGCTGGTCTAATAACAGAGTAGTAGCAAGGTAGTAGTGTTCAGTTCACGTGCTGGTCTAATAACATAGCAAGGTAGTAGTGTTCAGTTCACAGAGTAGTAGCAAGGTAGTAGTACCCTGCTACGAGTAGTAGCAAGGTAGTAGTGTTCAGTAATTCACGTGCTGGTCTAATAACAGAGTAGTACTAGTACCAGTAGTAGTGTTTAGTTCACGTTACCTGCCACGAAGAGAGTGAGGAGAGCGTTTAGTTGGGAGCCAGTTAGTTGAGGGAGCTCAGCTAGAGAGGATGGGTCTTGCTTCATCACCTTCTCCTGCAAATAGTATCACGTGTTATTTGCATGTGTATCACCTTCTCCTTCATCAAACATATCATTAGAATATAAGCAGGTAATATCCTCGCTAATAGGAAAGAGTAAGGCAACAGTCATGGAGCGTTCCTCCATTATTAATGGTTTTGTTTTTGTCAGACCCTCATGACTGAACCCTCTGATCTGAAGGGAAATGTTGTATTATCTCTAATATTTATATTATCTCTAATATTTATATTATCTCTAATATTTATATTATCTCTAATATTTATATTATCTCTAATATTTATATTATCTCTAATATTTATATTATCTCTAATATTTATATTATCTCTAATATTTATATTATCTCTAATATTCAGACTGCATTTGTCGGGGTACCGGGGAAATGTTGTATTATCTCTAATATTTATATTATCTCTAATATTGAGACTGCATTTGTCGGGGTACCGGGGAAATGTTGTATTATCTCTAATATTTATATTATCTCTAATATTCAGACTGCATTTGTCGGGGTACCGGGGAAATGTTGTATTATCTCTAATATTTATATTATCTCTAATATTCAGACTGCATTTGTTAGGAAAAATTGCTGGTTAGCAAACATCCAAAGATCTACCATCAACCTTGATCATAGGTACTCAAAAGCTAGAGATAAAAAGTCGAATGTTCACGTGGTTGAGGAAGAAACGGAGGAGGCAACTGTTTTGCCACCGCCAAGCAATACTATTTTTAGCGAAGAAGAAATAGAGATATGTGAGACAACTGATGTGTGGGAATGTGATGACGTGATTGAAGTGCCTCCTCAAGCGATACCGGTGTTAAAAACACCATCCCCTGACACTCTCACAATACCCATAAAAGGTAATCTAAACCCTGAGATGAATGAAATACTCAAAGACCAAGAAATAGCGCAGCAAGTTCAACATTGTACACCCACTCCGACAGAGGTCAGTGTTATGATCGAAAACAAAGCTAAAGTCAACGACAAAGCACCTCTTAAAGTAAAACTAAATACCAATCACCCCGTGCGCGTGAATACCAATGTTCTTCAGCCCCGGCGGTCAGGTGCTACCCAAGCACCCCACAAGAGGAAGTGCCTAATTGTATACGACGACCTCTTCGATGATTTCGATAGCGACAGATTCAGTGGACAGTTTGACATAAACAAGTACAGAGCGTTCTCAGTTGACGACATCCTTACAAAGGGCAGTCTACTATCCAAAGTGCGGAACTTAAAACCTGAGATTGTACTCCTACATGTAGGACACCAGGACATCTTCTGGCAGAGGACCAGTGCCGATGATCTGCTTTCTAAATACAAACAAGTCATATACAAACTCCTGGAATCAACAGAAGCAAAGATCTGTATATCCCTTATTATCCCTGTCCCTGGTTATCCTAACCTTAACGAGACGATCCGAATCGTCAATGATCGTCTATCATCCTTCATTTCGAACTTGAGAAGAGATTCAAGGATAAAGTACGGCGACCGCATTTTCACCTCAAGCAACGATCAGTTAGGCGGATACATAACTAGAGGAACTGATAGTCACGGTGTGACCATCTTCCTGTCCGAAGGAGGCAAAAGGAAAGCTTGGCTCCTCCTTAAAGATGCGCTACAAAGATCCCTTGGTTTGAACCGAGACCGCGAAACTAAACTTAACCTATCTCGACGCACAAATAAAAAAAACACAAATGAGTGAAAACGCATCTGCACATTTTAGAGACCACGTGACCGTCTTCAAGGATCTCCCAATACTATCATGGAATGTCCACGATTCTATGACAAGTAAGGAGGGACCAAAAACGGATGACAAGGATTTTGTAGACGTGCTGCTGCAGAGCTCAATATTTTGTCTCCAGGAAACGAAGCGAGAATTTTTCCTACCTAACTATGAATGCTTCAATAGCACTAGAAAGGACTCTCGCTCAGGAGGTATCTGTATCGGAATTCACCGCTCACTCTCAGGAAAAGTGAAAAGGTTAAATACAGGTTGCCCTGACTTCCAAGCCGTGACAATTTTTCCGCAAGACGACTGCAAATTCACCATTATTAATGTGTACGACTCTCCGGAACAGTCTTCATACAAAGCCAAACGTAAAGCCAAAGGGAGTGGACCAAACCCCCAAATGACCACTCTAGAGCAAATCATGGAGTTCAGAGCACAGAATCCAAATATGGGTGAGATCCTGCTGGTTGGAGACCTGAATGCTCGTACAGGGAACCGTAACGTTGCTGCAGAAGAACTCGAGCCCGATTCAGATCCTGAAGACTTCAATACAGCAAGTTACCCTGGAACCACTGAAAGAGCCAGTAAGGACCAAATAGTCAATGCCAGGGGATCTCTTTTACTGGACTTCCTGGCGTGTAACAAACTCCAAATTCTCAATGGATGTACTTTAGGGGACATCTTTGGAGAGTTCACATCTGTCAACTATAATGGATGCAGTGTAGTTGACTACATGGCAGCTACCCCTGACCTCAAAGAAGCGGTACTTTCTTTTAAAATCCTTGAGCTGAACAAGCACTCTGATCACAAACCCTACATTTGTGACTTGAAGTGTACTAACTCCACAATTGATACGTCAGATCTTCTCGATTCTCTTGAAGATGCGCCCACTAAATACAAATGGAACAACGAAGACGAAGGGACTCACTTCAACTTTCTGGCTGCTCAAAATTCTCCGGAATTCCAAACGAAGATAACCAGGATATCGGCAACCCGTTGCAACAATAAAAACGACGTACTCGAACTTAATAGTAATCTCGTCTCTCTGTACCAGGAATTAGCGGGCACGGTTTTGCCGAAAAAATCCAACTCGCAAACCAAACCGAAACCAGGAAGTAAGAACAGAGTCAAAAGGCACCGGATGAAGCCAAAATCCCCATGGTTTGATGGGTCATGCATCAACAGCAAACGGGAGCTTAATAGGCTGGCTAAATCATACGGGAAAAACCCATCAAGTCAATATCTCAGGGAATTGTACTACGATACGCGTCGATCTTATAGGAAACTCATCAAGTCGAAGAGGTCTGCCTTCATTGAAGAACTCTGCAGAGACATTGAGTCAGGCAAAAATGTCAACTGGGGGAGATTCAAGAGACTCAAACAGATGAAAACTAAAGACAGTACGCTGGACGTGTTTGATATGTTCAATTTCTGTAAATTCTTCAAAGATCTTTACAGCAAACCATCTATGGACAACCTAAAAATCACAGGGCTACAAAACGAGATGGTAAAAGACACCACGCAATCAAGCATTACGGAAATTCTCGACCATGATATCTCTTCTGAAGAGCTGTGTAACAACATCAGGACGCTTAAAAAAAATAAGGCAGTGTCCGAAGATATGATATCTAATGAGTTCCTAAAATCATCGGGAAATAACATGCAATCAGCTGTGTTGCACCTATTCAACCAATGTCTGTCATTTGGTGTCTACCCGTGGAGCACATCTGTCGTGACTCCGCTACATAAAAAGGGTAATGTTTATGACCCAAACAACTACCGTGCGATAGCAGTGGCCAGCAACTTGGGAAAACTCTTTGCGGGAATTTTGCTCAACCGACTAATTGAATTTAGATCCGTAGTGAACCCTGATACTCCAAACCAATTGGGTTTCTGCAAGGGTGCTCAAACAGCAGATCACATACTAACGCTCTCAACATGCATTGAAAAATATGTTAAAGTCGAAAAGAAACGAGTCTTCTCTTGCTTTGTAGACTATGCAAAGGCTTTTGACACTGTTTGTAGGGAAGCGCTACTCTACAAACTTTGGAAACTAGGAGTTCAAGGGCGATTTTTCAATTGTATGGAACACATGTACACCCATTCATCTGCAAAAATAAAACTCCTCAACAAGCTCTCTGAGAAGATTGACGTCCTCTGTGGACTGAACAAGGGCATCCCATGTCCCCGGAACTGTTCAAATGCTTCGTACATGCCCTCTCCGAAGAACTGAACGAGCTAGATAACATCGAAGTGCCCATCATTAACTCCATCAAGGTGACACATCTGCTCTGGGCTGATGACTTAGTACTTCTGGCTTTGAATCCTGAAAGTCTGCATAAAATGCTCTCTGTTCTGTACGCCTACTGTCAGGAGTGGGGCCTAGTGGTCAACATGTCTAAAACCGCTATCATGGTGTTCAACCGCGCTGGTCGTATACTCAAAGACAGCAAGACCTTCGCTTTTGGTTTAACACCGATCGACTCAGTTCGTGAGTACACGTACCTAGGAATGACTTTCACTCTGACAGGATCCCTGAAGGTCGCACAGTCCAAACTTAGGCAGAAAGGACTTCGGAGTTATTTTTCGCTTAAAAGCATGATAGACTTACGACACATAAGGAAAGAGATAATATTTAAACTCTTCGATGCACTTATTGTCCCAGTAGTCTCTTATGGATGCCAGATTTGGCTCCCTCAGACATACTTCATGGGTGCCTTCTCATCGGGTAACTTTCCCAACCTAAAACAGATCAGGCAAGATCCAATAGAAAAACTTCACATCTCGTTTCTCAAGTGGACTCTCAACGTCAATAAACAAACATCAAATGCGGCAATTTGGGGTGACACAGGACGCTACCCTTTGGCGATAGAGCTATCATCCCAAGTGTATAACTACTGGGAAAGATTAGATAAAATGGAGAAAGCTGGATCTAACAGTCTTGTGCGACATGCCTTCAAAGAGCAACGCAGCCTCAGTCTTTCTTGGAACACCAACATCGAGACCGCACGGTCGGTTCTAAACCAACCCAATGGACATCATCTAAAACTCTCACCTTCACAAATCAAAGAAGCGATGCGTTCCAACTTCAGGCAGATATGGAACACTGAGAGATGGAACAACAAGAAACTAACGTTCTACAACACCATAAAGATGAGTTTTGGCTATGAGCAGTACCTCAATATGAATCTGTCGCACGCTGAATCCAAAAAGCTGGCTCAATTCAGATCAAGCTCACACAATTTCAATATTGAGACAGGACGTCATGGAACCCACAAAAGAAACCAGATCGTACCTCGGATATGTAAAGCTTGCTCAACAGAGGACATGGACATGCTCGAAAATTTCGCAGAAATGCCATTCTTCGACCCCATCATCGAAGATGAGGTACACGTCCTCCGGACCTGCTCCCTGTATGAAGACTTTTTTTTTGTTGGGGACTGGCCCGTGGTACCAGCCAATGTTTACTCAAAAAAAATATATATAATATCAATGGTAATAAGAAATTCATCCCCGTGGGGCACATGCATAAATATAAAATGTAAAGGAAATCTCAAACTATTCAATTTAGATTCTACCGGTAAAGTATGCAATGAAGGTTTATAATTTAAAGTTTTATTTTCCAATGGTTAATAGGTAAAGATAAGAAAAGTAAAACAAGACTGAGCACTTCAAAATTTGTAGAATTTGTAACTTGATTTGAAATCGCGGCGATAAAAAAGAATGTCCTATGTTGGCAGTGTAATTGATGAGATATGCGACGTTTATTGAGTGATGCATAAGTGTGTGCATATAATCTAAGATGTAGAGACAAGGTTATTATCGGCATTTTGGTTTATGTTACGCTTTGATTTTCTTAGTCCTGTTATACAATATAACATGAAATTAGGCCAATCGTCTTCGATGTTTTCATTTTGCTGATCGATGAGCATAGTTTTTATACAAGTTTTGTAAATGTTCAGGTTAAATAGACTCGGCGGGGAAGTTGCTGCAACATTATATCGGTTTATTGCTAATAATGGACCTTTAAAAAATACTGAGTTGTTGTAAGGGTGTTGACCATACTTTTCTGACCATTGTGTAGTGAGAATAGAATCCAGGTTAGTATTAAATAATGGTGCACTTTTGGGAATTGTTTTCTTGAGAGACAATGGTACTAGATTAGGAAAGTTTTTCAATTTATGCATTAAAATGAGTGCGTTCTTTACAATGATACTGTGTACTGTCAATATTTTATGTGAATAAAAGCCAGACTTGGTACTTGCTGGGGGGATACCGTCCTTGTACCAGTAATTGACGAAACCAGGTAATACTGCTCGAAGGCCCATTTTCTGTTTTACAAAAAGCGATTCAATATGAGACTTGGCAGCAAAACCCCATACAAGGCTGCAATAATTAAGGTGTGACTGCACAAAACTTTGATAAATTTGAAGACGTGCTTCGAGAGGCAGATATTTTTTAAGTTTGTACATGACTCCTATGTATCTGGACATTTTCATTTTCATGGCAGAAATATGATGGGACCAGTTTAGTTTATCATCTATTATAACTCCTAAAAAACGGGCTTCTGTTTTTCTCTCAATTGTGACACCAGAAATTGCCACATCACGATAATTAAGATTTCTTTGTCGAGAGAAGATCATATAATTCGTTTTTTTAAGATTTAGAGCTAAACCATTATTATCTACCCATTTAACTAAAGCATCGCTAAGAGTTATTAGTTTATCGTAAACTTCATTAAGATTTTCTCCTATCAGGAAGATGTTGGCATCATCTGCGTACATAATGAAATTTGCTATATCTGATATTTGAGGTAGGTCGTTTATGTAGATTATAAAAAGTAAAGGTCCTAATATTGACCCTTGAGGCACGCCGTATAAAATTTGGTTGGTTGAAGATTTTGACGAGCCAATTGATACAAACTGTTTCCTGTTAGTGAGATATGACTTAAACCAGTTTAAGGCTTGACCCCTTATGCCGTAATGGTCCAGCTTGCGCAAGAGTATGGAATGATCCACAAGGTCGAAAGCTTTGCTGAAGTCGATTAAAAGAAGTAAAGTTACCTGCTTTTTGGACATTGAATTAAGAATGGTGTCTTTTGCGTTGAGAAGAGCATGTTCACAAGACCTACCCGGGCGAAAACCGTATTGGTTTTCACATAGTATGCTGTATTTATCTAAAAAACTTATAACTCGGTTATGCATTAGCTTTTCAAATACTTTAGAGAAAGAAGCAAGAAGAGATATTGGCCTGTAATTTTTTATGTCAGATTTAGATCCACCTTTGTGAATTGGGACCACCTTCGCTTCTTTCAAAGCCTGTGGAAAGATCCCCTGTTCAAAAGAACTGTTGACAACGTGGGCTAGTACACTAGTAAAACTGGGACAGCTGTTAGCGATTTTTAGAGGTTCAATTTTAGTGTCTAGTGTGGCTTTATTCTTAAGCAGGTTTATGACGTCCTGAATTTCTGTGGCAGTGACTGGCTTTAAGTAAATACTACTTGGAGTGGCGTTGCGAAGTGTGCTATGGGTTCCACCAGGATCAAAAGTGGTCCTACTACTAATTTCAGACTTAATTTTAGGAGCGATGTTTGAGAAGTAATCGTTAAATTTTTCTGCTACAGCTGCCGGAGTGCTGATTGAGCCGTCTTCGTCAGTCAGTTTAATTGAAGTAGGTTTAGATTTTTTCCTATTAAGAAGACTGTTTATCATTTGCCACTGCTTCTTAGAATTTTCTTTGTTTTGCTCAAAAAATTTTTTGAAGTGCTTGTTTTTAGCTTTATCGATGTGTTTATTACAAAACTTCTTCAGACGGTCATATTTACTGCGGTTACTATCAGATGGTTCCTTAACAAAATCGTAATATGACTCATTTTTACGTTCTATAGCTTCTTCGAGCCAGGGCAGCATCCATGGTTTCGGATTAACACGTTCATTTTGTCTTCGTGATTGTCTTTTTGTGGGATAGGCAGACTCGTAAATCTTATTATAAGCCGTATTTAAATTATTGAACTGTTCGTTGGCATCATTGGTATTGTTAAAAATTTCTGACCAACTTTCATCTGTAATTAAGTCTCTGAATTTTTGATTGTTGGTGTCGTTAAATCTACGTGTTTCAGTTTGAGATACATTTTGTGAGTTAGACGCAGAGCGGTAGCTGCTGGTTGGCGTGTTATCAAGATTTATTGTAGTGACTATTGCTAAGTGATCAGACATATCTGTCGTTAAGACGTTACAGCTTATTGTATCCTCAAGATTGTTTGTGTAGATGTGGTCAATAAGCGTGGCACTATGGTCCGTTAGGCGAGTTGGGCGTGATACAATTTGAATAAAACCGTAAGAGGACGCAATATCTATAATGTTCTGACATGCTTGGTTGCTGCTGTGCTTCAGTAAATCAAGGTTGAAATCTCCATGAAGCGTCATATGTTTACGGGTGTGTCTCCCTAGGTTGTGCAGCGTATTTTTGAAAATTTCTAGAAACGCTTCAGGTCTCCTAGCGGGAGAACGGTAAACATTGCCAATTATTTTCGTTCTGTTGTATCCTTTGCACTGATGGAGCTTGATAAATTGGAATTCGCCACTAGTATTAGTTGGTTCAGGGTTTGGAGTGAAAATATCAATTTTATCATAATCGACTACACGTTTGTGTACATAAGTGGCTAGCCCCCCACCTTTTCCAGATGGGCGAATTGGATCCTGGATAAATGGTTCATGAAATCCATCTAAGGTAACGTCGTTTATTCCGTTCGGTAATTTCCCTAAAGTGCAATTAGTTTCGTTAAAACACAATATATCATACTTATCATAAGTCTCAATATCATCACGTAGTTGATCTATATTCTTAATAAGGGATCTTATGTTCATAGAAAATGTTTTAAGTTGAGAGCAGGTAGATTTTTTCACGTTACGTTGTTGTTTATACTGACAACTAGTTAGGAAAGATGAAATATTGCTCCAACACCTCCTACCGACACCGCTTTAGTCAGAGAGCCAAAACCTGTCTTTTCGCTAACTTAGAGGGGCTATTCACAGATACCAGCCTCATAAGAGAGACAGCGAGGTTCTTGGTGAGAGCAAACAACAGGCGTTTCCCGAAGAAGGAAGTCACTAAGAAGGATCTGCTGAAGTCCAGCTGTAAAGTCCCCGCTACACCTCAACGGAACTCCTCTGCGGACACGTGACGGTCAAGTCGGGCTTCATTTCATTTCATATTACGATCAACATATCATATCATTTTGGAACATGTTCATGGGAATTAAATTATTTTATTTGCACTTGTTTCTCTTTCAACAAAAGATGTGACGAAGTTAAATTTTTATGATTTTTAAATTTTTATTTTAAGAATACTCTTGCACATTATTTATTTATTTATTTCTATTATATTGATGTATAGTCAAGACGTGAGTGTTAGGGCTCTCATTGACAAATTTATGTTTAATCCTGTTTAATCCTGTTTAATTTATGTTTAATCCTGTTTAATCCTGTTTGTCGGGGTACCGGGGAAATGTTGTATTATCTCTAATATTTATATTATCTCTAATATTTATATTATCTCTAATATTTATATTATCTCTAATATTTATATTATCTCTAATATTCAGACTGCATTTGTCGGGGTACCGGGGAAATGTTGTATTATCTCTAATATTTATATTATCTCTAATATTGAGACTGCATTTGTCGGGGTACCGGGGAAATGTTGTATTATCTCTAATACTTATATTATCTCTAATATTCAGACTGTATTTGTCGGGGAACCAATACAACAGATTGACCTCTGTACGTGATAACACACTTAACAAAGGAGTTATAATTATAGTTTAAAGTTTAATATTGTGTTCGTCTAGTCAGATAATCAATGTCTAAAGATTGGTAGTTACAAGGGGGAGGCACAAAGAGTAGTTTAGATATATGCAATTATGAGGTGTATGTTAGATAAGGCACACTAAGGTGAATTGTACTAATCCCATGCTCATTGCTCCAAATAACAATACAATATATTTCATAGCTTGATGGTTTACTTTATCCAAAGAAAGATATGTTGCACTGTATTATCTCTAATACTCATTGCTCCAAATAACAATAAAATATATTTCATGGTTCATAGCTCCTCACTTTATCATAGAACTGGCTCCTCCCTGAACAGAGGCTTAATAATGGTTTACTTTATCAGACGCTTGGTAGCGCTAGCGAGCAGCAAATCTCCAAACAAAGATATGATCTCCAACACACGACCAGATCATAGTTAATCCTAATTATTTGCTTTACCGGCACTTTACCAGCGTCCTATCGACAATTTACCGGCGATTTACCGCCTTTCGCTTTAAACGAGAAAGGCAACGGTATCCGCTCCAACTACTCAACTTAAATCTTGATTTCATTCAACTACACAGGAAAATGCTGTACAGTATTCTGTAGTGTTTTGTCTCTTTTATCGACTCATCAAATTATTACGCTAGTAATTGTGGTAACATGACACTGTGAAGTGTGATGCATAATTTAGAATTAGCCTTTTCTTATCATTTCTTTTTGCACACTGTTCGTTGATGCATCGCTAAATTATTCATGGGATTAATATTAGATTTAATACGTAATACGTAATAACACTTACCATTATATAGAGCTGATTAGTAAGGAAGCTTTATGGTAACTAGCAGTGTTGCCATGGTAACTAGCAGTGTTGCCATGGTAACTAGCAGTGTTGCCATGGTAACTAGCAGTGTTGCCATGGTAACTAGCAGTGTTGCCATGGTAACTAGCAGTGTTGCCATGGTAACTAGCAGTGTTGCCATGGTAACTAGCAGTGTTGCCATGGTAACTAGCAGTGTTGCCATGGTAACTAGCAGTGTTGCCATGGTAACTAGCAGTGTTGCCATGGTAACTAGCAGTGTTGCCATGGTAACTAGCAGTGTTGCCATGGTAACTAGCAGTGTTGCCATGGTAACTAGCAGTGTTGCCATGGTAACTAGCAGTGTTGCCATGGTAACTAGCAGTGTTGCCATGGTAACTAGCAGTGTTGCCATGGTAACTAGCAGTGTTGCCATGGTAACTAGCAGTGTTGCCATGGTAACTAGCAGTGTTGCCATGGTAACTAGCAGTGTTGCGATGGTAACTAGCAGTGTTGCGATGGTAACTAGCAGTGTTGCCATGGTAACTAGCAGTGTTACCATGGTAACTAGCAGTGTTGCCATGGTAACTAGCAGTGTTGCCATGGTAACTAGCAGTGTTACCATGGTAACTAGCATGGTAACTAGCAGTGTTACCATGTTAACTAGCAGGTTACTATGGTAACTAGCAGTGTTACCATGGTAACTAGCAGTGTTGCCATGGTAACTAGCAGTGTTGCCATGGTAACTAGCAGTGTTGCCATGGTAACTAGCAGTGTTGCCATGGTAACTAGCAGTGTTGCCATGGTAACTAGCAGTGTTGCGATGGTAACTAGCAGTGTTGCCATGGTAACTAGCAGTGTTACCATGGTAACTAGCAGTGTTGCCATGGTAACTAGCAGTGTTGCCATGGTAACTAGCAGTGTTACCATGGTAACTAGCATGGTAACTAGCAGTGTTACCATGTTAACTAGCAGGTTACTATGGTAACTAGCAGTGTTACCATGGTAACTAGTAGTGTTACTATGGTAACTAGCAGTGTTACCATGGTAACTAGTAAGTATGGTCCCAACCTTGAAACTAGCAGGAGTTAGCTCGTTAGTCATTATCATGTAGAGTTGTTGAGATATCTCTTTCGTCTTCTTTTCTTCTATCAGAGCTTGATCCTCGAAATACTTCTTCCTTTTTTGCTCTGCAAGCCACTTTTGTTCCATCAACAGGAAGTCTTCCTGATGGAGATTTGGTTATGGTAGTGCGATATTCGGTAACAGCAGAGGGGGTAATCACACTATATAGTGACAACACTATATAGTGACAACACTATATAGTGACAACACTATATAGTGACAAGCACTTTATAATGCAGCAGAGGGTCCTCGTAAGTTTTAATTTTTACAAAAGTTTCTTTTGTAAAGATTAAAATACAAACTTTATGAAGAGGATGAGGAGGTTGAATTTTTTATTTTAAAAACGTTAATAAAAGTTCTAAACAAGTCTTATCTTTCCCTAAAACAAACAACTAAATGTCAAAACTTCACTGAGGTTTATGCCAATATCTCTTCACTCTTGTCATTAGCTAAATTACGGAGATAAATATCAAATTTAAGAGATCTTTATTTAATATTACAGCTATTATTATGTGACAAAACTTAATACATAATTAATATATTAATTACTTCAACTTTTTATAAATGTTAAATAATATTACCTGCAGTAAAGCCTGGAATAACCTAGTAACCAGCTAGTAACCTAGTAACCAGCCAGTAACCTAGTAACCAGCTAGTAACCTAGTAACCAGCCAGTAACCTAGTAACCAGCCAGTAACCTAGTAACCAGCTAGTAACCTAGTAACCAGCTAGTAACCTAGTAACCAGCCAGTAACCTAGTAACCAGCTAGTAACCTAGTAACCAGGCAGTAACCTAGTAACCAGGCAGTAACCTAGTAACCATCTAGTAACCTAGTAACCAGCCAGTAACCTAGTAACCAGCTAGTAACCTAGTAACCAGCTAGTAACCTAATAACCATATTACCTGCAGTAAAGCCAGCTCCTCGTCCAGACCCTGGAATTTCTCCAGCTCCTTCGTGAGTCTGTCTGTGTTGGCTATGTTCACTTTCTTTCCATCTTGATTAGTGGTGAGAACTGTCAGAGGTCTGTTACGGAGATCGTGAATCTAGGGAGTTATTTATTCAATATTATTATTTTAAACCCCCTCCCCTCTCTAGCCCTCTTAGTCCCCCCTCTAGCCCTCCTAGTCCCCTCTCTAGCCCTCCTAGTCCCCTCTCTAGCCCTCCTAGTCCCCTCTCTAGCCCTCTTAGTCCCCCCTCTAGCCCTCCTAGTCCCCTCTCTAGCCCTCCTAGTCCCCTCTCTAGCCCTCCTAGTCCCCCCTCTAGCCCTCCTAGTCCCCTCTCTAGCCCTCCTAGTCCCCTCTCTAGCCCTCTTAGTCCCCCCTCTAGCCCTCCTAGTCCCCTCTCTAGCCCTCCTAGTCCCCCTCTAGCCCTCCTAGTCCCCTCTCTAGCCCTCCTAGTCCCCCTCTAGCCCTCATAGTCCCCCCTCTAGCCCTCCTAGTCCCCCTCTACTCTCTAGTCCTCCTAGTCCCCCTCTCTAGCCCTCCTAGTCCCCCCTCTAGTCCTCCTAGTCCCCTCTCTAGCCCTCCTAGTCCCCTCTCTAGCCCTCTTAGTCCCCCCTCTAGCCCTCCTAGTCCCCTCTCTAGCCCTCCTAGTCCCCTCTCTAGCCCTCCTAGTCCCCCCTCTAGCCCTCCTAGTCCCCTCTCTAGCCCTCCTAGTCCCCTCTCTAGCCCTCTTAGTCCCCCCTCTAGCCCTCCTAGTCCCCTCTCTAGCCCTCCTAGTCCCCCTCTAGCCCTCCTAGTCCCCTCTCTAGCCCTCCTAGTCCCCCTCTAGCCCTCATAGTCCCCCCTCTAGCCCTCCTAGTCCCCCTCTACTCTCTAGTCCTCCTAGTCCCCCTCTCTAGCCCTCCTAGTCCCCCTCTAGCCCTCCTAGTCCCCTCTCTAGCCCTCCTAGTCCCCTCTCTAGCCCTCTTAGTCCCCCCTCTAGCCCTCCTAGTCCCCTCTCTAGCCCTCCTAGTCCCCTCTCTAGCCCTCCTAGTCCCCCCTCTAGCCCTCCTAGTCCCCTCTCTAGCCCTCCTAGTCCCCCTCTAGCCCTCCTAGTCCCCTCTCTAGCCCTCCTAGTCCCCCTCTAGCCCTCATAGTCCCCCCTCTAGCCCTCCTAGTCCCCCTCTACTCTCTAGTCCTCCTAGTCCCCTCTCTAGCCCTCCTAGTCCCCCCTCTAGCCCTCCTAGTCTCCTCTCTAGCCCTCCTAGTCCCCTCTCTAGCCCTCCTAACCCCCCTCTAGCCCTCCTAGTCCCCCTCTAGCCCTTCTAGTCCCCTCTCTAGCCCTACTAATCCCCCTCTAGCACTCCTAGTCCCCCCTCTAGCCCTCTTAGTCCCCCCTCTAGCCCTACTAATCCCCCTCTAGCACTCCTAGTCCCCCCTCTAGCCCTCCTAGTCACCCCTCTAGCCCTCCTAGTCCCCTCTCTAGCCCTCCTAGTCCCCCCTCTAGCCCTCCTAGTCCCCTCTCTAGCCCTCCTAGTCCCCTCTCTAGCCCTCCTAGTCCCCCCTCTAGCCCTCCTAGTCTCCTCTCTAGCCCTCCTAGTCCCCTCTCTAGCCCTCCTAACCCCCCTCTAGCCCTCCTAGTCCCCCTCTAGCCCTTCTAGTCCCCTCTCTAGCCCTACTAATCCCCCTCTAGCACTCCTAGTCCCCCCTCTAGCCCTCTTAGTCCCCCCTCTAGCCCTACTAATCCCCCTCTAGCACTCCTAGTCCCCCCTCTAGCCCTCCTAGTCACCCCTCTAGCCCTCCTAGTCCCCCTCTAGCCCTCCTAGTCCCCCCTCTAGCCCTCCTAGTCCCCTCTCTAGTCCTCCTAGTCCCGCCTCTAGCCCTCCTAGTCCCGCCTCTAGCCCTCCTAGTCCCCTCTCTAGCCCTCCTAGTCCCCTCTCTAGCCCTCCTAGTCCCCTCTCTAGCCCTCCTAGTCCCCTCTCTAGCCCTCCTAGTCCCCCCTCTAGCCCTCCTAGTCCCCTCTCTAGCCCTCCTAGTCCCCTCTCTAGCCCTCCTAGTCCCCTCTCTAGCCCTCCTAGTCCCCCCTCTAGCCCTTCTAGTCCCCCCTCTAGCCTTTCTAGTCCCCTCTCTAGCCCTCCTAGTCCCGTCTCTAGCCCTCCTAGTCCCGTCTCTAGCCCTCCTAGTCCCCCCTTTAGCCCTCCTAGTCCCCCCTATATCCCTCCTAGATTATTATTAATCACTGCAATGCCGGGCTCTATTAAGGTATTTAAGAACCAAACCTGCAAACCTTTTTTGAATAACCCTGTAAGTGTATATATACACTTACAGGGTTATTCAAAAAAGGTTTGCAGGCCGATTACCGACCGATTATCGGCCGGTAATCGGCACTAGAGCATTAGTCAAGTAATAAGCAAAACTGTAAAAGAGCAAGTATATATACTTGCTCTTTTACAGTTTTGCTTATTACTTGACTAATGCTCTAGTGCCGATTACCGGCCTAGTGCCGATAATCGGTCGGTAATCGGCCAGAATCTTCCAATCACGTACGATAAAAATCACTTTTCTCTAAAAATGTGAGCTAATTTGATCCTACTGCTAACAGCTGTGATAATTTAAATAGAGGAAGACCCCCCGGCCCCCTTAAACAGAGGAAGGATCTCTCATTTAACAGAATGTTGGCCGATAAATCCACTTTCTACTGTTACCGTGAAGGAAGTTCGACGAAGATTGATTTAATCTTTTGATATTTTTCTTACTAGTAGTAAACCCGCGATGGGGGCCACCCAAGGGCCTCAATGGGATATTACATAAAAGTATATAATGATAATCATATACTCGAACAATATCAATAAATATTATGATTGGTTAGTCCCCCCCCTCTAGCCCTCCTAGTCCCCTCTCTCTAGCCCTCCTAGCCCCTCTAGCCCTCCTAGTCCCCCCTCTAGCCCTCCTAGTCCCCCTCTAGCCCTCCTAGTCCCCCTCTATCCCTCCTAGTCCCTCCTCTAGCCCTCATAGTCCCCTCTCTAGCCCTTCTAGTCCCCCCTCTAGCCCTCCTAGTCCCCCTCTAGCTCTCCTAGTCCCCCCTCTAGCCCTCCTAGTCCCCCTCTAGCTCTCCTAGTCCCCCCTCTAGCCCTCCTAGTCCCCCCTCTAGTCCTCCTAGTCCCCCCTCTAGCCCTCCTAGTCCCCCCTCTAGCCCTCCTAGTCCCCCCTCTAGCCCTCCTAGTCACCCCTCTAGCCCTCCTAGTCCCCCCTCTAGCCCTCCTAGTCCTCCTCTAGCCCTCCTAGTCCCCCTCTACTCTCTAGCCCTCCTAGTCCCCCCTCTAGCCCTCCTAGTCCCCTCTCTCTAGCCCTCTTAGTCCCCCCTCTAGCCCTCCTAGTCCCCCTCTACTCTCTAGCCCTCCTAGTCCCCCCTCTAGCCCTCCTAGTCCCCCCTCTAGCCCTCCTAGTCCCCCTCTAGCCCTCCTAGTTCCCCCTCTAGTCCTCCTAGTCACCCTCTAGCCCTCCTAGTCCCCCCTCTAGCCCTCCTAGTCCCCCCTCTAGCCCTCCTAGTCACCCCTCTAGCCCTCCTAGTCCCCCCTCTAGCCCTCCTAGTCCCCCTCTACTCTCTAGCCCTCCTAGTCCCCCCTCTAGCCCTCCTAGTCCCCCCTCTAGCCCTCTTAGTCCCCTCTCTAGCCCTCCTAGTTCCCCCTCTAGCCCTCCTAGTTCCCCCTCTAGTCCTCCTAGTCCCCTCTCTAGTCCTCCTAGTCACCCCTCTAGCCCTCCTAGTCCCCCTCTACTCTCTAGCCCTCCTAGTCCCCCTCTAGCCCTCCTAGTCCCCTCTCTCTAGCCCTCCTAGTCACCCCTCTAGCCCTCCTAGTCCCCTCTCTTGACCTCATAGTCCCCTCTCTAGCCCTCCTAGTCCTTCCTCCCCCTAGTTCCATTCTTATCAGCATTCTACCCTGATCTACTAACAATTACTTTCTAACTCTATTACGACTAGTAGGGCGGATAGTTAATATCATGGATGGATTGTGGGTAACATGAAGATGCTATACCTTTAATATGCCATTCTGCGAAGCTTTTGTTATGAATAATAAGGATGGAGGATTTACTTTATTGTAACCGTTCATTCCTTAATTAAAATACTTGCATTGTCAGTCTTCGTGGTTTGGGGAATTATAGAATTCCATAATTCCCTAAACCAATGCCGACAATGAGGGCATTTTAATTAATGATTGCAGCTTGATTATGCATCAAAGAAACTTCATTCACATTGTGAAGTAGCATCAAGGTAGCTTCATTACGAATTATAAACATGTGCACTATGAACAAGTAACCATAGTAACACGTGACATGCGCACTGACCGTCCATCTCAGGACTATATAATAATGGACTGTTGAACAGCTCTAATACAGTAATTCAACAAGGTAATATTAATCTAAGAGACAGGAATATTTGTAACCCCTTGTTTCATTGACATGGTCTTTGATCCTGTTGAAAAGAGGGTATTAACAGGAACACGCTGACCCGACCTATTATGCTCATAGTAACCCACGTGCTAATCTAAGTAACCATAGTAACACGTGCTAAATCACGTGACATTACCATGAGTCTGGAGTCTGCTAGTTCATCCTCCAGATCCCTGATGTCCTTGTAGGCCACTTCTCGCTCCTCCTTCAGGTAATGTAGCTCCAGTTCTTGATCCTGAAATGTTATTAGTCACCGGTAACATAGTAACCAGCTAGTAATCTAGTAACCAGCTAGTAACCTGGTAACCAGCTGGTAACTTAGTGACCAGCTAGTAACCTGGTGACCAGCTAGTAACCTAGTGACCAGCTAGTAACCTAGTAACCAGCTAGTAACCTGGTGACCAGCTAGTAACCTAGTGACCAGCTAGTAACCTGGTGACCAGCTAGTAACCTAGTGACCAGCTAGTAACCTGGTGACCAGCTAGTAACGTAGTGACCAGCTAGTAACCTGGTGACCAGCTAGTAACCTGGTGACCAGCTAGTAACCTGGTAACCAGCTGGTAACCTAATGACCAGCTAGTAACATAGTAACCAGTTAGTAACCTAGTAACCAGCTGGTAACCTAGTGACCAGCTAGTAATCTAGTAACCAGCTAGTAACATAGTAACCAGTTAGTAACCTAGTAACCAGCTAGTTACTTAGTAACCAGTTAGTAGCCTAGGAACCAGTTAGTAACCTGGTAACCAGCTGGTAACCTAGTGACCAGCTAGTAACATGATAACCAGTTAGTAACCTAGTAACCAGCTAGTAACCAGCTAGTAACCTAGTAACCAGCTAGTAACATAATAACCAGTTAGTAACCTAGTAACCAGCTAGTAACCTAGTAACCAGCTAGTAACCTAGTAACCAGCTAGTAACCTAGTAACCAGCTAGTAACCTAGTAACCAGCTAGTAACCTAGTAGCAGTATATGTAACCTGTCGTTAAACTCACATCCCGGTGTCTTTGATGAATTAGAGCGAATAACTTTCAATTGTTTCAAATATCTAAATAATGTAGGTATCTGATAAACATATTGGTTGCAGCTTCAATAATTTGTGTTCCATTCCGGCGTGTTATTTGCAGTAAAATTTCATTTTGTTTACTTCTTGCCTGGTCTAAAAGTAACACTAATCATGCTTTTTCTTTCATTAGAGTAAGCATTAGTTACCATGGTAACTTACGTTTATTTGTCGCTTAGTTCGTTCCAGTTCATCCTCCAAGTAATGTATTTCTTCTTCCTGGTCCAGAGCCAGATTGAAGTACTCTTGGTAGTCTGAAATGTTCTATATTTTATGGTGTATTACCATGGTAACACTACCTTATATGGTATATATGTTATCATGGTCACATGACTTTAAATGGTTTGTTACCATGGTAACACTACATCATAATATGATCTAAACATAGGATTATCATTTAAAAACAGGGTTCTTTTGCGATAGTGTAATTGCGACAACTGGATACTTGGATAGCGCTAGTTGTCGCCATCCAGCGCTAGTTGTCGCAATTACACTATCGCAAAAGAACCAAAAACAGCATGTTTCCCAGCTTGAGCTCTATGCTGCCAGCTTAGTTACAACATTAAAAGCCTGCACCTTCCTTATAAGCTCATAGTCCAAACTCACCATCGTATATACTATGCTTTTCTTGCTTCAATCGTTCTATTTCTTCCAGAAGGTTCTTTCTGAAATGAAACATATGTTATTTACCTAGAACTTTATGGAATATTGTTAATTTCCCTAATAATAACTAATACAAATAGTTGTTTCTGACAGCAGCTGTTGCAGATTGTTTGCAGATAAATGTAATACGTAAATTGTAACGTTATTTATTTGTTAATATGTTATTTAGTTGTTGATATGTTCCTGCCTGACAAACATATAATAAGTTTGGTAATTTAACTTGTCGACACTTTAAGTTTGCTAACCCGGTTTCTTATTTTGAGGGGGCTTATCTTTACACGTGCAATATATTTTACTTGTTTTACAGTCAAACTTTAACTTTAAGTCATCAGTAGGTCCGAAGTGATATTCACTATATCATTTATTTTCTCTTGCACACAAAAGTTCGTGTATTTTAAAGCCTGATTTCATCCCAGTTAACTAGATTTAGTTTAGGTCACCGCACAGTTCATCCCTGTTAACTAGATTTAGTTTAGGTCACCGTACAGTTCTGGTCATACTATGATATGATAAAGGATGACAGTGTTTTTAATCACAGCCACGCCTCAAACTGCTGGAATTCCACTAAGACGGGATTTACATCAGGGTTTGACGGTGCTGAATTAGCCAAAGTTTTAGGTACTGAAAGATAATATCTATCATATTCTATATAAAATGTGAGTGTATATACCTGGTAGAGACAGTGACAGAAGCAGGACTCGTAACAGAGGGACTGATTAATCCAGGACTCATCAGACCAGGACTCATCAGACCCGGACTCATAAGAGCGGGACTGGCCGGACTACTCCTCCTACAACCATCAGTCTCTACTGAGCTGAGAGCTAGAGAGTTGGGAGTGGGGGTCCTGGAGCCCCCGATCATTACGTCCTCTCTCTTAGACCTGCTGTTAGTGTCTTTAGACTTCTCAAGGAACCTCTTCTTTGCTTTGTTCATGGTTTCAGCTGCGTTCTGTAGGTCTGTCTTGTCCTTGAAGAGCAGTCTGTTCACCGCGTCTGTTTGGGTCATCCTGTTGACACATCTCCTGTCGTTAGCGAACCAACTCTCTCCCTGCAGAACCACTACTTTCCTGGATTTCTCTGCCCTAGCTTCCTTGATCTCCTGCTTGGGAGGGTCAGTGCCCGTTTGTTTAGACACTAGCTTACTTCTTACTTCTATAGCTTTAGTCTCAGTCCACCTTTCCACCATTACCTTCTTAACCTCCACATAACGTCTTGCTAAACTCTCGCTCTCACGCTTGGGGAGGTAGTCGAACAAATGCTTTATAGCTTTAGATATCTCCTCGTGTTTCATCCCTCTTCCCAGATCCCGGATCAGTTTCTGAGTCTCGTCTCCAGATAACTTACTGGAGAGGATACTGACAGCTTTCTCGAACTCTCTCTTGTTGGGATCTGTCTGTATGTTGTTCAGAACGTTCGGGATATCTTTCTCTTTCAGTTTAGGTAGCTGGAGTTCTATCACTTTCTTCATGGACTCGTAAGGGAGGTCTTCCAGCAGACTTGTAGCCAACACTTTCTTGTTGTTCTCTGACATTGAGCTGAAGTTCCTCATCATCAGCTCTGTCATGTCCTTCTTGTTTAGCAAGTTCTCGCAGATCTTCATTGATAATATCTTGCACTCGCTGTACGGTCGTTCGTTGACGTATTGTTCAAAGATATCGTACATATCGTCTACATCTATGTTCTTGACAAGCTCCTTCATAATATCAATCAGTTGCTGGTCACTCTTGTTTCTGAACCGCGTCTTCACGATCTCCAGCAGTTCTCGGTCGGTAATGCTTTTAACAAAACCCTTCTCAAACTCTATGAGTTTATAGAGAGGGAGGTTAGCGATCTCTTTGAGCAGCTGTTCCAGCAGAGGAATCTCCTCCTCCTCTTTTGCTGATATAGCACCTATCTGATTCTTCACACTAGTTTTAGAGTTCCTCAGCTCGTGTTTCAGTTTATCTGATAACTCCAGTTTGCTTGAACTCGTCTCGACGTTCTTCTTCTTCGACTCGAACAACTGCTTGATACTTTTAGTAGACTTCTTGTTGGGAAGATCGGTCGGTTTAGAAGGTTTATCTACATTATTATGATTGAGTTGCTTCTCAGGGGTGGTTTTGTCCACGTACTTAGAGTGAAAGTCACTGACCATCTTTTTAAGGCGACTCTTTTTCCCATTACCACCTACAGCCTCGTTCTTTTGAGGGGTGAAGGAGTTTTGTCCGGTAGAATCAGTTTTGTGAGCGAATATAGAGGGGGGTTTGACGATGAAGTTGTTGAGTTTGCCAGCTGGAGGGGTAACTACAATGTTAGGAAACTTGTTCAGATCGTTCTGTGGAGGAGGATCCACCTGGATACCGCTGTCAACCTGTTTTATTTTAGCAGTCTGACACGACGTGGTGGACAGATCGTTAGTAGGCGTCTGGGTCAGCACTGATATTGTGAGATTTACAAAGTGGGTCTGGCATTCCTTATCCTGAGGTTCTGGTGATTCTGACAGTCTGAACGCATCTCCGAAATCAAAGTCGTCGTTAAAAGGATCATCATCTTCGTCATACACAGAGGAGTCCTCGGATACAGCTGATTCTGACTGCACAAACTCCTGACGGATTACTCTGCCGTACTCGTCAAATGAAATAGTCTGTGACATTCTCTTGCTACTGTGAGCCGAGGATTTCTTAGGCTTGAAGCCATCTTCTTTAGGAGGAGGAGGGGGAGGGTTTAACTTACAAACATCAACATCTATAGCCAGGCCTTTAGTCTCATACTTCCTCCTAAAGTCCTCTCTCCTCTTCTGTAAATCACTGGATGAGTAGAGCCTGTTTATGTTCACTAATTCCACTGATATTGGGTCCTTTAGTGGTATTGTAGCTACTTGAAGGGGAGGGAGGGTGGGAGGGGTCGCTACTACACATGGTGGTGAGCTCAGGGAGTTTACTGAGAACCGCCGTGCAAATACTACCACATGTTGCGTGCTTTCCTCCTCCGTCATTAACCGCGAGTCATGGTTACCATGGTTACAAGAGTCCCTGATCTCTGAGATTTTGTGGGATCTCGCAGCTCACTCGTTACAAAACACCAGTTAACGATACTTGTAACTGAGCAATAAAAACGTATCAACAAGAACGGTAACTAAGCAACAAGATCGGTAACCAAGCAACAAGAGGTGAAGGAGCGGAGCAAGTAAATAAGATTCAGGCGGGAGAAAGTGAGGTCGGATACGAGCCCGAGTTTTGGAATCTGGAGCTGACTGGTGGTGTTGACAAGTTGTATAGCTGTGTGTAAGCGCTGGCAATATTTATTATTTCTAGCGGTCTGATATTCTGTATAATACCTGGGGAGCTGGAAGTGCTGACTTCTGTGTGACTACTGTCAGTGTTTCAACTACTGTTTCTTCTTTAATTATTAGAGAGTTGGCCTTGAAGCCCACAATAAAGAAGAACCTAACCCTGAATAAACACTGATAGAATGGAAGTGACGACACAGTTAGATATTGGAGTTAATGTTGCCTAGCAACGCGGCCTGACAAGGCGTTGAAAAGTACGCCAGCTACTGTGCCTACGTAACTTCTAGAAAATACCAGCCTTTTAATGGACCCAAGTACTCCTCAATTACCCGGTAGTTTCGTGTCCAGCTGGCTGGAACACATAATGGGTGGCTGATTTCAAATCAGTCCAGATAATGAGATGTTATCTAATATCTTAGTGAAGACTGGGAGGGAGGGAGGGAGGGAGGGAGGGAGAGAGGGAGGAGGGAGGGAGGGATGTTTGATCACGTGACGTGACGTTATCGTCTGAGGATATACCGTAAATTCCGTGATATAACTTCACAGATTTTAGTCAAGCTGTAGATGTTATGTGTGATCTCAGGTATTGTTAATCCAGACAGCACGTGGTTTCTAGGTGATACTGGTTACTAGGTTACTAATACTGGTCACTAGGTTACCAGACACCACGTGCTCCATGCATGATATCAGTTAAACGCTGTTAGAGAGTCTTGGCAGTGGAAGTAAAGAGGAGAAACTCGATGATAAGCTGAAGAGACTCAAGAGAGGTTGCTACCATGGTAACGAGGTGCAATAAGCTGAATCCTAACAAGCGTGCGAATTAAGAATTCTAAAGAGAATATTATTTTAAAATTGTCTCCTAAAATTCTTCGATATTACCAGCAGAGTTTCAGGCTGTTTGATTTATTCAAGGAGAATGAAGCCAATTTTAGAATTTTAAAATACGGCATTCCTCGCAGGCAATATATATTATTATATAGTTAAACACTATACAGTTTAGTATACAGTTGTATTTATATTTTATTCATTTGAGGTGACGAGTATAATATATGACGAGAGGTTGCTATGGTGACGAGTATAATATATGACGAGAGGTTGCTATGGTGACGAGTATAATATATGACGAGAAGCTACGAAATATTTGGTGATTAGTAAGCACCAACAATTAAAGCAACCTTCTTCTGGTGTTAGTCTTTTATAAGACTAAGCTAAACAGACTTCTTTCTCTCTCACTATTGTGAAAGAGAGGAATCCAGTCGGAATGCAGTTTAGTGCCAGGTGAAGTACTTGTAGGGTCTCATCTCTCATAATAACATATTGTTATAATGATAGCGCTGTTCACAACGGCGACTTTAAGATTCAGGTTATTAAGTGAAACAAGTTAACGTTGCCATAGTTACCAGGTTAACGTTGCCATAGTTACCAGGTTAACGTTGCCATAGTTACCAGGTTACCGTTGCCAAAGTTACCAGGTTAACGTTGCCATAGTTACCAGGTTAACGTTGAACGCTCCTCACTATGCGGACACGCTAAACGTTCTCTTTCAGACTTTATATTTCTTAAACAGTTAAACTGTCAGCATTCTGTCACCTAGCAACCTGACTTGAGTAGTATCGGGAAACAAGTGTCACCTAGCAACCAACTGTCACCTAGCAACCTGTCGCACGTGAAATTTCCATGAGAGTACGTTCGTGGAATGTTGCAGGACTATAACAGAAAGGGGGGGGGGGGGATACAGAAACTACAGACTACAGAAAGTATCAGCAAGTTTTGTTAGAGAAAAATAAACGATAGACAGTCCAATTGTTCTTTGCAATTAATTTAATCTGACAACTTTGTGGAGACTACTAAAGGTAGGCGCGACGGTGGGAACTTGTTTACTACTTTACTAGAGTGCATGGTGTCACCATGGTGATAGTGCATGGTGTCACCACTACCTTGTTTGTGGTTTTTTATTTTGTCTGTACTTGGTCAGTTTTAAATCTGCAACTATGTTTCTAAATCGCATGTTCGTGCTTCAACCTTTCGGAGTTTTTGTTGACACCACAATAATTGTACTTAAGTAGTTAATAACACAATTAGGTATCAGAACCACTGGTAGAGTGGTTCTGTAATCTCAAATCTCAAATCACAGAAAAACATGATTCGTGGGATAGTCTGGTCACTTCAGTAGATTTGATCAAACCTAGAACCAGAAATATAATGGAATGGACATCATTTTAGATTATTCCAACCTTACAAACTTATTCCCTAGATTTCTGTCATATGCAATAAGCTAATAAGCATCTGAGCATTTTAAAACAATGTTTCCCTTTCTGACATTCAGTGTGGGGCTAGTGCTATGTAATCATATGTTAAGAGAGGTTTTGTTATAATATTATGTTTAAAGTTGATTTGCATATCGAAGAGGCTTTGAAAATACAATTTTGTTAAAATATTTTGAAAATTTTGTGGAATTCAGGCAAGTAAAAAAGGTACAACGTTATATTAACGTTATATTATTTATAAGTAGTCAAACCATGTGACACAACGGACCCACTTAACAAATCTTTGAGCCCATTATAGTACATGAACAAGTAGGTTACCTGGTTACCTGGTTACCTGGTTACCTGGTTACCTGGTTACCTGGTTACCTGGTTACTTGGTTACCTGGTTACTTGGTTACCTGGTTACCTGGTTACCTGGTTACTTGGTTACCTGGTTACCTGGTTACCTGGTTACCTGGTTACCTGGTTACTTGGTTACCTGGTTACCTGGTTACCTGGTTACCTGGTTACCTGGTTACCTGGTTACCTGGTTACCTGGTTACCTGGTTACCATTATAAGATTATAGTACATGAACAAGTAGGTCCTTATTAGCAGATGCTGTTACAGGGATTCTCTGCAGTCAATATTTAAAACACGCATTTGTATAGGACTCTTGTAACCATGGTAACGCATTTGTATAGGACGTTGCTAACAAGGCCCTATTCATATTCAGAATCCTTTTATATTATACTATTCTGTTCAATGATTTGTTGGGGCGCCAAATCTGTAGCAGAAAAGTAGCCCTTTTCTACTATATCGGGCACTGATGCTGGTGCATGGAGTTAAAGCATTGCTATCTTAGATCGATGTTAGCAATAGCATAACTAATATATTAATTACGCTGATATATATACAGTATAATACACTATACATTGTAGTAGTGTTGTTTTAGTCACCGAAAGACAACATATACTTATATAAGTATATACAACAAATAATTTGAGGCTCTCAATAGTTTATTTACGAAGGATTCTAACATTGTCTGTTTCCGGCCCTTCCTGTCCAAATGCAATAATATGTGCGGTAAAAGTTTGCGAATAATGTGATTCTGCATTTGCCTACATTTGCTTTATGTGCAGCAAGAGTGAGCTGTGCGGAAAATATAGCAATTATTGGGGCTTGATTGCAACATTCTTCGCAAAATGTGCGGCAAAGTTTGAAGAATTTTCTTCAATCAGACATGATGCTCTGTTTATAATATTAATAACGTTGCCATAATTACCAAGTTAACGTGCCTCACACAAGTCACATGATTGTTCAGTTTAGAATAATTTGATACACGTTGTGGCGGAAAGTGGCATGCAACGTATGTCAAAGAATAATAAAAAACGTTCAAGGGAAATGTTTTACAAAACGCTTCCATACATTTCAGATCTATTACATAATTGACACAAATTATGCAGAGTTGTGTCACAAAATTTGCAAATTTCGTAAAATAGAGAAAAGTGCGAATAACACTGAATCACGAATGATACGAAACAGTTTTGAAATTGGTAAAAAGTGCAATTTTACATCCACTGCATTTAAACGTTGCTTTTGTATTTTTAGTTACCTGCTACACGATACTACATGAGAATAACTTTGCCATAGTTACCTGCTGTTGTTAATGTAGTCCAGAATCTGCCATCTATCCGCCACACTGAAAAAAAGATGATTATAATTTGGATAAACTTTCCACGCGTTCTGTTACCATGGTAACACTACTAGTTTCCACGCGTTCTGTTACCTGTGCGCGCAAAACACTAACATTGGGGGGGGGGGGGGGGGCAAAACACTAACATTGCATAATATAAGGGGGCTGCTTAGCTACCTAAGCTACAATACAATTAAGTATATTTTGTATGCGCGGCTCACATAATTTTGCAATGGTACAGTATTGCCTAGTGCATATTTTACCTGGTTACCTGGTTACCTGGTTACCTGGTTACCTGGTTACCTGGTTACCTGGTTACTCGGTTACTCGGTTACCTGGTTACCTAAGCAATGTACAACTTCTGGACCCTGGGAACATTTTCATAACAAGGGTAACCATCCATTATTTGATTCCTTTCATGGCAGTGTGATATCTACCAACTCCCAAGGATTATCGGTTTCATAAACGCGAAGAAAAAACTAAAAGTTTAACTTTAAATTTCCACATTCAAAAGTTTTACCGAAGTAAGCACATAATGCTTTAAGTTTATCTTACAGTGGTCATCTTGACCACAGCCCCTTAGAAAAGGAAGAATGGACACGTCTATAACTCTTGTATATTATAACTTTATAACTGTAAGCCTTCATCTTCTTGTGTAACGATTCCTTTTGTATAACGAACGAGGACTTCAAGACTTACCGAGCCCGTGGAAATCTGAAAATTTCCTTTTGTACGACAGTAAGATTCAATTACAGAATCCTTACTTTACCGCGTAAAGCTTAAGGAGCAGCGGTTTATTATACATTTTATTCAAGGCTAAATGCTAATTGACAAGACAATGGTATTGGCCTCTTTTACAAAGTACTAGTAGTCAAACCATGTGACACAGTAACCATACAAGGGATATGCAACCTGTAGCAAGGTAACCAGGTAGCAAAGTAACCAGGTAACCGGGTAGCCAGGTAACCAGGTAACCGGGTAGCCAGGTAACCAGGTAACCAGGTAACCAGGTAACCAGGTAACCAGGTAACCGGGTAACCGGGTAGCCAGGTAACCAGGTAACCATGTAACCAGGTAACCAGGTAGCAAGGTAGCAAGGTAACCAGGTAACCAGGTAACCAGGTAACCGTTGTACAACTACATTGCTTAGGATCGTTAAGTTCTGGTTTTTGGGTAGACTAATCGAGTCAGCTTGTCAGCTGTTATCCATAATTCATGGTCTTCGGAATGAACCCCAAGTCACGTCCAATTAAATATTAATATATTACAGCTTTCCCGCATTGCATTTGCTCATTGTTAATGAACTGACCCGGCGCGAAGAAGGCACGCGCTTCTTGGTAGACATTTAAACGTGTATCATCCATCAACATTGTATAAGTATGCCTTTGGCTTTTTTACATTGGTTATTGTATTCGTTCCATGTGAGTTATGTGCATTTTTGTCAGTGTTTGCTATGAAATCCATGTTGCTGCTATGAAATCCATGTTGCTAGTGCTATTATGTTCAAAAAATAACAACAAATAGATATTCGGCAGAATGACAGGAATGACAGGCTGAGCACCGCCCAGTAACCATGTTGTTTCGATGTGCATACTCCACAGAATTCCTGAACGCTTGAGGTGGAAATTCCTGGTCAAGCCTATTTGAACAGACATTAATTGGACGCTTGAGGTCCTTTTTTGACAGAGAGAGGCTGGGCCTGGGTGGCCAACGAGAGGATAGCGTTCAATCAATGTCCATTCAAACAAAATCAGATAAAGTAGTTAAATCCAATAAATGCCTTCGAGCGTTCATTTTAATGTCCGCTAAAGATTATGTCCGGTCAAATAACGTCGGCCGATCAGGTAGAACAACGTTGTCGTTAGTGTTGTTAATTTTGGTTTGGATGGTTGTTCACAGCCTCCCGATATTAGTGAGTCCATAAACCATCGTTTATTTTGTAAGAATCTGTGGTAATAGTACTTTCCTTTTATTTTTAAAGACCCGAGGGTCACCCTCAAGTTAATAGTGGTAATAATGCACGTGGCCACTTTGAGCGGTCACTGGTTGCGAAGACTTTAAGTTCACATGCCGGGGATGGGAGCCAGCTTGTCAGATGTTGTCAGGGATGACCTGACAACAGCTGTGTTCCACTACTAGTTGTAATTGGGCTTGGCGCTGGTTGTCGTGGAGCTGAAATGCAAGTTTAGTGATCTGTCAGCACTATAAGAATATAATATTCCTGATTGGATGATATTTTCGTAAGCTCTCAATCAGTTGTAGATGACAAAAATATTTTCAGTTTCATTTAGCAACGCATTTTTGAAGTATTTGTTTTTGTGAAATTTGCGAAACTGCAAAACTTTTGATGAAACATTAAAAATGTCATTTGCCAAATTTCTTGGCACCGTTGCAGTAACGGCAGAAAAATAGCTGCAGCTGGTATTTGTCAGGGAATCGTTTTACCCTGGATAATTATATTTATGGAAACGAGTATAGAAATGTTGAAAAATTGCTTAGATTTTAACGTTTTTAATTTAGTATTGTTTGACCTCTGCACCGTTACGATGAAGACGAGGGATTTAGACGGGAGAAGCTGAAAACGCAGTGCGAAAACGATGCAGTAGCCCCTTGCCGTACTTCAACCGAATTAATGAAGGAAAGAATCGATGAAAATGATGACAGTTTAAAAGTAGAGTTGACAAACGACCTTCACGATAAAAGAGATCAGTGGACTCCTTTACCACTACCTGTTAATTCTACCTATATCAACCAAGGTTCGGTAAACTTCATTAATATCAGAGATATGTCAATCGTTAGAGGCATTTCCAGAGTATGGGACATCGCACGTAACGTGAGTGGGTTTAACGCCACTCAAGTCAACACCACTGTTAACCTGAACATCTCAGTTGGGAACACTATCGGAGACATCTCATATCTATCTGATATTTCTCAGGAAACTGAATATGATGATGATGATAAATCAGAGCCTGCAGGCAGTCCTTCACCTTCCCCCCTTTACCTGACACCGACCTCGAAAGTACCAACAAGCAGAGGAACACCCCCGAGGAAACATGTCGAACTGGACTACACATCCCCAGTGAGGACGAATTTCAAAAGCAGGTCACGCTCCAAATCTGAGAGCTCATACAGACGTGATCCGTACCACAAACCAACACCAACAGCTCTTTTGAAACGAAGACTCAAAGAAAAGATTGCGCTCGAAAGATCCGCGGCTTTCAACGAAACACCAGTCGCGAGGATGAGACATAACTCTGAACCAGCCACCACTACGATTTCCTCAAATGATTCACATAATCTCTCCTTTTCACAGGGAGGTGTTGGATGCACTAGAATAAGGGAAAGTGGCACTCACGACTGTGGCACCGACGGTGCCGGTATACATTTGGAAAATGATTTACTGAACATGAATAACCCATTCCGCTTGAATATGAGCAATATTTCTAAAGCGGTGGAAAGAGCTCTGTCAACTGACCTAATGCAGATTGACAACTCAAACCCGACAGTTACCATAACGTTCTGCCGAGAGGAGGTTGATCGAGTAACACGAATCAGTTCACTGGACGAACACCCACGTGACCTGATCGAACAAAAGTCTCTCCTCTACCTGCTCGGTCAAATAAACCGTCACATGTCCCGCACAACATCATGCAATCAGAACTTTAACGGTCTAAAAATCACCAGCATGTCGGACAGAGCAAAACGAATGAAACTAGATGATGATAATTGCTACCCGCTTGGAATCTTGCATATCGGTAGGAGCAGGGGACTTGACCTGCTACCTAAACGTGCTGCCCGCTTATCACTCAACGTCTATGATGTCGAAATGAGAAACTGGTCGTTCTTAACTATATCTTCGAAAACTCGGGCAACTATGATACCAAGTTTTGCTCCCGAAAGGAAGTTTGAAATGCATATACCTGATTACCACATAGTTATCATTCCATGCATCAGTGATGAAGGCTGCAATTTGTCACAGTCTTGTCAAAATTGCGTAGTTGTTGAAGATGGAAAAATACATGATGCCAGTGACGATCAGGGGAAGGAGACCACATGCCATCAAGAAGAAACAATGGCGGAAGACAACAAAAAGTGTGTGATAGCTGAAAATAGCAAGAACGTCACAACAGAAGATGAAGAAAAGAAGACAGACTCTGAACCTTTTCACGAGAAGAAACTCTCAGCTCCTGATCATGCCGACTCTGACAGTGAGTACGATTCATGCGATCAAGAACCAGAGGACTCTGGAACAGAAAAAGTTGGAATTATGAATCACTCTGAAACTGACTCTATTTCAGAAAATGATGTCAATGTACCCAAAGACAGAGATGATGAAGATGGATATCTCGCCCAAGAACGTTCTTCATATGTTGGTATCGCAGTCAATACAGAAACAGAAACGGATAAAGGAGAGGGAAGTGTTGCTGAGATTGCTGTGGCCCCAAATGAGAAACAGGTCAATGACGAACTTAAGATGGGTAAGGTAGAGGTGACCAATCTGCCAGAGGAGACAGAGCAGGAAACAGCAGGAGTTGGTAACCCTCCGCAATCTGACTCTTTACCTGGCAGTAATGACAATAACAGTAAGATTACAAACATTACCATTCCGACCCCATTCTTACAAAACAACGCCCACGAAGAAGTTGTCAGATTAAGGAACGGGGCCGTGGTTAAAGGTTGGCTAAAAGAGTGCAACATAAAATGTTACAACAAAACGGCAGACTGGAGCCGAGTGTATTTCATTGAGTACCTGGGCAATGTGGCATCAAGTAACTCTCCGTTGCAAAACAGTGTTACAAGTGATAGATATGCCCTTCACCCGAAAGTTATCAAAGAACTGATCGTATACCTGACAGACGATGCAGTAGTGAAAGAACTTAGCGCTCGAGGTGCATCTATTGCCGG
The DNA here is from genome assembly GCF_026151205.1 of Bolinopsis microptera. NCBI lineage: Eukaryota > Metazoa > Ctenophora > Tentaculata > Lobata > Bolinopsidae > Bolinopsis > Bolinopsis microptera. Next base: position 400,374 of record NC_087078.1, on the reverse strand, counting down.
AACGCCTGAAAAGAGAAAGAACAAGCTCACAGGTCTGTTCATTGATCTATACGGTGCCAATAAAAGCCCGGTCAAAAACAAAAATGCTAAGAAGGGGAAACATGGGAAGAAAGGAAAGACGAAGTTGGGCCAGAACCACAAAGACGACTATACTAGTACAGAACCGGTCTGTGCACAACCTGGCCCGGGAATAAAGACAACCATAATTAAGCAAACACCTGAGTCTCATGATATTAACGCAACAATACTAAGTGTTGTAGAAAGCCCCCTAAAAACGCTGGAAAATTGTATGCTGAAGCTAGATGATCGGTTACTAAAGCAAGAAAGTATGGTTGCAGCACTATCGAAGAAGATGGATGCCATAATACAAAACCCACTTAAAAACAACACTGAAATCGCTGAACGCTTCCACCTTCTGGAAGAAAATGATAAGACCCTATTCATCAATATCAAAGCGCTAAATACGGATAGTCAACGGTGCTCTGAAGAGACCCTGAATAAATTTAACTCAATAGCCCAAACGGTTGATAGGTTGGAGTCCTTGGTTAACATCTCTCCAAAGCCTGTCCTCTGCTCTTGCCACTGTGATGCAGAAAAAAGCCGAGATTTAAAAATGAATAGTCCCCTTAAAACAGCAACCATCTGCCGCTCACAGGATGCCGACTCTCAACGAGAAACTGTAACAAATGAAATTTTAACCCATGAAGAAACTGGTCCATTTACAGTGGATATCGGCGTCCAGACAGAAACCCTAAGAAACAGTTTATCTACAAGTCCGTCGACGACGGATAGTTGCGCCCAGACAGAAACAACTGTGTACGAGATTGCAACTCGAACCGAAGAAATGATCCCTCATTCTCTGAACAGTGCAAATGAAACAGCCGATATGGAGGAACCATCTGCTGACGACATTGAAAGAATCACCTTTGGCCTGCAACAACTTATAGAGTCAGTTAAAGATAAAGAAAAGATGATAATGGATCAGCTAAGCAACTTTACTTGTGAGCCAAATCAAAATGATACCATCAATTGTCTGCAACAACTCTTAAGCTCAACTAGAGATAAAGAAAAGGCGATATCAAAGGAAGTTGAGTCAAATCACGATGAAACCATTCATAAGTGCTCATCATCTACCACGTTGTACTCGGAGATAATAGAGGTTAATGCGGAACCTACGGCGTCGATAATTGACCAACCTCCAGGCGAGGCTGAAGGGAATTTGCATGAAACATCTCCCGAAGTAACTCATAAACCACAACAAGCATCACTAACAAAGTCAAGTCACGAGTATCAAAGAAAAAAGAAAGTACTCCTAGTGTATGATTCTTACCATGAAGACTTCGACCAGCGAAAATTCTCCAGAAGTTATGATATTAAAAAAGTGCAATACAGCTCAGTTAGTGACTTAGTGGAAAAACAGAAGCTCATATCCGAAATCAAAAGCTTCAACCCTGAGATAATCTTTATTCACTTGGGAATAAATGACATCAAGAGGGGGCTAACGTTCCCCACTTTCATAAGAAACTTTAAAAGTATCCTTCGATTGGCCTTAGAAGAAACCAATTGCAAGATATGTTACTCGCTCATAATACCAACACCAGGTAACCCTAACCTCAACACAAGGATTCAAGCTGCCAACCAATATATGGGTGACTTTATAAAATGGCTCAGAGAAGAGAACTACTATGAAGACCGAATATGCACAGTCGGTAATGACAACCTCAGCGGCTACTTGGAGAGATATTTTACAAAAGACGGTGAAGCACTGAGACTTTCGCCCAAGGGTTTAGCTAAACTATGGCTCAGATGCCGAGATACCCTTAATAGAACGTCAACCCTAACTAGGCAAACTTTACATGAGTTCACCCGAAGCAACGATCATAATGAATAATACAGGGAGCGTAATTGTGGGAAAACTGCAGAGAGACAATAGCAGTATAAAGTTGATGAACTATCCCACACCGCAGCACAAAACCATGATCAGGACCTCTCAGTTGTGTCATGGAACATCAATAACATATCTCACCACTCACTAGGAAACAAGACCGAGATTGATGAGTTTCGTGAGATCATCGAGATGTCACCGATATTTTGTCTACAAGAAACAAAGGGAGAAGTAGTGGTGCCCAACTACCGCTGCTTTAACAAAAACAGGGTATCCTCAAGATCAGGAGGCCTATGCATCGGTGTTCAACGGTCGCTCGAAAAGTACATTACCCAAATCGAAACAGGTTCAACAGACATCCAAGCAGTATCCATTTCGAAAACGTACACAAAGGCCGAAAAGAACATCACTCTGATAAACATATACGACTCACCCGAAAATTCCTCTTATAAAGTCAGGATGAAGAGTCTTGGAGTTGAGGAGAATACTCTTGAAGCTCTTCTCCACTTTATCGGAGAGCAACTTGGTCACTCTGACATCATGCTAGTAGGTGACCTAAATGCTCGTACAGGTGGTGTCAACTTCATCCCAGTGACAAAAGACTGGATGAAAAAGAAGAAATCGAATGCACCCAGACCTTGCCGAGCCAGTAAAGATTCTGTACTAAATGAAAGAGGTAATAGATTCCTTGACCTTCTGGGCAGCTGTGACCTCACTCTATTGAACGGCAATGTCATTGGTGACATTTTTGGTGAGCTCACCTGCTATCAGTACAACGGACAAAGTGTCGTTGACTACATAGCAGTTTCACCGAGCATCAGGAATATGGTGAAACGGTTCAAAGTTCTTTCCTTAACTAACCTATCAGATCACAGACCTATCCTCTGTCAACTCTCAGTTAGAATCCAAATGATAGCCGCTGAATTAATTCAAGAGCTTCATCAAGATGCACCTAAAAGACCGAAATGGGATGGAGATGCAACGGCCCAACAGTTTACTGATAATCTTAACAAGGCCGAAATAACAAATCAGCTATTGGATATTTCGACCTCAACTCTTGATACAGTAGAAAACATCTACTCCACGAACAAGAAGTTCGTTCACATTCTTGAAAGCGCACTTTGCACCGATCAACCCTCAAACTGTGCCAATAGTGAGCAAAAGATAAGGTGTTTTTCTAAAAAGAAACGACGCAGTAAACTCCGCCCAAAACAAAAGTGGTTCGATGCTGAGTGCATTACAACTAAGCGAGAGCTTAATATTCTAACAAGAAGTACGGGAAAAACCCCTCGGACGCCCTTCTACGAATCCGCTTCTACTCTAGGAAGAAGGACTATAAAAAATTGTTAAAAAGGAAAAAGGCTGTTTTCTTCCAAGAGTTAAACCAGGAAATTCTGCAGGAAAATAAGATTTCGTGGAAGAACTTGAAGAAACTGAAGAAGTTTAACGAAAAACCCTCCAAGCTGGACATATTCGACATGGCGAAGTTCTACCAATTCTTTCTGGATCTCTACAAAAAGAAGGATACAAACTTCCCACAGAATAGAACAGTGACTAAAGCAAATGAACAAATAATGAGCATACTAAATGATGAGATATCATCGAAAGAGGTTGTACATGCGGTGAAAACACTTAAGAACGGTAAGGCAGTTGGACTAGATTGTTTACTCAATGAGCAGCTTAAGTCTGCCGCCCAGAACCACTGCGCTCTCTCAGTGTTAGTTAAGCTCTTTAATGGTTGCTTGGACCTTGGTGTCTACCCATGGAACACTACGATTGTGAGCCCACTCCACAAGAAAGGATGTATCTACGACCCCGATAACTACAGAGCCATTGCGATCGGGAGCAACCTTGGTAAACTTTTCGCGACAATCCTATTGGACCGTTTGCTAAAATTCAGGAAGGAACATTGCCCGGACACAGTAAACCAGCTTGGCTTCTGTAAGAATGCTAGAACTGTGGATCATCTGTTCACCCTTTCCACTTGTGTAGACAAATACGTGAATAACAAAGGACAAAGACTCTATTCTTGTTTTGTGGATTTTCGCAAAGCTTTCGACTCCATCAGTCGTGAAGCTCTTCTGTACAAGCTCTCAACCCTTGGTATAGATGGAAAATTCCTAAAATGTCTAGAACATATGTACAAGAATTCCAAAGCTAAGATCAAGCTGATCGCTAAAATATCAGACTCATTTGATATTCTTGCAGGTACGGAGCAGGGCCACCCAATGAGCCCCGAACTATTCAAAACTTACATCCACGAACTTTCGGAACGACTGAACAGTGTTCAAGACATCTCAAGTCCATTGCTGAATGAAACTATTCTGACCCACCTCTTGTGGGCAGATGATCTTGTCCTCCTCGCACTTTCGAAAGAAAGTCTTCAGGTCATGATCTCTGAACTTGAGTCATTCTGCAGAGAATGGGGGCTCACGGTGAACACCAAGAAAACCGCCATCATGATTTTTAATAAAAGTGGAAGGCAACTCAAAGAGAGTTACGGTTTTCAGTACATGGGAGCAACAATCCCATCAGCGAAAACATATTGCTATTTAGGGATCACCTTCTCACTGTCGGGCAGCTTTAAGACAGCACTAAACCTTCTGCGACAAAAAGCTCTCCGGGCATACTTTGGACTGAAAAGTGAAGTAGACCTTAACAATATATCCAAGGTCGCAGTTCTTAAACTGCTCGACTCCCTCATACTGCCAGTTGTATCGTACGGAGTGGAAGTCTGGATCAGCAGTAGCTCAGGAATTAAGGCTTTTGCCAGCACAACTGACAATACGAAGCAATCCCCACTGGCAGGCATTGCAGCTGACCCATTCGAAAGAATGCACCTCGCCATCCTTAAATGGACCCTTGGAGTTGGCAAATCTACATCCAACGCAGCTGTTTGGGGAGACTGCGGAAGAACCCCTATTGTAGTTCGATATGTTAAACAAGTCACCGATTTCCATAATCGTCTTGCAAGACTTGAACTAGAAGACTCACCAGCCCTAGCCAGGCACGCTTTTGCTGAGCAGAAGAAACTTGATTTAGGTTGGTTCAGAGCACTGGAATCAATGCTAATGATACTCGACGAGAACAAACTTGAACATCAACTTTACAACCCATTGTTATGTCAGGAAAGGGCACATAACCGATTTATCAATCTATGGGAAACAGAAAGACAAAGCAATAAGAAGCTTACGTTCTATAATAAAGTTAAAGGTGCTTTCGAGCAGGAGCCGTACCTCACGCTACCGTCGAGAACTGGAAGCAACTTAGTGGCTAGGATCCGAATGAGCGGACATAAGCTAAACGTAGAAACTGGAAGATATGGGAGCAGAACTGGAAGTCAACATCACAGAATTTGTGAATTCTGCAGCGAAAAGTCCATGATGGAGCTCTTTGTTAATCTTCCTTGTGTTGATCCGATAATAGAAGATGAAGAACACTTCCTTAGAACATGTCCCAGGTACCATTCCAGTAGGACTAACATGAAGGAGCCCACAAAGTCATTACTATTTCATGACATGAAGAGCCTCTTTCTACCGGAGCACATAGTGGAATTCACCAAGTTCGTCGCTCAGCTATGCAGAACACGATTCCCTATAAAGAAGAAACACGAACATTAGTGTCTCAGTACGGGATATCACATCTCCTCCACAGCCCCTTCATTTTCACTTTTTCTTTACACTCATCAAACACCTTAATGGTAACGGATTTTCTATTTGGATTTCGGACTTTGACCTTTAGCTATGCTGATCTGACATTATCTCTCTGTAATATAGATCTATTTTTTGTAAACCTTGTAAACCTTGTAAACCTTGTAAACCTTGTAAACCTTTAAAGTTTTTTTAAGTTGAGCTTGGAAGGTGATTAGTGGATGAATTAGTCCAAATTAATTATTTTCCATGAGCTTGAAAACACTTGTGAGACCACACCTCACATATAAATCACCAATATTTTATTGAACTTCAGCGATTTATCACAGTGTAATAACTGTATTATTAGTGGTTTGTGATTTATAATAATAGTGACTCAGTATAAAGGAGGTTCTCATTGTTATAGTCTTAAAGATTGATTCTCAAATATGAGATACATATTGATCTAAGATGAGAAATACGTACTGTTCGTACTTTTCAAAATACCGTACAAGTACGTACACCGGTACTAGTCCGTACCTTTATTTTAACCGTACAAGTCCGTACCAGGTATGACATGTACTTCTCATCTTAGGTATTGATCGGATCCTAGGAACCATTCTTTCTTTTCGTTATAAGTTCCCTATAATTATAAATAGACCTTATAAACAAAATGAGAAATCAGTGAGCTTAAAGTAGAATATTGTGTGTCAATATGATAATTTCTTATTACGCATCTTATCTACATAATATAAACAATACTACTACTCATAAGATAAGATAAGATAAGAGACTAATAATATTTATGGCGCGGTTCCGCACTCATCAACCTATAACTGTGATGCCCACGCTATGAATAATCATAACTTTGGTCGTGATTGATTTATTTTGATGCAGTTTAAGTATTGTTTAGGAAATACTTAAAAATTTGCAGTCAAATAAAATCCATAATTTCTACTTTTCTACAGTACGGAGCAAAAGGAATGATGAAAATAAATTAGAACAAAAGATGTAACTAGGTGGGACCGAGCTAATTATAGTCGTCACCAGTGCGCGGCTTTGCCATTAGTCTATAAGTAGAACCGCGCACTGATCTCACCTATTAGCTCGGTCTCACCTATTAGCTCGGTCTCACCTATTAGCTCGCTGGCATCTTCATGACAGTAACCGATTTTAACTTTCCTCGAATAAAGCTTAGCAGGTAAGCTGGTTTAATGAAGCTAGCTGGCTTATTGAAGCTAGGTTTAATCTCATCATGAACTTTTAGTTAGCGGGTTTCTACACTACGAGGGGTTGCTAGGTTACAAGGGGTTGCTAGGATACAAGGGGTTGGTTTTCTCCAGTCCCAGTAACCTGTAGTAGTCAAGTAATCAGTAAAACCCAATATATACTTTTAACAGTCGCTGTTAAACAACATCTCACAATAGCAAAACTCAGCACACATTACTTTATTTTGCTTTTATTGGGCGATTAACGAGTAAGTAATAACGATATAACCTATTTATTATGGTTATATAAAGTGTACATATATTTCTTATCCGAATACCTGAATATAATGCGAATATAAAACCTAAATATCAAGTATTCTACCTGCTTACCTGCTTACCTGCTTACCTGCTTACCTGCTTACCTGGTTACCTGGTTACCTGCTTACCTGCTTACCTGCTTACCTGGTTACCTGGTTACCTGGTTACCTGGTTACCTGGTTACCTGTTTACCTGCTTACCTGCTTACCTGCTTACCTGCTTACCTGGATACCTGCTTACCTGCTTACCTGCTTACCTGCTTACCTGGTTACCTGCTTACCTGCTTACCTGGTTACCTGGTTACCTGCTTACCTGCTTACCTGCTTACCTGCTTACCTGCTTACCTGCTTACCTGCTTACCTGGTTACCTGGTTACCTGGTTGCCTGGTTACCTGATTACCTGGTTACCTGGTTACCTGGTTACCTGGTTACCTGCTTACCTGCTTACCTGCTTACCTGCTTACCTGCTTACCTGCTTACCTGCTTACCTGGTTACCTGCTTACCTGGTTACCTGATTACCTGGTTACCTGGTTACCTGCTTACCTGCTTACCTGCTTACCTGCTTACCTGCTTACCTGCTTACCTGCTTACCTGCTTACCTGCTTACCTGCTTACCTGCTTACCTGCTTACCTGCTTACCTGCTTACCTGGTTACCTGGTTACCTGGTTGCCTGGTTACCTGATTACCTGGTTACCTGGTTACCTGGTTACCTGCTTACCTGCTTACCTGCTTACCTGCTTACCTGCTTACCTGGTTACCTGCTTACCTGCTTACCTGCTTACCTGCTTACCTGCTTACCCTGATTGATACCTGGGTTGTGGGTGCTCATCATCACACTTATAACAGCACATCAATTAGGAGAGCGTATACTTGATATTTAGGTTTGTAGGTATCATCCTATAAATAAAGCTAACTGGGTTGAAGCCACCTAAAAGAGAGAACTGGCTTGCTAAACTACCTTACTATGGTTACTTACCACAGCGGGATTCCTTATGCATTCTTGACACGACCAGAATATTTATCAGGAATGCTGCTTTTTCTATTGTTTTGTTTTATTAATTCTATTTTTATTCCCGTCAATAAAGTCACTGACACAACTAGTTCTGGTAGAAGAGTGAGTGAATACATTAAATAGGCACTGGCAGTATCCAAGTAGCCCGACATGTGTTCCTGAACAGAGTTAGGGTTAGGGTTAGGGTTAGGGTTAGAGTTAGGGTTAGAGTTAGGGTTAGGGCTAGGGTTAGGGTTAGGGTTAGAGTTAGGGCTAGGGTTAGGGTTAGGGTTAGGGTTAGGGTTAGAGTTAGGGTTAGAGTTAGGGCTAGGGTTAGGGTTCGGGAACACCTGTTCGCGAACACATGTCAGGCTACTCGGATACTGCCGATAAACACTGGTAACTTGGTAATGCTGTAGTTCCATCTTTTAGTATCTGTTATTCGACACTACATTTTATGCACGACCAACAACAGTAGTTGTGAGTAGTTGTCCACTACTGAACACTCAGCTCAGTGTTCAGTTGGTACTACTGAACACTCTGCTCAGAAATAGTGAAATAGCCGGGAAGGTGACAAGTATAGCCTGCAGTTACAGGTCCTAATAAGTGTTGACACTTTGACAATAGTTAGGCAAGTGGAAGTGTTGCCGGAATACCTCAAAGCTTTTGTTTTATCGAAGTATTTCTCCTAAGATTGCATAATTATCCGTCTTTATTATTCCTCCGATTTTACAGTTGTCTTAGATTCAGAGCAGTCAAGGACGCTTCCTCACCCCCCAGTAACCATGGTTACTAACCCTAATCAGCTTCTTAAACTGATACTTTGTTGTGAGTATTATTAGTAAGAGAACCTGTAGAAACAGACAGGGAGGATCGCGGAGGCTAGATGGAAAATGTTAGGGCACGAGCTGAGGAGTGGTGAAAGCACCCCTGCCTACCTATCATTCAGATTTGCCTGTTTAACGACTTAACGTGTAAGGACCAGGAACAAAAGGATTTCGCGATTATTTTGGCCAAAAATCGCGATACCGCGAATTACATTTCGCGGTATATTAAACTATACATAAAATTTGTCGCAAATAATGGAAAAATCGCGATTCCGTACATGCCGCGATTTCCTTTTGTTCCTGGTAAGGACTACAAAGGAAGAGTAGGAGCTCATCGCACCTTTTAACCTTTTAAAGAGAAAATTGATTACTAATAAAGTTTTCAAATTGACTAATGAGGTAGTAACCATGGTTACCAAACTCAACGTCAGAGTATTATGGGGTAGTAATAGTAGTTATGAAGAATGCGTGATTGATTTATTTTTTTCTCGTGTTGGCTGTATTTAGTTTTGTAACAATATTAGTAGATACCGGGATAAAGATAATTTTACACAGAATACATTACAACAATGCGACTCATAAATAATACTCCAATCCGGATTTTACAATATTAGTAGCTGTACCTATAAGTAGTGATCACCCATCCATCCTGGATACTTAGAGAAACTGCAGAAATGTACAGAATAACTCTACTACACTACTAAGTGCTAATATATAATTCTGTGCCAGTTCGTATCAGAAAAGCCCTCTAAATTATCGACAATAGTTTAAACTAAAAACAGCAGAACTCCACTGGTATTACTTCGCTACTACTTCACTGGTATTACTTCACTACTACTTCTGGTAAACACCATTTCAAGGAGACAGTGCTGATAATCACAGCTACGAAGGGTCGGGAGAGTGTACGGGGTAGTAACCATGGCTACCAAACTCATGAGACACAATATATCACTTCTTTTTTTACATGTGTGAAAATTCCAGTCAACGTGGTAAAAACATACCGAAAAAGTATTTATTTTCATTATCAATTTTATGAGAGGTTTCTTTTTTAAAGGTTTCCACTGTCTATGCGTTACTTGGAAACTCTCTAAATATAAAATATGCTTTCTTCGGAGTAATTATTTGAGAAGCCGACTTTGTTAAATCTGATAGAAAGTGCCGATGTTATGTTAAGATACTGATAATTCATTCTGTAATAGGTTTAGTGTCCTGTAGTCTTCCACGGAACTGTAAAGGGTTCTACATAATAATAATAATAACATTTGTAGTAGTGTAGGATTATTTGAATTTCTTTTTGCTAGGTTTTATAATATTTATTTGTATAATTTGTGATTGTTTCTCCCGGTTTTCTTTCCTTGCGTAGCAAGCCCTGTCTCTTGTAAAAACAACCTCGAAAGATTTGTAGATACACATAGTCTCTACACCTTTACCCTCTGGTCCCTAGGGTCAGCTGATCCCGGGCCAGAGGAAAACTACCGACTGCCAAGGTTTGACGCCTAGGCAGTCGAGACCCCTTATTGAGACCCTTCATAATAATAATACGATAGTTCTCATTGAGTATCATTATATGTGAAGACTACTTGAAGTAGTATGTTAGTGTCACTAACCTCACTAACCTCACTAACCTCACTAACCTCACTAATCTCACTAACCTCACGTCCGTAGGATCTGAAAAGCCACTACTGCTATGTTATCCAACCCAAAGTAAAATTATGAGACATTCTTTAAATATTTTCATCTTGGATTGTTCCTGGCAAAATTCATTACGCGGACGTCGGGACGTCTGCACTCTAACATTCTTACATTCTACTCTTATGTCTTAGTAGTTTGCCAGATTACAGGATTAGAGTATAGTGTTGTAGTAGAGTACTCGTAGAGCAACACTACAATCCACGCCTTGTGTGTTAGTGACTACAGCCTTGTGTGTTAGTGACTGCCTGTAATGATGACAGGTTTTTGACTGCGTGGTTAGTAATCAGTTCTGGGATACCATCTCGACATGTTAAATTTAACTGCACTGAAGAAAATCTGCACGCGACCTAAAAGTTGTCGCACTCAAAAAATATTTGACACGCGAAATTTAATTACAAAACATGCTTTAATAAGTTATTATGAAATCGTTTTTGGATAAGTATTTTGCTTATTGACTGACAGATTAACCACATACATACATGCTACCACTCGCCGAGTTAAAGCTTTAATTTTGTTGCAATATTGAGGCGATGTTATTGCAGTTTGCAAACAGAATGTTATCTTACATAAATAGGTGTTGAATATTTATTTGCCCTGAACTATATTTATCTGCCTGAACGCCAATCTAATTCTAATATTCTGTTGAACGGAAGTCGGAACAACATTTCAAAGCGCATTTTTGCAATTTTAGACCTTCTAATGCTTCGTGTTAATGATGAGAAAATAGCCGGTACTTGCTAACTTGCTAACTTGCTGCTAAGCAGCATATTGAAATGCTAATTCTCAAAGTGAAATCCCTAACTATAAGTGATGTAAATAAAGAACGCTTACAAGTTGGAGAGTAAGCCAGCTTTGTGAAGGAGGGAACTGTGTTCCCACTGTTTGAGAGACAGAACAAGTCCCACGCACTTTCCAAATCCACTCTGCCAGCTTACTGCTGTCTTACAGTCTGTATCTCTAGCTGTCCAGTCACCATGGTAACACTGCTGTTCTCTCTGTTGTGGGGTGTTGTCTTGTCCTAACAGCTGCTGAGCACGTGCTCTTACTGTTCGTATTACTGACCCTTCATTAGATTCACTAGTGTTGCTATGGTGACAAGAGTCACTAGTGTCGTTATGGTGACAAGACTCGCTAGTGTCGTTATGGTGACAAGACTCGCTAGTTTCTTTAAAGGGGTCTGATTGAGAGACCCTCCTAATTATATTGCTGCAGCATAGTGTTCCAGCAGAGATACAGTTTGTAATGTAACCGTCACGTGATATCAACATTGCAGTCTGTTTACACAGCTGAACTAGGAAACAACCGACACAAAAACAACTGTGTCTGCAATACAGACAATGTAACTAGCAGTGTTACCATGGTAACGCTGCAATACAGACAATGTGAACTAAAGTCTCCCTTGTTGATCAGGGTATTGGCAGATCACTCTGTAGACAGATGACCAAGTAGTTAAGTGTCGCATAACCTACAGATTAAGTGCCGAGATTATGTATCCGCCAGGGCTACCGGACAACTGAACCTAATTTGGACTTTTTCTAGACAGGGTAGCTTGGGAAAATAATCTTAAACCCAATCAGTCTACCTAATTAACTTTGAAACGACAACTGAACCCAATTGTCCGCGTCAGTTAGAAATAACTAACAGATAAACAGGTTTCCAAATACCGCTCTAGTTTAGCTGCTGCCTGGTTTCTAGTTATAATATTCAACAAAAATATATACGTCTTCTCCGTCTATTGAGACAGCTGCAATAACAAGGTTTATTTGTCTTTTTGAGTAGTGACTAGTGAGCTACTAGTTCACTAATGATATTTTGACAGCTTGGTAATATTGACCCCAGGCAAAGACCTGCAACATATTCGCCCCATTCACCCAGCCTCATAACATGGCCAAGTCAACTGGGGATCTTACCCTTTTTAAGTGAGTGGGCTTACCTCAACTAATGGTATTGTAGTAGCGAACATCCTGTTGAAAAGTGATCTGTATGCAGGATTAGAGAAGCAATGGTCATGCGGAGAAAACGAAGTTTAACGTTTTTCTCCACTTGTTAATATTTTACCGGGGTAAGCACAGGGCTCCAATGCTCTAAATTACAGTGGTCATGATCTATCCTATAGTAATAATGACCACAGTCCCCTGCAGGGACAAAAGGAAATCGCGGCATGTAGGGGATCGCGATTTTTCCCATTCTTTGCGACAAATTTTATGTATAGTCCGTCAAAAATAATCGCGATTTTCTTTTGTCTCTGGTCCCCTGCGAAGAAGGAGAACCTGAAAATCCGATCGTTGGGTTCAGTTGTCGTATTTCCGATTTCGGTACAGTTGTGATATAAGTATAACGTGGGTTCAGTTGTCGTTTTGAGATTTAAGCTGATTGGTCACCCAATTAAGCTGATTGGGAGCCTGTTAACTGTGTGGGAACTAGGTTCAATTGGGTTCAGTTGTCGGTCACCCTCCGCCAGATCTTAAAATTGTCATAACTCGGTTAAATTGTAAACGACCAACTTGAAATTCTATGAAAGCACTTCAATTATCAAACCAAATGTGTCTGTAAATTTTGGAGTTCCTAACTCAAAACGTTCTCACTTTATGGTGACAATAAAGAAAAAGACCCTCTGTAATTAACAATATATATTGTTTGTCAGCCACTACTGTCAGTAAAACAACGCGTTGACTATATATATATACTAGTGTAACCCGGCCTACGGCCGGGATTTCACTGCCGCAGTTAAAAAGGGTAGTAGTAATTACCCGCTGAGTCAAAACCCGGATTAGGCGAGTAATTCTATTCGGAGTGCCCTCACGTATCCAATAGTATGCTTAAAAGATAGTAATTCTTAATCAATAATCAATAGAAATTAACCCTTAACACCATGCACCACACCAGCCTATCATATTTGTGAACATGCATTACATTGTCGTATGAAAGTATGAACTCTCTCTACAGTCCAAACAGACCGTTTGAGCACTCCCTCCCCTAATAAGTTTATAGTATTATATGACCATGTAATATATACGCCATGTAATATATACGCTACAGAATATTATGCAGAGAGAGAGAGAGAGAGAGAGAGCTAGCCCCGTAACTCTTGCCGTTCTTCTCAAGCCATTTTATGTAACATGTTTTGTGGTACAAAACCATCAATTAAACCACTTACCACCGGCCGATTTTTATAAAATTTGCTTATTGGCTTCGTCAGAGTTTTGTCTGCACTTTACCGAAAAAACCAGTCCCGTAACTATTACCGTTTTTTTTGTATAACCGTTCGGAAATTACACACAGACGATCAGACACACACACACACACACACATTCTGGTGTTATTAAGGTGATATAAATCCGTATTTATTCTGTACCATTTTAATGATACCACAACTTTAACACCGTATCCTCTAAAATCACCTAATTTGTTCAATTTTAGGGACAAACCCATCGCGGGTTTACTACTTACTACTTACTACTACTTCGTTACGCCACTGTCAACGATCACTGGTCGTTTCCACGTTTCGATTGAGCGAATGCCAGATATGGTAATTGGTAATGGCATTACTTTACTGTTGCGGTCAACAGTAAAGTTATTATATTGAAATTAACGACCGCAACTTTTACATGTACAGAGGGATATAAGTTATTATTATAGTTTTGATGCGGTAAAAACTGATTTATCAAACAACACTGTTAGCTTCCTCCCCTCTATAAGGTTATAACACTCAGCACATGTGCGAGCCTGGGATGATGAGTATTTACCCTTTAGCTAATTTTATAGTATTATTGGCAACTTTCTGTTGCCCTACTATTATTGTACCTACTATTAGTATTACTATTCAGAAAGTCAGAAAGTTCTTATAACACCTGGTATTATTGTTATTTGCATAGTTACCATGGTTACCACCTCACTCAGTTTCACTAATTATAGATTGCACCATTTATATAATCCGTAGCAAGAATAATCATTAGCAATAAATAGAATTTTGTGTCTTCTCGCATGGCTGTTATATTACTATATTATAATTAGTAACGTTAATAACGTTAGCATAAGAGCATAAGGCACGCTGAATGATATTCAGATATTGTGAACTCTTGCCTACCTACTTAAAGTTAACGGGGTATTCAGATAGCACGGGGTTTTGAGGCTGGGTTATTAGGGAGACTTAACAAGTACAGCATGTACAATAAGAATTAATCAATATCACATGAGGGTTAATGTTTGTGTACCTATTACCCACTATAGCTGGCTCGTTAATCAGCTGTTTGTATTGTGTGCCCTACGGCGTGACTTAAGCTATCTTTATTGTGTGCCCCTCGGCGTGGCTTAAGCGATCTTTATTCTTTTATTGTGTTGATAAATTAGATTTTACATAAATTAGCATCGATTTAATAAATGTTTGGACAAAGATCAGCCAACCAATTACAATAACCAACCTGTTACAGTATGATTGATTGATTAGTCGGTTGCTAGCCCCGACCTGACTTATACTCTTGTCACCATAGCAACACTACGTATACACTACTTCACAGTGGTACGAGAGCAAGGATATCGCAGTTAAATTTTAGAATTGAAGTATCCACTGGTTACCCTGCTTACCTGGTTACCTGGTTACCTTGGTTACCTGGTATCCATGAAGTCTGATAAAAGATATTTAATGCTATTATTTCCTTGATTTGTTCATTGTAAAACGTGCTTCTGTCAATGTAGTGATTGCTTTAACCGGTTTGTTTAAGGTTCCTGCAAAATCACTGTCATCAGAATTATTGAATTATAGTTATCAATTTGCAGACGATACTATAATTATTCATTCAAACATTTAATGCGCGCGGCTCAACAAATTCTCTGCAAAGTTTTTTAAAAGTCTTCCGCACGCTATTTAAACTAAATATTTGCGCAAGTATTGGGAACGCGTGCGAAGTTTTAGCAATACACTTTTTTTACGAATTTTACACAATACGTATTATATAGATCAAAGATTTTGCGGAGTATCCGAAAACTTGGAAGCCTTATTTAAATTAATCCAAGCAAACTAAAATTACAACTCTAAGTAACGAATAAGAAGTGTGTAAGTGTGTAAGTTTGTAAGTGTGTAAGTGTATAAGTGTGTAAGTGTTACCATGGTTACTCACACGCCGGATCGGAGGAGAGCAGCTCTGTATTCGGGAGCTGCGTACTGATCACCCATTTAGCCGATCTGTGGGCTAGTAGTAGTAGTAGTAGTAGCTTCTCTTCCTCTTCTCTGTGCCCTGTCTTTTCCTCCTCTTCTCTGTGTTATGGTCCTGTTGTAGAATAAACTCAAGTCATACATCAAGAACCATTTAAAATTGATAAGGCATTTTCTACAATTATTAGTTATCTGTTATAGCAATGAAATATGAATTATTTCTCTATTTTTGGTACTTTCCTTCTCTAAAAATAGAATCTCATAGGGGTGGGTAACCATGGTAACATTATCCATACATTGTGAATATGAAGGTAATTCTACCATAGCCATATTACAGATCACACAAACCAGTATAATAATATTTATGCATTTTACACACCACCTTGAGTCAGCACTTGCTCACTTGTTTTAGTGTTTCGGTTTCATTTTACGTGTTATAAGGTTTCAATAGGTTTGTTTTACCGGACACCTTGTTTAATCGATAGTCCAGCTGTCACATGTTCACATGTTCACATGTGACATATTGGGAAACTAAGTAGGAGTCACAGTCTAACGGATGCTTAGTTACTTGCCGCTTACAAACAATTACACGAAAGTTTTTACTTCTAAAATATGAGTGTGATAATCGATAAGTTTTGTTATTCGTCATCCGCAGCCGGTTATTAATCTGACTAGTACCCGGTTAATGGCACGTGACCATGGTAACCCGGTTAATGGCTGACTCATAACCGTTTCTTAACCGCTGATTACCGTTACTAAATCTTATATCCGGATGAAACACAGCTAGAAATATCTAAATATTTCTCTTAACGATCATGATTAATGGATCCCTGCTAAACAGAAAGTGTTATTATGTTAGTCATGGTGGCTGGAGCATATATTAGGGTTAGGGTTATCTGCCCATAATCCGCAGTGTAAAAATGTAAAACTCATTACTGATCGCAATTTCCTGATCTGTTCAGTTTTTAACTAGATTTTCGACATAATGAGCACGATTTTATCTTTTCCAACAGTGCTCCTTCATAAACAGTACGATTATAACATTTGTATTTCTCAACTTACGTTTCTTAACTTTTCTTCGCATTTAAATCTAAACCTTAAAATCGTTCCTTATCTTAAAATCAATTAAAATCAAAATTAAGCTGTTATAATGATAAACACAAAAAAATAAGTTTTTTATTATTTATCGAAAACAAAAACGTTATCCAATATATAAAACTGTGTCGTGCATGTTGCGATGTAATTAGATACACCACCATATTTACTGTGTTTAATAGATACGTTTTTGTAATACCGATGACTAGAAACCCCAACACAGTTGAATTGTCTGTGTCTTCTTACTGTGTTTAATTCTCAATCTGTCTAAGTGTCGTTATATATCGTTTTGTTTGTGCGCAGTGTTCCTGATTTTCTGATTAGCTGATCCGCCCTCTCGACCAATGGCCCCGCAGCGCCGTACCTTAGTTACGCCACTGCTCTCGACATGGCCTACAATAGACACGGCACGCAGACGTATCTAGATTCATTTATAACACACATAACGCCGGCAGTATCCGAGGAGTTTATAATGTTTATAATGTTGGAATATAAGGAGTCTTCTCTCATAGTTCAGATAGAGTTATCTGACGTTTCCTTGGTACAGAGAGCTGACTCTTGTGTTCCACGTTGATTTTGAGAGCGATGGTAACCATGGTGATCCTGGTTCTTGTAGAGGCTCTTATGCCCCTCATTCTCCAGAAGTAGAGCACAGGGTTAGCAGCAGCGTTTATGCCTATACTCAGTACTGTGATCATGTTCCTGAAGTACCTGTGTCCCAGATCCCACCAGAAGAAGTTGTACCGCCCTCCGGAGTACATGTCCACTGCACCTATAATCTCAAAACACACAGCAGGAATGTTGAACACTACGTATAGAAGAGTGAAGAGAATGATGGTCCAGGTAGCTTGTCTCCTCCGCGCGGCGTGGGACTTCTCGTGGGTCTGCACGTGCACTGCGCGTATTACTCGGGTACTCATTCCGCAGCTTATCAGTATTGGGAGTAGTGGGGCTATGTACTCCAGCTGTAGGTATAGCAGGTGTATATAAGGTGTGTGAAAAGTTTATGCATTTTAGAAGTGAGTCATCAACAGTTTGAGAATGGAACTAAAAAATTAATAAATGAAAGAAAACAGAAGTCTGAAGGAAAAAATAATTTAAAAAACCTGAATGAAGATTAGGTAGAAAATGATGAATCCTGCGCTGTTGTACTCGAACAAATCCCCCAGAAGGCTGAAGCACTGGACGTACTCTTTAAAGTAAATGTACCGCTGCCCTCTCCAGAAAGGCACAGTCCCCTGCAACACCAGGAACCCTAGATAGCAGCACATCAGAGTCACTATCTTCCATGTTTTGAGTCGGAGGAAAGGGAAGAAGAGGGAGAGGGTACGGGAGATACTCAACACAGCTACAAGGAAGATGGAGTATCTAGCAATGATGTTCCACAACACTCCCCACAGGTCACAGAACTCAGAGTTAGAGAACATGACAGGAGATCTGTGGGAGAAGTAGGACAGGGACATTGGCAGCATGATCAGGGAGGTGACTATGTCGTTACTGGTGATGAAGCGGTAGATCTGCGCGCTGCTACCTCGCCCACGTGCAGTAAAGTAAAGGAGAGAAAGGGTGTTGCCAACAGTCCCACAGATAAAACAACACAGCAGGATTGCTCCATAGGTCTTCTCCAGCCAGGGTATATACCAATCTCCTTCTTCTTCTTCTTCATTTAACATAATGTTTGTAGATCCAGTTCGGTGTACAGCGACTATATTAAATCCTCATTGCAAAAGACGTTTAAACGCGAATTTGAGCAGTCCAAGTGTAGCAGCATTTAAGTAAAATAGTCATCAAAGTGGGAAAGTAAAAAGCAAGTTTATTAGGTTAGCAAGGTCGGCATTTTAAACGAGTACAGCTGCTATGCACCTGCCGGGTAGTATAACTTTACTAGTCCCAATATATAACCTTGTTTCAAAGCTCTCACTGTTCCCATGGTAACACGTGACTGTTTTCTCAAACAAAGGCGGCAGATGAGATGATTAGATTTTAGAGGAAGGTTAAAATTGAGCAGAAGTGCGAGGTGACTCGTAAAGAGATGTCAAGACTACTTAAAGAGGTTGTTACTTTGTTAAATATCAACTCACCAAGGCGTTAAGAGATCGTAAAAGGTTCTTCGAGTTACCAAGTGTTACCAAGGGTTACCAAGCCCAATGGTTACCAAGGGTTACTGATCAGCTGCTTTTTGAAGGAGGAGATGTTTTTAGTAGAGTGAAGGTAAAGAAGAATACAAGTAAGCAAACTGGGTATAAAGTGAGTAATTGATTACTGTACATCCCGCAGAGTTACCAAGGGTTACCAAGCCCGCCGCCGACTGAGTCACGTGGTGTACTACTGGTTAATGGCTTTATCCTGAACACGTTGTATAACTTCTAACACATTGTAATATTATGATATCAGATATATTACCTGATTATAGCCCTAATTGAAAGCACAATAATAGCTATTGACTTTTTAGTATTTTAGCGTTTTAAATAAATTTACTTACTACTCCGCAATTTACTTACTACTCCGCAAGAAACCCTTACTTCTATTGTTACACCGACTCGGAAATAATAAATAATTTTGTTAACTTTAACCTTTTAATAGTAATACATACATTGTATTATGTACACTTCACAAGAAAGTGATACCTTATCAGACGTTATTTGACTGGACAGTAATTGTGAACGGACATAATTTTGAACGGACATTAAAATGAACGCTCAAAGGCATTCATTTAATATATTTAATTTGACTACCTTGTCGGACTTTATTTAACGGACATTAAAATGAACGCTAGGGCCTCCAGCATCCAATTAATTTCCGTTCAAATAAAGTCCGATAAGGTAGATCCAATCCGGAAAATTTAAGTTCATCGTGTTTACCTTTTCTTATTACAGAAATTTTACAATTATGTTGTTTAGTGAAGCAATTCTTCGCTGGTTAGCCCGTATGTATGTATGTTATGTGAGCTTATAAATAATACCTTTCTTTCAACAATATTTACTGGCGCCTATAACTTTATTATAACTTTATAATATGCTCTAATAAAATACCAAACTGCCAGTATTGAGCCTGAGAGCACAATCAGCCTCCCAAGCTAGGAGGGCTGCACTCTCATAGCTGGTTACCATGGTTACTAGCTGAGTCACATAGTCCACATCTTGAGTCTCTGCTCCACTGAAAATACTGTGAGTTACCATGGTAACTAGACGTGTTGCTATAGTAACACTAGTGAAAATACCGTGAGTTGTGATTAACGAACCTAGATACGCTGTGACTATAATAAATACTCGTAGCTACCTTTACTTAATTAATATATATTCATTATTACTGATTGTTTAGCTATAAGTGTAACCATGGTAGCATTAGTTTAGTACAATAACTCAGCTCTGATAGGTCATGGCTTAGTGGTCACAGTTATTTCACAGGTATTCCAGTGGTCTGAGTTAGTAATTATTTAGCGTCAGATAGTCCGGGGGTCCGGCGTAGAGTCCCGGACCCGCGTCAGATAGTTCGTCTATTAGCGGTCAGTTAGTGGCAATTAGTGTCCTATACCCGAAAATTAAACTAGTTCCACTGGTAATTGGGGTGATTTTATTATATGTATTCTTCAAATATAATCTTCAATAAATCATTTCTTTTACCAATCCAGTTCTCCTTCAGTTTGGTACAGTCAAATATTTTACTCATCTCTGAGCTTTCTCTCCACTTTGATAGAACTAGATAATTGGTAGGTAACACTAGTGTTACTATAGTTACACTAGTGTTGCTATAGTAACACTAGTGTTTAGCTATGAAGCATATCTTAAACAATAATCTCAGAATGTGCATGTGTCTGATCGTCTGTGTAATTTACGGTCGATTATATTTAAACATTGGTAAGAGTTAGGGGACTGGTTTTTTCGGTATAGTGCCGACAAAACTCTGACGAAGCCCATTAGCAAATTTTTTTTAAATCGGTCGGTGGTAAGTGGTTTAATTGATGGTTTTGTACCACAAATGCTACATAAAATGGCTTGAGCAGCTTAATCAAGAAAACGGCAAGAGTTACGGGGCTCGCTCTCTCTCCCATTACTGTATATTATGTAGCGTATATATTACACTGTCATGTAATACTTTAAACTTATTAGGAATCGCTCATAGCTGTCTGTTTGGACTGTAGAGAGAGTTCATACTTTCATACGACAAATACAATGTAATGCATGTTTTCAAATATGCGGGTGTGGTGCGGAGTTAATAATAATAAGGGTTAATTTCTATTGATTATTGTTTAAGATACTATTTTTTAACTGTTGCCAAGATGCAGTTAGGCCTAACGCAGAGTTAGGCCTTAATTAGGCCTAAATTAGGCGTTAGGCCTAACTGCATCTTGGCGACAGTAAGGATACTATTGGATACGTGAGCCGTGAGGGCACTCCGAATAGAATTGCTCGCCTAATGCGGGTTTTGACTCAGCGGGTAATTACTCCTACCCTTTTTAACTGCGGCAGTGAAATCCCGGCCGAAGGCCGGGTTACACTTACATACATGTTACATGGTAAGGTCTCCTCCTAGTCGTTGGAGTGGCCTGCATCACACACATCGCGTTGGCGGCGTAACATATGTCTCCACTGTACTCGGTTGGTAGCCAAAGCTTCTGTTGTGTTGTTGTCGATGTTTTCAACACCTGTAAACTTAGCAGCATCTTCGAGTACGCAGGACTTCCAGTTCTTACGGGGTCTGCCCCTTGACATCTTTCCATAATTTGGCTTCCAGTTCAACAGAAACCTCGGTAGTCTGGAGTCTGGCATTCTAACTACATGTCCATACCAACGTAGCCTGGCAGCACTGATGAAAGTCTCAACTGACTTGATGCCAGCCCTCCTAAGAACTTCTTCGTTGGTCACATGAAAGAACCATTTAATCCTAAGGAGGTTTGATGGAAAACCTCGAAGCGTTTCATCTGCTTTTTGGTGGTGTTCCAGACTTCAGCTCCATACAACAAGATGGTGAGGACAGCAGCCCTATAGATCCTGATCTTGGTTGGAGTTTTTATAGTTCTGCTATTCCAAATGTTCCAGAGCTGATGAAAGGCGCCATTAGCCTTCTGGATACGGACATCCAGGTCTCTGTTGATTGTCCCATCCCCACTGATAGTTGCACCCAGGTAGACAAAGTTGCTAACCTGCTCGACGGGTTCACCCTCAACCGACAGCTCAATACAATCATCCTTGATGAAAGGTCGCTGGGAGGCGCACTTGCTTACAGCCATGCATTGGGTCTTCTTTGCATTTATTCTGAGCCCAGCGTAGGAGCTGTAATGAACTAATAGATCAGTTGACTCCTGTAGTCCTTCCCCTGAGTTGTCCATAATAGCCATGTCATCAGCATACACTAGTAATACACTAGTAATAGTATAATTGGGCACACATGCCTTACTCAAAACTAGCTGGCTACAAGTCTACATATTATTCTGCTCTAAAATTATTTGTTATATTTTTCATAATATAGTAGTATTCAATGTATTTAACAAGTTTTGATGCTTTTAAAAAGTTTTCCATGGACTGTCTACTGACTAATACCTTATTTTAAAAGAGACTTATAGATAACATTCCCGTCGGCGAATGAAACTTAAATTTAAACTTTTTTTAACAAACTTTGTTTTTTTTAACAAACTTTGTTTGCCTTTAAGCTTTTAAGGCGTGTCAAACGCTAAAAAAAGCGACAAACCTGCATCTTCTGGTACAGGTATTGAGTTTATGTAGGTATAGAGTTTTCCAATATTAGACTTAACTTTACCTGCTTATATTTATATATATTGTGTATTTACTTCTAAAAGTATTGAAACACCCTGTGAACTGTGAAGACTAACAAACCCCTACTAAAGCTCTCCCCTCCCGTCCTAAGCTTCTCACGTATAAGTGGGAATGAGTGTCGTGCTTCCCTTGTAAGTGCCGTAGAAAGGACTGTGAAATGAAATGAGATCGCACCTGAACAGGGGCATCACCTGAAGGATAATTAAGTAAAGGCTTAGTGTTAGGTATTTTCTATACTTTATCTCATTACTTGTGCTCAGTTTAACTACTCAGTGCGTGATTGGGTAGGTATGTTTACTTCTGTCTTTGGAGAGGGAGGAGCGTAACCATGGTAACCATGGTATGTTTACTTCTGTCTTTGGAGAGGGAGGAGTGTAACCATGGTTACCATGGTATGTTTACTTCTGTCTCTGGCGAGGGAGGAGTTTAACCATGGTATTTTTACTTCTGTCTTTGGAGAGGGAGGAGTGTTTCGTTTTAGCGCTCCTGTTTTCTGATGTATCATTGTATTGCACTCTCATTGACATCTTTTTAACGTGTGTCTGTTGAAAAACTTATAAAATAGTGTTACTTTCTATATCCAGTTATTCACACTAACAAGCTATAATTTATTATTATTTTGTTTGAAGCCTAGTCAATGGAAGCTGCTGAGAGGTCTCTCTTTTCGAGTACAAGTAAGTACCCGGTTAATTCCATTATCACCTCGTTAATCTACACTCTATCTGTAATCCCGCACTGAGGTGTAACTAGAGCGTAATCCTAACATCATTGTCAATATTCACTCTTTTGAGTGGGTCGGTAATTATTTTGATAAGAAGGCATTAACTATATATATATAGAGGCTTGTCTGTTCGAACTTTTCATTTGGAATTAAAACAAGTCCGTCATATTATTGAGCTAGGCTGCACCTGGTTTAAGCACTTTCATCCCATAACATAATAATACTCAAATTATAATACTCAAATTATTAAAACTAAAATATAAAAACGGAGACGTGTAACTGACATGTCGACAAGATCCGACGCTCATTCGTCCCTTATCTTACATGATCAGATTAGAGGCACACTTTTTAATCTTTTATTTGTTCATCTACTGCGACTTGTGTATCCTGCAAGTTTATTATTTTGCCTCAGAAGAGTTTAGCTAGAACTCTTCATGAGCTCCACCCATCAAGTTACGTAGGTGCTACACGAAGAGGTCTCCTCCTAGTCGTTGGAAGTGGCCTGCATCACACACATCTATCTCTTCTACGGTGTAACATGTTCCTCCATGCCACTCGTTTTAGAGCTAACTGTTTTACTGCGTCTCTGCTGATGATATCGACACCTGTAAAGGCAGCCGCATCCTCGAGTACACAGGCCATCCAGCCTTTGCGGGGTCGTCCTTAACGGGTGATACTCGTAAAATATTTGTTCCAAATATTGGACCGTCGACGAGTCCAACTCGGCGCGCGTCCTGGTAGGTTATAAACCTACAAGGTTGTCCTCTCAGTCTCTTTCCATAATAATAATGCGCAATACATTTTCTCATGACGTGTTCTAGTGTTCAGTGTAGATCAGCTAAACTGTTCTGATGAGTGCAGATCAGTATATCTCCCACAATTACTCTTTTATTAACCTCATGTAAGTGTTACACCTCATTGTAATACAATGAGGTGTAACACACGATGAAACAAAAAATCTCATTGTATTAGACATACAAATTGTATTAGACATTCAGAACCCACTAATAACGCACTTTTTTAGGGCAGTTCTATCGTACTACATGCTTCTATGTTCAGTTTCTTCATTACGATGATTATTTGATGATTCGTAATCGTGTTAAAGTGTTATGTTTTGACTGAGAGGTTTTTACCAGCGCTGCTAGATTTTTTCCTACTTTTGCCGAAGTCAAAAAGATCGTAGGGAATAAGTAATCGGGTTTGGATATATGAGGTGGCCCGACGGCCCTGCGTTGATGACAAAAGTCTGCTCGGCTGCTCCTTCGCAATTTAGACCACTCCCCTATAATTATGTGTATAGAAAGCGTTTGTTATGCTGCGCGCGACGCTAGCCATGTGTTTATTAATTACAGTGAAATTCCTCCTTCGCAAAGTTATTTTCTAAAATTGTCTGGATTTATTTATTGTTAATGCGCAGCGCTACAGTGATCAAATAAATCGTCAATTTTTGTTTTTACCTTGCACAAATCCCACTCATTTATAAAAAACAATTTGTAAATATGTTGCAATTTTTCCAGTCACACTTTTCACACAAAAGAATTAATGGTACAACTACATGTACATCGTAGGGAAAATTGATCGTGCGTTGTTTAACCGCGGCGAAATTCTTGTTTAAGTAGTACCAAGGGTAATATGATCTCTAGTCTATTTCTGTGCAACCATTGTAGTTCGTAATAATAGTTAATACCCTGCTCAGAGACTGTCTCTAGGTCTAAGTACTAAGTATTTATTCTTTAAATAGAACACCTCTTAGTCTGACTTTCTGGGAACTGTTAATAAAGTAGAGATGTGTCCCTATTTCTGCGCAACTGTGTCTCATCTGTAACCATGGTAACTATGTCTATAGGTTGCAAGGTTTGTAACCATGGTAACTATGTCTATAGGTTGCAAGGTTTTTAGGTTGTAACCATGGTAACTATGTCTATAGGTTGCAAGGTTTGTAACCATCGTAACTATGTCTATAGGTTGCAAGGTTTGTAACCATCGTAACTATGTCTATAGGTTGCAAGGTTTGTAGGTTGTTACCATCGTAACTATGTCTATAGGTTGCAAGGTTTGTAACCATCGTAACTATGTCTATAGGTTGCAAGGTTTGTAACCATCGTAACTATGTCTATAGGTTGCAAGGTTTGTAGGTTGTTACCATCGTAACTATGTCTATAGGTTGCAAGGTTTGTAGGTTGTTACCATCGTAACTATGTCTATAGGTTGCAAGGTTTGTAGGTTGTTACCATCGTAACTATGTCTATAGGTTGCAAGGTTTGTAGGTTGGTTTTTTTTTTCGCGATTTCAGGTAATGAAATGCACTTGTGCGCGGCAAGGTTGGTTTAGGTTGGGATGAAAGTTAATAACACTGGTTTTGTTGCAGTGAAGAAAGTGATCACTTTTGCCGCTATATTCATTTCAACCGGACTTTATATGAAAAAAGTACAAGGTTAGTTGCACGTGTAACCATGGTAACCAATAACCATGGTAAGTGAGGTGCACGTGTTTTATTGATATTTCTCATCATGAGAATGTTAACAATTAACCTGTGAACTTCTTTTACTGTTAACGCCTTGTAACTATGGTAACCAGTAAACTGTATTGCAGTTTGATACTCCTCTCTCGGAGCCGGCTTTTATTTTTAAAACTCTAATACAGTATATATATCGCATGTGCCTGGAAAAATCTGTTAGCACTTGGTATACAAATTTTATTTTGCGACGGTGTTCTCATTCAGTATTTTAAAACAAAGTTTTCCACAGAAAAGGCCATGCCTAAAAGACCAAAATTTATATTCTAAATATAATATACCATTACAATAATGACTCTAATATAGCGTTATAAACCCCTCCGTGTTCTATTTTGTCATTTTTGCAGTAAATTCTTATCTTTTTCAAGATTGTACCTGTGGCTGCTCTCATTTTCTATTCATATTAGTTTTTATTCGTTTGCTTTTATTTTTTACTTTTGTTGGTACCCTAAACGAGGCAAACTGAATGGAGTTTCACTGGTTACCATGGTTACAATACAGTTCTCAGTACGATTACAATAGCTCCTTAGTCCGCACATTGAGCGACAATGAACCAATGAAACCCTATTAAATAGTCTTTGTCAACGTTTGATTGAGTGAAATGTCTTATATTATAGCCTAACTCGTATTATTACGAGAGTGCGGTAAGTAATTAAAATATCATTTTATCCTCGGTTATTCTTTTGTTTTAATGGAAATGTGGGTATATTTTGAGAATACTCATATTAGTACTAAAATTGATATAATTATTTATAACTCTCATAAACTGTATTGTTATCCTCAATAGAATTGTTCCGTGGTCATTGGTTAAAATAATACTTGTTATTTTACTAGTTAATATGTTATATTATTAATTTCGTGTTGTTGTGTCAAGGAGTAATGATAAGGCAGCACGAGGCAGCATGAGGATCTTGTCCATTATTTTGTTGGAAAACAAATAGAATAATATATAACAATATATCTTGTCCATTATTGCGACACGTGGTCATTATTTGTTTGCAGTATCTTCAACCCTTATTATTGGAGTCACGACTTGTCCTCGTATTGATTAAAATACCATTTTTTGATTAAAATACAGACTAGAAACCGGCCGCTAGTTTTAAGCTTTGTTCGAGGAAATTCCAAAATCAGTTATGTTTTAATTCGTCTCCACTTAGCTCCAATCGGTACGTGGGGCCCTCGCAGTAAAACGTTTAAACTTACTCTTACCGATTTATTCTCATCAGTTTATAGCTATAGTAGTAGTACAGTAACTGTACTTTGACAGATTGCTGGATAAAATTCGATTTATAAGTCACATTTTTTTCTTTTAACAAATGATCAGTAGTCGAGAGTATGCAGCAAGTTGTCACTTTTAAACACTTATATAAGCTATATAACTCTTACAATTCACTAATAAGTCATCATGCAGTTTAAGTTACAGTAGCTAGTTAAAGTGAGTAACAAACACTTACGAACAGTGTTTATACCTTTCGTTGTGATAAATAATTTGGTATTCCGTGATAGCTCTATCTAAACCACAATTTGACATTTTCCACAGCTTTCCTCGCTATAACGTCAAACCAGTTTGTTTATAGCACCACCCGCACAAATTCCAATGAACTTTCAAAGTAGCAACCTTCATACTTACCCAACAGCAACCAATCACAGTTGTTTATTAAAATAATTGTTTTATTAATATTAAATAATTGTTTTATTAGTTCGAATCACGTGACACTTAATTTATCCCCCGTAGCCGTCCACAGTTCTTCATAGAAAGTTCTCATACGGCATGATTTGCAAATGCACCTTTATTGCTACCATTCTGACAGAAATTTCTCTTGACCTAGTCCCTAAGATTTCAAAACGCTCCACTTTTTGAACAAATATCAACCGACCTTATTTCCCATTTAGTATTGAAGCAGCTCTCAGAAATTCACTTTTGTTATACCCATTTACTGAAAGTGGTATTTCCCCCAACTTCGACATTTTAAATGTTTATTTTTATAACTGTATTTTTAGACAGTGCCCATTGCGTACCAAGCGTACTTTTTCGACACCCTGAATTGTCTCTATAAACTTGAATTAAACCTCAAAACTCCGAATTAATTTCAATAACTAACTATTTTGTTATATACCAGCCGTCCAGGATTGCTGTCAGGGTAATAATGCACTGATATGTTTCTATTATATAACATATTACATAACATTTAGTAATCAAATAGTAACCGAACCTCTCCTACGTAGAATGACAGTCATGGTCCAGTCAGTCCAGTCATCGTTGTTACACTCCCTGTAACCATAGTTACAGTGATTGTTGTTATGTAACGTAGCCAATACGTTGCTCCTTCATAAAGCATTATGTCGCTCCTCACAATGTTGGCAGGCCTAGCCTGTACAGCACTTCTTAGTTCCAGTCAGAGTACTCTAAATGACACTACTTACTTCTATAAGAAAGGTTTGTTTTTCAAAAATAAATTCAATTTGTTTTAGGATAATCATAGTCAATTAAAGCGTTTCGATTTTACTTGAATTTTATTGAAAGTGTAGTTATCCCCCCCCCCCCTTATCCATACACAATACTGTGTTACATACATACATACATACATACATACATGAAGAGGTCTCCTCCTAGTCGTTGGAGTGGCCTGCATCACACACATCTCTTCTACGGTGTAACATGTTCCTCCATTCCACTCGCTTTAGAGCCAACTGTTTTACTGCATCTCTGCTGATGTTATCGACACCTGTAAATTCAGCCGCATCCTCGAGTACACAGGCCATCCAGCCTTTGCGGGGTCGTCCTCTCAGTCTATTTCCATAGTTTGGTTTCCAATCCAGTAAGAAATTGGGGAACCGCGTCTCTGGCATTCTGACAACATGTCCGTACCACCTTAGTCTAGCCGCACCGATGAAAGTTTCGATAGACTTAATTCCAGCACGCCTGAGAACTTCTTCATTGGAGACATGGAAGAACCACTTTATCTTCAAGATTCTTCTCAGGGAGGTCAGATGGAAGACCTCAAACCGTTTCATCTGCTTCTTTGTTGTGTTCCACACTTCAGCTCCATATAACAGAATAGTAATAACAGCAGCCTTGTAGATACAGATCTTGGTGGGCGTTCTTATAGTTCGACTGTTCCATATCTTCCAAAGCTGATGGAACGCACCATTAGCACGCTGGATCCTGATGTCAAGATCTCGGTCAATGGTACCATCCCCACTGATGTTGGCACCAAGATAAACAAAGTTGCTGACCTGTTCAACAGGTTCTCCCTCCACTGTTAGCTTTATACTGTCTCTTTCGGTGTAAGGTCGCTGGGACGCACACTTGCTGATCGCCATGCATTGTGTCTTTTTAGCGTTGATCTTCAACCCAGCATAAGAGGTGTAATAAGCTATAAGATCAGTGGACTCTTGCAGCCCTTCTTCAGTATTGTCCATCACTGCCAGATCATCAGCGTAGTCACTATCCATGATAACTTTTTCATCTGCACCCTTTAGTTCCTTTTGCAGTACAGCACCATGACTGATTGCCTTCTGAACCTCGGCCAAAAAGATTCCAAAGTTCAGACAGAAATTAAATACAGGAGGGCCCTGGATATCACCCTGTCCAGTGCCCGAATTAACAGAGAACCAATCAGACATTTCACCATTAACCCTGACAGCACTCATGGTTCCGTTGAAGAATGCCTGAAAGATTCTAACATATTTCTCAGGAAGTCCATAGTGTCTCATGCTTGACCAAATAAACTCTCTTCTGATGGAATCAAACGCTGCCTTAAAATCAATGAAATTAACATAAAGTGGAATGTTAAACTCAATGCAGTTGTGAATAATGGTGCGGATGGAATAAATCTGATCAATACATGAGCGGTTCCGTCTGAACCCACACTGATTTTCCCTAAGAAGACACTCCATTCCAACATCCAGCCTCTTAAGAAGAACCATTTGAAGAACCTTAGAAGACGTTGCCCTAAGAGTTATACCCCTATTATTGCAGCAGTATGAGGTGTCTCCCTTCTTTCCGATAACCACTATAACACCTTTAAGCCAATCCTCAGGGATCACCTCTTCCTCCCATACCTTTTTAAACAGTAGCTCTAGTTGGCCAACAAGAGCACTTCCACCATACTTAAGTTGTTCATTAATTATCTCATCAACCCCTGCACTTTTGCAGTTCTTCAGTTTCTTTAGAGCATAACTAATCTCATCTCTAGAAGGAGGTCCATCAGAACAAGAAAGGTAGTCAAAACTCGGTTGTGAGGGCACACCATCGAGGTCATCAAGATTGGCATCCGATAGTGGAGGATTTAAGAGCTCAGTAAAGTGCTCCTTCCACCTTTCCTTCTGACTGTCCGGGTCTGTAATAAAATGACCATCCTTATCCCTAACTGACATACCCACTTTCTTCTTCTTTTTCCCAGAAATCTTCTTAATCTTATCCCAAACTTCCCTTTGCTGGCCTTTCTTAGAAGCCTCCTCTAGATCAGTCGCTATTTTAGTAGCACAGTTGTTGTCGTCAATTTTACAACTTTTTTTAACTAATTTATTAAGTTTAGAGTAGGCTGATCTATTGACGTTTGAAGTGGGATCCCTCCGTTTGAACATTCCCCGTTGCTCTATCAAGTTCTTAGAGGTTTGCGAAAGGTGTTGTTCTTTAACCTTCCGGGGACGCTTTCCAAGCACTTCCATCGAGACATCAGTGACTGTCTGCTTGAAATTATCCCACATGTCCTCAAGGTTGACCTCATTAGCCAGACAATCAAAACGGTTCTGAAGAGCCACGTTGTACTCTTGAACCTTAGACGAGTTTCGCAAATGTTCGATAGCAGGCACATCGTGCCTTTTAGCAGTGATCTTAGCTAACGACTGCAGTTTGATTTGCAGCCGTCCACGAACAAGATAGTGGTCTGAACCAATGTCCGCCCCACGACATACCTTAACATCGAGTAGCGAGTGTTGGAATCGTCCACTAATACAAATATGATCTATTTGATTCACAGTTAACCCGTTGGGAGACCGCCATGTACCCTTGTGGATGTCTCTATGCTGGAACAGAGTTCCACCAATAACAAGTTGATTGGCTGCACAGAAATCCATGAGCCTGGTCCCATTGTCGCTTGATGAACTATGGAGAGATTCTCCACCAATAACTCCCTCGAATCCATATCTGTTTGAAGTAACTTTTCCATTGAAGTCACCCAGTAGCAGTTTCAGATCATGTCGGGGCAGTTCACCAAACGTGTCTGATAAAACGTTGTAAAAACGATCTTTCTCTCCGTCATCAGCACCGTCAGTCGGAGCGTAGGTTACAACAACAGATATGTTGAGGTGTTTGCCGTGTAACCTAGCTGTTAAGACCCGCTCTGATGTAGGTACATAAGAGATCAGTGAGTTCCTGACCTTTTTGGAAAGACATAGGCCAACCCCTTGCCTTTTGATACCATCTCCCCTACCAGAATGAATAAGTAGACTACCATTGTCCAAAAGTGTACTTCCAGATCCTGGCATATGAGTTTCAGTAATACCCAAAATATCAAGACTGTAGTGATCAATGTTCTGACTGAGTTGATAAAGCTGTGAAGATTAGCTGACTAAAGATAAAACATTCCAGGTTCCAAAGTACATTGAGTGTTTGCTGTAGTTGATAGGATTGGACTTGCTGAAATCAGTGTCAACATGAGCGATCTGTTGACTAATTACTCTGTTGTTATGACGAGCAACCACTCTTCTCATCAGGCCACTGGGGTCCCTGAGGCTTTGCCCAGTTGCCGTCATCCTGGTCTCACCCGACCTCGCAGAGGTAGAAGCACAACGTCCTTGATTTGTGTGTAATGTTTCAGTAGCAAACTTTTAGAGAGGAGAAGTTGCCAGCATCTCGCACCCGGTTTTTTATCGACCTTTGCCTGTCTAGATCCATAGTCTTTTGTTGCACGTCATCTGTTTATACTGGAGTCACCCAGGACAGATTACAATGCTTAATAGTAGCACCTCGAAAAGGATGTGATTCTTCATCACGCACTATGGTCATTGGAATAGGAGAGGTTATTGGCTTCACCGCCTTCACGATCACTATTCCCTGAGATTATAAATAATCTCTTGCCACCAAAACAATACTGTGTACTTAGTGTAATTAGTGTAATTCATGTACCACTCTAATGTAACTGTGCAGGTAAGCTGATGCTGGGGTTTGTAGATAATTACCCCAGCAAGATAAGCCCACATCAGATGCAGAACATCTTGACTTTCCAGCGAACAATCCAACAGTTTGCAAAGCCCCTATTGGACGGTGAGTATTATTTTTAGCTAAACAAAATGATAAAACAAGCTTTTCTGCGACAGTTCGGAACAATCTTAACGGTTTTATTTGAAACTTATCCTATCCATTTTCTAGAAAGTAAAACAAATGAACATATTGACAAGAATATCTCCATATCCAGTGGCGTAACGAAGGGCCCCGCTGTGCGGGGGTGTGGGGGGGGGCGCCAACAGGCAACGTTACGCCACTGGGGGGCCCAACAGGCAACGTTACGCCACTGTTCATATCTCCGGGGTTTAATAACTCGTGTTTATTAACCCATGATTCATCAGGTGAGCTGGATGTAGGCTATGTGATGTTTCTGACGGATAAGGAGCACTGTTTGATTGACATGTTATATGTCTTACAGCAACACCCCAACATCATAGCATTCGTCGGACCCAGAACGTCTTACTACGTCATGTCTATGTCATCCCTGTTATCTGCCTTCAGGTAACCATAGTTACCATTATAGTTACCATAGTTACCAACACTAATCCCTGTCATCAGCCTTCAGGTGAGAAGCTTTAATAGTAAGTCAACACTAATGCCCAAATACTTCTACTCGTTAAGTATAATAGTTTAGAAGGATGAACTTACAGTTAGTAGTTTATGTTACAGTTGACTACATCACAAGAATAACATGCTCCATCTCAGAATCCCCACGTTTGTATACGGGTCCTCTATTCTGAGTGACTACATGTTGGAGGTAACCATAGTTACCATAGTTACCATAGTTACCATAGTTACCATAGTTACCATTATCTCAGAATTCCCACGTTTGTATTCTATTCTGAGTGACTACATGTTGGAGGTAACCATAGTTACCATAGTTACCATAGTTACCATAGTTACCATAGTTACCATAGTTACCATTATCTCAGAATTCCCACGTTTGTATACGGGTCCTCTATTCTGAGTGACTACATGTTGGAGTCTTTGGCTTGGAAGTACGTTCTACCGATGACTGCAACTGCTACCGGACAAGCCACCACGACCCTGCCCAGGTACACAGTACACATGTTTACATGTTTACAGTACACAGTGTACAACTGAAATTAGGAAAGGGTATTCATATGGATAATGGAGTCCAAGCTAGTTTTCGAAATTAATTATTTTCATGGTAACTGTTGAATATTTGCCTTATAAGAAAATGACTTTTATATTAGTATAATATGTGTTGCAGAGTGCTGAAGAATATTGGCGCTGATATAGTATCAGTGGTGATAGTAACCATTGTAACCATAGTAACCATAGTAACGACTAATAAGTGTTGCAGAGTGCTGAAGAATATTGGCTCTGATATAGTATCAGTGGTGATAGTAACCATAGTAACCATAGTAACCATAGTTACGACTAATATCTGTTGCAGAGTGCTGAAGAATATTGGCTCTGATATCGTATCAGTGGTATATGATGATACGGACTACGCTCGCCCCCAACTCCCAATTCTGTTAAAGTCTCTGAAGAACCACGGGATAGATATTAAACGTAGCACTTTGCTTACCGACAAGATAACTGATCAGTCTACTTTATCAGGTTAGTTGCTTGCGGAGTAAGCCAGTAGATAATGATGATGATGATCTTGTATCATTATTATCATTTAAAGTATTATCAGCCTAACCCAGCTCTGAACTTGATAACCCGGAGATAATTATAACAAGGCAGGGTCAAAAGGAAATCGCTGCATGTGCGGAATCGCGATTTTTCCCATTATTTGCGACAAATTTTATGTATAGTTTTATGTATAGTCTGTTAAAAATCGCGGTATCGCGATTTTTGGGCAAAATAATCGCGATTTTCTTTTGTCCCTGTAACAAGGTAGTGTCTCTTATAGTTACCATAGTAACGACTAACTAAGTGTCTCTCTATCAGGTGTATTAGAGGACTTGAAGGAAGCTAAGCTTTACAACAGAACACTAGTGATAGTGACTCTAGCGTCCTACAGGAGGATAGAGGGCACTATAAACTGGTTGCTATCTGAGTTAGTAGAAGAGCCAGCAAACACACTGCTAATTACCAGTAGTTCAGGTAAACTAGGTAACATAGTAACCATAGTAACAGTGTAGTAACCATATTAACAGTGTAGTAACCATAGTAACAGTGTAGTAACCATAGTAACAGTGTAGTTACAAACACACTGCTTATAACCAGTAGTTCAGGTAAACTAGGTAACATAGTAACAGTGTAGTAACCATAGTAACAGTGTAGTAACCATAGTAACAATGTAGTAACCATAGTAACAGTGTAGTTACAAACACACTGCTAATTACCAGTAGTTCAGGTAAACTAGGTAACATAGTAACCATAGTAACAGTGTAGTAACCATAGTAACAGTGTAGTAACCATAGTAACAGTGTAGTAACCATAGTAACAGTGTAGTAACCATAGTAACAGTGTAGTTACAAACACACTGCTAATTACCAGTAGTTCAGGTAAACTAGGTAACATAGTAACCATAGTAACAGTGTAGTAACCATAGTAACAGTGTAGTAACCATAGTAACAGTGTAGTTACAAACACACTGCTAATAACCAGTAGTTCAGGTAAACTAGGTAACATAGTAACCATAGTAGCAGTGTAGTAACCATAGTAACAGTGTAGTAACCATAGTAACAGTGTAGTTACAAACACACTGCTAATTACCAGTAGTTCAGGCTGCGTGCTGAGTATCAATGAGACGTGGAGTGAGAGGGGTGTTAACGTTATCAAGACCTGTCAGACGTATAATATTGAGGTTGAGCTGCAGGAGTACTTCCAGAACACTGCTACTTTGTGGGAGGGGGAGGAGGTGGTTAACCCTCTCCTGCTGGAGAAGGTGGAGGGGCAGGGTGACTGTCACAACAACACTTGCTTCAGAGACTTGTTGTTGCTATACGCGGCTGCAGGCAGACCTTATTCCTCTTACAATCACAGGTAACCGTAGTAACCGTAGTAACCATAGTAACCGTAGTAACCATAGTAACCATAGTAACAGTGTTGTTATACGCGGATGCAGGCAGACCTTATTCCTCTTACAATCACAGGATAATGTACGCTTTGAGAGCGCTACTTCTGGCGCTGGAGAGTTCAGATCCAGACCTACTGAGGGAACACGCAGCACGTGCTGATGGTTTGGCACCGTTCCAAAGTAACCTTAGTGACTCACTTGTGAGACTATTTAAACAGAAGTCAAGTCTGTTCCAGTCCGGGCTACAGTTTGGTCAGAACCAGACCAGATCAGTTCCTTATCTAAATGTGGGTCTGATCTTCAACAGGTAATCATAGTTACCATAGTTACCATAGTTACCATAGTTACCATAGTTACAATAGTTACCATAGTTACCATAGTTACCATAGTTACCATAGTTACCATAGTTACCATAGTTATCATAGTTACCATAGAACCAGACCAGATCAGTTCCTTATCTTAATGTGGGTCTGATCTTCAACAGAAACGAAGCAGTGGAGTGGAGAGAAGATAGTTCTAACGTTAAAAGTTCAGAATACCTTCAACTGTAAGTATATCAATCAGTTACCATGGCAACTGTAAGTTATTCTATAAGGTTTTTGGTTTTCAATTCACAACGTTGGTCTCAAGAACTAAGCTGGGAACGAGTTCCCCTCCAAATCCAACTGTGTTATCTCTTATAATAGTTGTTATGGTAACTATGTTATCTTATCAGGGTGTTGTCATGGTAACTGTTGTACCTGCAGGTTCCTATCTAAACATTTGGATAAAAGGATATCGTGTAGTTTATCCTGTGCTCCGGGACACTATATGTTTAAAGATCCTCTGCAACTAGCGAAGAACTGTTGGGATTGCGTCAAATGTCATGGTAGGTGCAGGGTTCAAGGTGCAGGGTTCAAGGTAACCATAGTAACCATAGTAACCATAGGTAATAGTTACTCTGACCCTGCTAACCAGGTACCCATAGTAACCATAGTAACCATAGTAACCACAGGTAATAGTTACTCTGACACTGGTAACGCTTCAAAGTGTGAGCAGTGTGGGGAAGGTAGCTGGTCGAACAGTGACAAGACTAGTTGCTCAAGTGACACTACAAGTCTACATCTGATAAACCACCGCTACGGAAGTATTGTGCTCGCTGTCGTGCTCATCTCCCTCATCATTGTCATCGTAACTTTCGGTACTTTCACTTTCGGTACTTTCGCTTTCACTAGTTCGGTACTTTCGCTTTCACTTTCGCTGTTGGGTGGTATACCTATTGTGTAACTATTCTATGCTTTACATTAACAGCGGGTATTTTCAGCGCTTTACTTGTGTTTGTGGAACAGTATAGTAGTAGTTGCCTCGGGAAGAGATCTCGCTACGTTCATGTTTCCTGGCATGTTGTGTGGACTAGTGGACGCTGCTCTCTTAGCTTCAAAACCAGGTAACTATTTATATCCTAACGGCTGGGTGGCCTAGTGGTTAGAGCTTCCGCCTTCTGTACAGAAGGTTCAGGGTTCGAATCCCAGTGTCACTCAGTCTAGGGAGTAGCTAAGGATTCATCAGATCTATTCGATCTCCTCGGTCGACTCAGCCGAATGATAGGAAACTTGATTGAGGGTTAAATGAGGAGGGGTGCCTGTGCCAAAAAGATCAAGAATCTTAGGATACTCCTTCAGAACATCTACAATGTAGTGTACTGTAAAATAAGGGCGGTCGAAATATTCGATGACCCTGTAGAGGAATCTACGAACTTTACAAATTAAATAAATTATTATTAATATCTCGTACAATTCCAGTATTAATTTATTAAGTTACAGTGTTCGTCTCAGAAGTCTGTATTCGCTCGTTTGTCTACAAAACAATAACACAAAAACAAACTAAACTAAGTAACCCCTCTAGGAGCTGAAATCTTCGTCTCTGTTCAGGTGCTCTCCCATAGTTACCATAGTTACCATAGTTACCATAGTTACCATAGTTACCATAGTTACCATAATTACCATAGTTACCATAGTTACCATAGTTACCATAGTTACCATAGTTACCATAGTTACCATAGTTACCATAGTTACCATAGTTACTATAGTTACCATAGTTACCATAGTTACCATAGTAACGATGTCTCACTCCATAGTTACCATAGTTACCATAGTTACCATAGTTACCATAGTTACCATAGTTACCATAGTTACCATAGTTACCATAGTAACGATGTCTCACTCCATAGTTACCATAGTTACCATAGTTACCATAGTTACCATAGTTACCATAGTTACCATAGTTACCATAGTTACCATAGTTACCATAGTTACCATAGTAACGACTAAACTAAATAACCCCTCCAGGAGCTGAAGTCTGCGTCTCTGTTCAGGTGCTCTCCCACCTCTTCATTGTACTGATAGTCCCTCCTCTCTTCGTACGAACACTCCGAATACTTGTAGTCTTCAACTTCTCCGTCTCTAACAAGACACTTGTTCAGTGAGTTATTCACTTTCTGTAGCGAAAATAGTGATGAGGATAATTGGTTTTTATTATTAGTAAGATAGTTAGATAAATAATTAAAACCCCAATAATTCATGCCCTGAATCAACAAGTTGTGATTCTGTGTCGTGCAGGCAGTAACATAGTTACCATAGTAACAGTGTAGTTACCATAGTAACAGTGTAGTTACCATAGTAACAGTGTAGTTACCATAGTAACGTGCAGGTATGTGACCAAGAACTATGTGTACGTACACATGGTTGCAGTAATGTTACCTGTCTTATTCTCTCTTGTCTACGGCTTGTTGGAACCCAACTACAGGTATACCTTCAGATTATTTAACAATAAATATATATAATATACATTCTTGATTTCTATAAGAAAAGCGGTCACTTGGTACACGTTGCATATCTCTTTAGTGTACGCCGGCCCAATGGCGCACAGCGGGGTCAGTCTGCGGCCGGCCCAGTGGCGCACAGCGGGGTCAGTCTGCGGCCGGCTTGCACTGGACCAGGATAAGAATTGCCAAATTTTCTTATTATTCCCTGATATTTTGATTTTGTAAGGCTTACAGGGATCAAAAGGTATTGCCATTGATTTTAACTAACAATAATTAGCTTTTTTATTCGTTATCACCTGTTTGTTATATAACCTGTTAAAGCGTTATAACACACATAACCCCGGCATGCGCAGGGATTATATTTCAATTTTTCCCGCGACGCGCGGGAAAAATTTATAATAATTTCGAGTGCGGAGCACGAGGGATTATTATGAAAATAACCCCGACGTGCTTTAGCACGAGGGGTTATTTTAATATAACTTAAGCGTGCCGGTGTTATGTGTTATAAACCCCTCCGGGTTAGTGCTAGGACCAACAAATTTGACATTTTACTCTTAATTCTAGCTATATGAGATCATTATGGAAAATATGAAATGGAATTGGGGACTTCCAAATAAATACAACTAAGGTACTATGACTTTTGAAATTGGCGTTATATCTAAACATTATTCCTCAGTCAGAACGTTGAATGAATATGAATATCGATAAGGGGCGTCGAGTTAAGCCTGGCAAGCGATAAAAGCTAATAATAATATCGTGTCATGAAGTTCATCAAAGTAGACGACTATAATACATGGCTTATATCAAACTCGACAAAATTAACCGAACCGGACAAAATCAAATGTAACCGTCGAGACAAGTTTTGGAACTGGTCCAATTAATGTAAGAGTTTAAGTAATGTAGTGTGCTGGAGTTTTGCCAGCGCCTGCAATTAGACCGATACGTAGATCGAGTGTATTTATAGTTCTTACGTTAAGCCATAGGTCACGTGACATTTTTTACCAATGCGCGTCGTAGTAGTTAGTCACGTGATACACGTCATCAAAACACGTGACAGTACGCGGTTTAAATTCTCATGGAATATCAAAACAAAACAAATCTTGTTGAGCCAAATTAGCGGGGCGGGATTATAAAAGCTGTGCCGGGGTTATTTATTCAGCGGGAAAAAACTAACAGCGGGAGCCGGGATTATCAGAATCTATTTAGCGGGAGCCGGGATTATCAGAATCTTATTCTATCCCGGAGGGGTTTATAATTTACCTGTTGCCAGGTTCACAAAGCGTGTAACAGAGGAGGGTTACTATGACAACATCTACAAAGTAACGTCATCCTGTGCTCCTGCACACTTCACCCTAGTGTACTTTCTTATAGGCTACGTGCTCACCATACTTCTTATTGCTACTGTTATGGGCTTCAAAACTAGAAAACTGCCCGAAAATTACAAGGTAAGAAGATTCATTTGATTTAATAATGTGGAAATGTGAACCAGTTGATTTGATGCCATTTAATCTAACTAATTCTTATTCAGTAAAACAAATTTATCTGGACATAATCTGATAACGATGTCTCACTCCATAGTTACCATAGTAACGATGTCTCACTCCATGGTTACCATACTTACCATAGTTACCATAGTTACCATAGTTACCATAGTTACCATAGTTACCATAGTTACCATAGCTACCATACTTACCATAGTTACCATAGTTACCATAGTTACCATAGTTACCATAGTAACGATGTCTCAATCCAGGAGTCTCTACACATATTCATGTGTTCTCTGATAACACTAGCATTAGTGTTGTGCTACGTTCCTGCTATGATACTTATACCCGGGGAGAAACAGGTGAGTAACTTAGCAACCAGCTAGTTAGTAAATTAGTAACCAGCTAGTTAGTAACTTAGTAACCAGATAGTTAGTAATCTAGTTACCAGCTAGTTAGTAACTTAGTAACCAGCTACTTAGTAATCTAGTTACCAGCTAGTTGCCTAGTAACCAGCTTTACGTCTAGTTACCGTCTAGTAACCACCATACTTATAGCTCTGTAGCAGTTTGATGTAGAACAGTTTGGGTAACAGTTAAAGAGTTAATGATTCATCATTACTAGGTAGCAGTAGTAGTATTGTGTCTTGAGAAGTCCTTAACAGCACTCTAACCTTCAGGTGTTCTCGCTTTCTGTTATAGTGGCAATACTTTCTCTCATGGTAAACACTACGATATTCCTCCCTAAAATCATTATGTGTATAAAGAACCCCGAGCTGCGGAAACGTAAAGCTAAATCCCTCAGGAGTGAACAAAGCAGGGTTTCCAACACTAACTTCGAATCTAGGGACTATAAAAGTGCTCCTTTATAAATTTACTACGATTAATAGGTGAATTTAAATAGAAAATTGAAGAACAGTGAACTACTTCCAGTTTAATCGAGTAGGAAATAACTGCTATTTGAAAATCTGAGATCATGCTTAAAATGTAATCCTATTTTGGAGGGGGATTTGTTTATCAGTTCCCGGATCAGCACTTATCATATAATCGAATAGGCTTAAAATGTAATCCTATTTTGGAGGGGGATTTGCTTATCACTTCCCGGATCAGCACTTATCATATAATCGAATAGGCTTAAAATGTAATCCTATTTTGGAGGGGGATTTGCTTATCACTTCCCGGATCAGCACTTATCATATAATCGAATAGGCTTAAAATGTAATCCTATTTTGGAGGGGGATTTGCTTATCACTTCCCGGATCAGCACTTATCATATAATCGAATAGGCTTAAAATGTAATCCTATTTTGGAGGGGGATTTGCTTATCACTTCCCGGATCAGCACTTATCATATAATCGAATAGGCTTAAAATGTAATCCTATTTTGGAGGGGGATTTGCTTATCACTTCCCGGATCAGCACTTATCATATAATCAGGGGGATTTGTTTATCAGTTCCCGGATCAGCACTTATTATATAATCGAATCAATTTTCTCTAGTGTTGAGATAAAATAATAAGGTTTTAGATGTCGAAAAGGGTTGGACACTGGACAATCAAAGGAAATTTGTTTCTCAGACTAGTATAGTCTGTTCCAATTTTAATGTAAATGTTGTGTAACCATGGTAACGCTGAAATCTTACTCTTAATATGCTATGGGTTCAATTTATGTGCATGCGATTTTAGTTCAATGTTTTGTTCAATTTCGATAACTATTATTTTATGTTTATTTTTGTTGTATAATTTCTTGTGATGGTTCAAAATTTGAAAAGAACCCATTTGGGGAGCGAATAATTCAGAAACGCCACATCAAGAAATAAAACTAAGTTGTCGTATCATCATGAATCCACTTGTAAGAGAATAAGAGAATAAGAAGAATAATCAGCATATAGTGTAACGATAAGAACAGGTAGTGTAACCATGGTTACACCCCTGGATAAGAAGCTGAATTATAAAGAGTGTGACAGAAACGCATTCACTGTCAAACGATGTTAGCAGATCATTGCCTGAAGCGAAATCATCAAACCTCTGACAAAACTATATCTTTTCAAAACATATCTTAAGCAAAATCACTTAGTTACCAGCTAGTTACCAAGCAACCTGCTAGTAACTTATTAACCAGCTAGTAACCTAGTAACCTGCTCTCAGATCACTAAAAGAGTCTATCCTCTGTTCATAGCTTCCCCTCCAGGCTTCATGCCCGCTGATTTCAACTGTTGAGTTTCTTGGACAATTGCCAGGCACGGACACAGCAAGTAAGACAGTACGTCCTCGTTATCTGTCCCCTAGGGTTACACGGTTGTCATGGTAATGTGAATCTTTATTGACAAAAGTTAAATATCTAATGAATATAAAGAAGTCGAGAAGTAATTGATCTGAACGAACCTCTATTTCGAAAGTTTTGCGGATCTTGTTTCTGATGAAAGGTCCGAAGTAGCACATAGGTCCCGGTAAGATGCAGAACAAACAGTACAACATCCAGTCCTCTCCTAGAAGCTCCGCGTTCGCTCCGAATGTTATGCAGGGACAGCACATTGTCAACCCAACTAAGGTAAAGAAGAGGTTATACTTATTAGTTAGTGGTCACCGTGCCTACTAGCTGTTTACTAAGCAACTAGTCAACCCAACTAAAGGAGAGGTTATCAGTTAGTGGTCACCGTGGGGGTCCGGACTCTACTATACGGCGTAAGACTCTACGGCGGGTTAGGGTTAGGATTAGAGTCTTACGCCGTAGAGTCTTACGCCGTAGAGTCCCGGACCCAAGTAGCGAAAATAAACTGCCTAAAATCTTGAAATCTTGGAAGCTTTCCAATTTGCGTATTTTCTTCACATTTCGTCTCAACTATCGTATTCTTGGCGCACATTTTTCGCATGTATGTATCAGAATTAAAGTGCGTTGCGGCTAGTACTAATAGTGATGTAGTAAACAACAGAGAGGTATCATCCAATGTACTGCGACCAGTACTTTGTTTGATCTGCGTGCTGTGAGCCGGTAACAAGTATCACACGCCACAAATAAGCATTATTACACCACCACTGTAGTAGTGTAACACTGTTATTCCACCACTACACTAGCACATGTTAAACTCTCTTAACACTCATCTTCACAAGCTATCCAGCCTGTTGTGTCTGAGCACCAAGTAGGCCATGTTGGTCCATCAACGTCAAAATCATCGCTATGGTTTGTCCATATATTATTATTTACTGCATGTTTAATAAATGCGTTAGCTTGCTATTTATTTAATTGCTATTGCAATTGCTATCCATTTACTTAAGAGTAGGATAAACTTGCTCGGATTTTAAAAATTTTTGTACCACTGTTTTCTAGAGACTGTGAGAATTTTCACAATACCAAATTTGTCATACCTTTTTGGAAAGATCAGTGAGTTTCGCCTAGGTGCCATATTTGATGGTGCGCGGCTTTTGGAGCAAAAGTAGCTGTAAAAGTCGCGTAATTTGACCAAATTCGTCCAAATTTGACCATTTTTGTCGTATTATTCGGATTTATCTTCAGTTCCTTAAATGAGATCATTCTGGAAATTTGCGACGACCTTCCAATAGGGCTTTCACAACTGTCCCAAAAATTTGGTGGATATCGGAGTTGATATAGTGATCAAAATGGGGCAAAATACGCTGCTTTTAGCTGTAACATAATGTCTAATGGTTGGATATGCTTTAAATTTTTCGGACACTTTTCTTGTAAGTCTATGAGTAAGCTTACCAATTTTTGTTGCAATTGGAGATCGGGAAGGATACTCAATATCTATTTGTTTGAAGAAAATTGTGCTGGCCGAAATTAGCGCTAAAAAACCATCCTACAGTCGGCACGCGCGGCTCACTGTCGATGGCGCACTACCTATTAAGAGGCAATATTTACTGCATATTTAAATACGCTAGCTTGCTATTGACAATACAACTTACGCAGTTTCATGTCCATATCGAAGCAGCCAAAAAGGCTGTGAGACCAGGTTGGTTTGGGAATTTCCTCTTCAGGCTCCGGAGCTGGCTCCGGTACTGGGGTCGAACTTGGCAACGTTGTGAACTCTGAGAGTGAGCTATAATTTTACAATAAGTAAAGTAAAGATTAACCTCTATTGACTAATGAGTCTGATTGAGGCTATGTTTTGAGCATTACATACAACTGGTTACTAGGCAACTGGTAACTAGGCAACTGGTTACTAGGCAACTGGTTACTAGGCAACTGGTTACTAGACACCTGGTTACTAGGCAACTGGTTACTAGACAACTAGTTACAAGGCAACTGGTTACTAGGCAACTGGTTACTAA
Organism: Bolinopsis microptera; assembly: GCF_026151205.1. Classification (NCBI taxonomy): domain Eukaryota; kingdom Metazoa; phylum Ctenophora; class Tentaculata; order Lobata; family Bolinopsidae; genus Bolinopsis; species Bolinopsis microptera. The sequence continues at coordinate 356,765 of NC_087078.1, read as the reverse complement.
GTACCTGGTTACTAGGCAACTGTACCTGGTCCGGGAGTCCCAGCTGCAGTTGAATCCATGGGTTGTAGTGAGATAGGGGCTCCATCTACAGCTCCATTAACATTCCCATCCAGGACGTGGTTCTGCTCTACTGTCTCTACTGCCGGTACTCCAGTCCCGGGAGGGACTGGGACTGCTGCTACTGGAGCTGGAGCTGGAGCTGGAGCTGATACTGGAGCTACTTGTACCGGGACTGTGGAGACTAGTGTGTTAGTTGCATTTTATAGTCGTAACCAAGCAACCACTGTCTCGAGTGGTAAAACATTAATCGCGGCATGTGCGAAATGAGAAATCGCGATTTTCTCAGTTCTCCGCAACAAATCACTCATTTATTTAAAATCTAAGGGCCAAATTTTACGTTTTTCTATTACGTCGGCACTTTTTTGGCCATTCGAAGATCATAGCTAGGGTGGGTACGGAGAAACATTTTCGGCTCATAATAATCAGGGTAGCATGCAACGTAGAGAAAAGACGTTTTTGACTTTACAAATTTTACCTCCAAGTCATTCTCGATACGTACCTCTCCCCATGGCATAGGGGAGGCTCGCCTTCAGAGATTGCATGGCATTACGGAACAACCACTCCCTCAAGTGGCAACGGATCAACCAATCTGATGCCTGGACACAACTGCTATCATAAGTATCATGTCCGTTACCATGACAAATGCTATCATAAGTGTCATGTCCGTTGTCCGTTGTCCTTATTTCAGTTTTACCCTTTATATCTAGTGCTATGAAATAATTCCTCAGCTACAACAGAAGCAGCATGTGCAGACACAACTCATTTGTAATATGAATCATTGTTTAGCTAGATATGTAGTAGTAGTAATACTAATAGTAAGTAGTGGAATATTATTACTGTTTAGCTAGATAGTAGTAATAGTAATAGTAAGTAGTATTGTTTGGCTATTTATGTAGTAGTAGTAGTATTACTAGTAATAGTAACTGTAACCATGGTAACTAAAAGTAAGTAGTGGAATATTATCGTACCTGGCGATGTAGGCGGTGCTGGGGTTCCTGGCTTTGACATTGCTAACTCTCTTCTCTTATATTTAAAGTTGCACTTCTTCTCTTCCCTTCTCTTATTTACATCTGGTCGAGGTATAAACTATGAACTGTGAAGGAATTAAGATATCAGGGTGGCACAATGGTTACTAGGCAACTGGTTACTAGGCAACACAATGACGCAGATATTAGTTAATTGTCTGTTTATATTGGTGATAAGCTGGTGATACGTCTTCGAATGCCATCTGCTCATCTGGTAAGCAAAGGACGTTTTTAGTTTTTACCGTTGACCAATAACGTTTCATCTTGATGAAGGAATGAATGAAGGAATAAATCTCACGATTAGACTGGAAGAATACAAGGTTGTGATCGGCAGAAGTTATTTAGCGACAGTCCAAAGTAAAGGTCCCAAGTAAAGGTTTCGTTATATTAGTATTATCGGCCGCACAAACCAAAGTCCATATTTATAATCTTACTAGTTAATTTCAAAACAAAGGCAAAAGTAAAACTGTGCTAGATCTGATACCTAGTAACCAGTTGCCTAGTAACCAGTTGCCTAGTAACTAGTTGCCTAGTAACTAGATATTCTGAGGACAAACAGACGCAATTCTCTCGCAGTATTAGTACTATGCCCATTTATTAGCTCTTAAATGCTTGCTAGATTTTACAGCACCAATGAGGTAGGCTTGCTAGATTTTACAGCACCAATGAGGTAGGCTTGCTAGATTTTACAGCACCAATGAGGTAGGCTTGCTAGATTTTACAGCACCAATGAGGTAGGCTTGCTAGATTTTACAGCACCAATGAGTATAGTGCTCAAAAAGAGGAACACAAAATAAAAAAGATAATTGTTAACTCTGGAACTGTTTGATTTTCAAAGTTTCAGGTAATAACGAAACAAAAAGATAAACAGTTTGAACGCAACGAAAAGTAAAACGTTACGCGATACACGAGCTTGACATAAAGAAATGAGGCGAGGCCGAGTGTACAAATGAGGCGAGGCCGAGTGTACAAATGAGGCGAGGCCGAGTGTACAAATGAGGCGAGGCCGAGCATTACACTCTGTAAGAGCACCACGTAAGAGCAGTAGAGTTAGAGTGTCAGCAGTGCGAGAACGCTGTATGTCAGCGAGAACAAGTACAATTCAGCTTGTTATAGCAGTCAAGCAAAAACTGCCTGCAAAAGTTTGTATAAAATTAGCTTGTCGAATTCTCAAGCAGCTCTTAGTCTTAAATCTCTCGCTCGTTCCATTTTGGAAATATAAAATTATGTGCTATTTTTGAACTTTATTAATTCAGGACACCTTTGTCTAAAGATTGTTGGAATACGAAATAACTTTAAATTCAGGGTCGCTTGCGAATGGAGTTATTGTTGAATAATTAGAGTTATAGTTGTCCAATATAAGAGACGAGAGAGACGCCATTTTAGGACGTGAGGAGATATCAACAAGTAAGACTATGTCACTTTTCATCGTTATTAAATCATCTGATGCAGAAACAAATTTGCTAGCTCATCAACCGCACCACTATTCGTATAAAAACAAAACATTTGATCATATGAAAAACCTATGAATCATTAAATTACTACAAAAATAAACTTATTAAATTAAACAACTCGGAGTCAGTGTTGAATTAGTGTCTCACACTTAGCCCCTCAGTGCCTGAAGTCCTTGTTTGAACTGGGGATTATCAGCCATCCAACAGTTACAACTGATTTAAACGACACCAAGTCATTGTTTGCGCTCATCCCATGAACATATTTGTCTGCTCTTTCTCTGCAGGGTTTTTGCAGCTAATCAGTGACATCACCGTAACAGGAAGTGCTCTCATGAGTGACGTCACTGTAACAGGAAGTGTTATCATGAGTGACGTCACCGTAACAGGAAACCCTCTCATCCCAGGCAGATGTACTCGTCGCAACACCCCCTCCTTTCCTTCATCCACCTGTTACTGGGACACGGCTTATTCTCCTGAAATGAGCGCTTAGGGGAATGTTAGGTAAAAGGAACACCAGAATTGAGGTTGGGGGCTGTTATTGAGGACAATCAATCAATTCTAATGAACTCGGAATTCGAGAGAGGAATCATAAAATTACTTAAATCACTTTTGATCACACTTTTCTGATAGATTCTGTTATAATTCTTACAGTTGGTACTTATTGTTTAATCGTGCAAAGTCGCGAGTAATTGGAATAACTTTAAAATCATGCAATTGATCGTCTCAGCAGATATTATAAAATCAACCTCTGCAATCCGCATGAGCATTCGGGGTACTACAGTAACCATAGTAACCATCATTTGATACTCATAGCACTCCCAGACTTATAACTAAAAACCTAAATCTTCACAGGTTTAAAATGTTAAACAGATAAAGCCGGAAAAAGTTTATGATATAAATCCGTCGAACGTTCACTAACGTATTAAAAGTGAAATACCCTGAAAATGTTCTTACCGGCTTGCAGAGAGGCGAGCAAGCGAACTCTCCGTATCCCAAACACTCGCACACGAAGAAACAACCAAAGTAGATCTTCTGTGGACCTAATGAAAGTGGATAATTGTAAAAATGTATTTATTATTTATTCATAACGCCGTTAAACTTTATACTTACACGACCTTAGCAGTGCAAACAAATTACTTAATAATTCTAAACAATTATTACCCTTTTCTTACTGAAACATTTTAATAAACCAAATCAACAATGAACACTAACCTGCTCTAGTGGTGTAACTATGGTAACACTAACCTGCGTAATAGAACTGTCCGTTGATGATGCAGTAAGGTCTGTTGACTTGTTGGTTGTAGTTAGGTGAGCTGGTTACCCCGGGAACCACCCCGTTCTCTGAAGTAGAGGGTCCGGTGACCCAGGAGGTAGAGGTCGTATCTTCCATCTTGTTGGTTTTTATCTTCTTATCCCCTACTGGGGTGGTGGTGGTGTAGCCGCCGTTGGTTCCCTCGTTTCCTCTCGTCGCCTCCGTTGAGGAGCGTGTAGCTGCAGGAGGACTCCGGCTCGTACTGAAGGTCCCGGTAATGGATCTGGTGGTGGGTTTAGAGAGAGAGGCCCACTGGAGGGTGACAAACACTAGAAACTGAAGGAAACTTGACAAAAACATGTTTGAGCGGATAATAAGAAATGTGCGAAGTGAGAGACTGACGCTAACGTTTATGAAGGAGTAACGTATTGGCTGGTATGCTTTATGGGTATGAAGACTACGTTACAGAATTTATCTTAATCAGATCAGGGCTCTCAAGATGGCCACATTGATTTGAAATTGAATAGCAGTTGGAGAACAATGACTCATACCGGGCAGGTAGGAATCAGTTCGTCGCCGGAGTACTTAAGCTCTAATGATTTGCAACAGGAGCCCTCTGTGAACCCCCCTCTTAAAGGAGCTGGGTGACAAGTACGGCTCTTTACCCGCAGTCTGGCGTTTCCAGCGGTTCCCTGCTATTTGTTATTACAATCCCCAGTGCACTCAGCACTCACTGCGACAGGGCGACTATCTGGAGCGTGTAGTGAGTGAGTGCTAGCTACATGTGCACTGGGGATGTGACTGATCGGAGGCGGGCTGGGTTGATGTTTTGATATAGTATAGACTAAAAGTCGCGGGATACAGCCGCTAATGATCGAGATAGAGCCGGACATTTCTCTTAAATTAGTGATCAAATAAATACCATCATAACATTATAACATCAGGAGTAAATATACACTTCACGCAACATAAATTTAGTTATCTGAACCCTAAGAACCACTGAACCCATATAGTCCGTATATATCGTCCGACCCATCCTCCATTCTACACCGTCTATTGATGAGGCCGGACCCAGCCTCCTCATACTCACTTCTCAACACACTCATTCTAGAGAAGGTAGAGAGGGAGGCGAGCACGGACCCTCCAACCCAGGATTTGTACCTCCCACTACTTGCTCTGCTCCCTGCCCCCTGAGTCATTGTTACCATGGCGCCGGCCGCCTCCAGACTCCGTAACAAGTGCGCTCTGAAGCCGGGACAGTCTGTAGTTCCGCCCGCTAGCACCACATGGCGGCACAACATGGCGCTCATATCCTGGTCAAGCCGGGATATAGCGGATGAGAAGGAGGATTGCACTGAGTCAGGACCCTCCATCAGGGTGTTACCATGGTAACCAGGACCCTCCAGCAGGGTGCCGGGGAGGGACCGTTGGGAGGGGGACAGGGTGATCTCTGACAGGTCAGGCAGGGTGTAGTGTCCGGAGCAGGGCGGATCTAAACAACTCATCGTCTCCTGAGATAATGGAGTGATAACTGGGCTTGAATTTTAAATCACTCTTCCTAAAACTTCCTGATTTAGACGCCCTGTTCGACCGAAAATAAAGTATGTACGAGACAAAGAAATTTATTTCCGTTTCACAGGCTCGACCGTATAACTAAGGAAACCCTCGTGATTAAACTGAGGTTACATTTTCATAACTAAACTAACTTTAATGTGATTAGCAATATCCCAGTGGGTGTGGAGATCGTTTCTAAATCCATACTGTTTCAGAGAGACTAAAAGTCGTTTAGTCAGATCCTCTCCACTTCTTGACATCGGCTCGAGAGCGTACGGAATCAGCTTACCTGAAAATATGATACTTCGTTAGACATGGAGGTCTCTATTTTTGGTTTGACAATGAGAAAGAGATAGCCTGATACTCCAGCTAACTAGCTAGGGTATTAGTAACAGTAGAAGTAATACTATTAGTAATAGACACTCACCCTCCAGCACAGGAACCACGGCAGCATGTCCAGCTCCAATATCCACCACAACACCCGACGTGCACCCCTCCGCATGCAATGCCAGGACAGACTGGGTTGCTAGGGAGAACTGAGGAACTCTCAGGGTCTCGAAGAAGATCTCAGTCTTCCTCTCCCTGTGCCTAACCGGTTCCTGAGTAGACTCAGTAAGGAGGACTGGGTGTAGCTCAGGATCTACACTTAACTCCACCTCTAGTGTATGTTGCCACACCTGATAGGAGGGTACTTTATGCTATAGTCTACACTGAAGGAGGGTACTTTATGTTATAGTCTACAGTGAGGGAGCTGGTACTTTATGTTATAGTCTACAGTGAGGGAGCGTACTTTATGTTATAGTCTGCACTGATAGGAGGGTACTTTATGTTATACTCTACAGTGAGGGAGGGTACTTTATGTTATAGTCTACACTGAAGGAGGGTACTTTATGTTATAGTCTACAGTGAGTGAGGGTACTTTATGTTATAGTCTACAGTGAGGGAGGGTACATTATGTTATAGTCTACAGTGAGGGGAAGGTACTTTATGTTATAGTCTACAGTGAGGGAGGGTACTTTATGTTATAGTCTACAGTGAGGGAGGGTACTTTATGTTATAGTCTACAGTGAGGGAGCGTACTTTATGTTATAGTCTGCACTGATAGGAGGGTACTTTATGTTATACTCTACAGTGAGGGAGGGTACTTTATGTTATAGTCTACACTGAAGGAGGGTACTTTATGTTATAGTCTACAGTGAGTGAGGGTACTTTATGTTATAGTCTACAGTGAGGGAGGGTACTTTAGGTTATAGTCTACAGTGAGGGGAAGGTACTTTATGTTATAGTCTACAGTGAGGGAGGGTACTTTATGTTATAGTCTACACTGAAGGAGGGTACTTTATGTTATAGTCTACAGTATGGGAGGGTACTTTGTGTTATAGTCTACAGTGAGGGAGCTGGTACTTTATGTTATAGTCTACACTGAAGGAGGGTACTTTATGTTATAGTCTACAGTGAGGGAGGGTACTTTGTGTTATAGTCTACAGTGAGGGAGGGTACTTTGTGTTATAGTCTACAGTGAGGGAGGGTACTTTGTGTTATAGTCTACAGTGAGGGAGGGTACTTTACGTTATAGTCTACAGTGAGGGAGGGTACTTTATGTTATAGTCTACAGTGAGGGAGGGTACTTTATGTTATTATATTATGTATAAATACATATGCGGACCATGCACTATGTAGTCCGATTTACCTGCTCAATGTCGTCCCAGTTGTGTATTCTGCCTCTTCTGACTGGTTGTACTATCTTTACCTTGCTCCTTCTCTTCAACGCTTCGCTCCCCACATACCTTACCGAGTCTCCTGTGTAATCATGTCCTACTACAGTAGGCGTGATAAGGCGGGGAACACTCTCACCGCTGAAACCGGCTTTTGTAGAGTGTGTTCCTGTGTCTAACACTACAACATCACGCATCTGACACACTACTGTTATACATCACGGTTACTATGGTAACACAGCATCATGACATCACGGTAATCGTCACATTTACCTGAATTTTATCTAGTTAAGGCAGCGTCATCCGAGAGAGGGTTATTGGCATTTTGTCATCAAAACGTCATAGATGTAACTCAAATATCAATTGAAGTAATGAAAATCCGAAAAATTAGACCGCTATTAGGTAGCAAGGTGGCATTACTAAGTTACTAGAGCATCAAATGAAATGTGACCCCAGATTATGAGCAGAAAATAGTTAATTGTTCAATTAAGAGCCACTCTAAAGTTTATTTTGACAATTTTTTAACAATCATCGAATATAAATCTTAGTATGTAACCTTGACAACACTACCATATAAGGAAATTAAGAACCACGTGATACCCATATAAGGCAGTATAATATTGGTTCTCATGATTGTCTTGGCTACCACGTAAATAACAGTCAGAATTCAGAACAACACACAAAGAAATACTTACAGGGAAGTATCATATTAACGTGGCTATAAATGAAAACGCAATCAGAAATATGGAAATTTAATTTTCTATCAAAAACGTTTCGGACACAGTAAGCAGCCCAGATTATGAGCAACTAACTAACCAAGATGGCTAACTGCTCAAATAAGTGCTGTCTGTAAGAGTCGGTAGGTTAAATTGAGTATTCGCTAAAACGTCGGATCAGAAACACGATGAGAAATAAACAACTCCTTCATCAAACTAACGTGCTTCAATACTCAGTAGGGTTTAAATACGAACTCCTTTGCTCTGGATATAGGGAGAGAACTCTTTTGCTCTGGATATAGGGGGAGCCCTCATGGACTCTCTATTTAACGCTTGGTTGGACAAAATGACTTAGCTTTACATGTTAAACTAAAACATGCACTGTTTACACTTTAATACTAACAAGTAACATTAAATTGAAAAAACGTGTTGAGCTTTAGAATAGCTCGACTACACTCTGCTACTAGAGTAAATAGCTTGATCAACAATTAACAACGACACGAGACAGTAGCTTAACGTTGCATCGACACAGCTCTACAGAATAGCTGGTCCGTCAAATAAACAAGTAAAGCTAATTAAATGGAATTTGATTAAGGTATGACGAATAGAGCAATTAAAGGATTAAAACCTTAGAAGTACCTAACGTGAAATTAGAGATATCCTGCTACAATGCACTACAAGTTCAGCTAAACTAAGTGACAAATATTATTCAGCATAACAGTAGGCTAGGGGCGGCTCATGAGGCTCGTGTGGGTGACTAACACACCCGTACCCGAGTGTCAGTGTGTGGGTGTTGAACAGTAGGATAGTCGGATAGTTGTATAACTAGTTCTGAGGAATCATATGAGAATAAATTTACTATTACTTAGTGACATTGTGTTCATGTGTTGCTATGTGAGAACTTAGTACTGTGACTGCAAGCAACAACGAAAGAACAGACAACAGTTGGTATTTTAGCAATGCAGTGGGCGTGTTTTTATCAAATTCCAGTTCGCTTCCAATAATACGATAATCTGGTTATCTGATGGGTATTAAGTTTGCAGCCCTCAGTTACACTGGTAATTATATTACCAGTGTATATAGTAGTAGTATATATTACCAGTAGTATATATTATCAGAGTATCACTACTAACAGAGCAACAGAGTAACAGTAGAACCCTGTAAAACATGTGCAACTGTGCACTTTTCTGGGCACGCTTGAACACGTGCGTTCCTTAGCAACTAGTTAGAAATTGTATTAACGTACAGCATGAATAAGTGTAGACTTGGAGAGGTGCCAAGTTGAGAATATTGTCTGCAGAACAACAAGTAAATAACAAACCGCCACTACAACAGTATAACAGTGGTAACAAGTCCAGAGCTGTAAAGTTTACACTCTATACGTCTCTACTACCACTAAGAGAAAACATACATGCAAACAAGCAAACAAGCAACCTAACACACGTGATGTGAGTTCCCCAAACACTCTAAAGAGTTAAACCTCATTAGACACGTTTAAACTGGGAAATCTAATTTCAGGGTAACTTCAGGGAGTCACCATGACAACTGCATGACAACCCTATCAGTGCGGAGGTGTTGAAAGTGTAGGTAATTAAGGATACAGGTTGTCATGGTGATATCGCAGCTGAAAAATGTGTCAACATAATAAGTATATCTACAACAATGCTGACAATTGTACATATTTGTATGTACAGCATCTGTTTTACTGGATATCACTTATTAACTTATAAAACAATATGCTGTCTAGAAGTGCGGGAAATAGAACACAAGGAAAGTTCTAACAACGCTAAAATTAAAACTGCGAATCTACCAAGCAGTGGTAGGTCACCAAGTGTATTCCAGACTCCAGGTGAGCTTACATCATCATCAAATGATCCTAATTACACACTAAAACAATGAAACAGTATCTATAGACTTATATAGAGGTGACACTGTAGTAACTAGTACCCTACTACAGCTGTGGCATAACCTACCTAACCTACACAACTAATACCACTACTACTGCAAACACCCTGCTAACAGTGGGCGTAACCAGGGTTACCATCGCATGCTAACAGTAGCGTAACCAGGGTTACCATTGCATGCTAACAGTGGCGTAACCAGGGTTACCATCGCATGCTAACAGTGGCGTAACCAGGGTTACTATTGCATGCTAACAGTGGCGTAACCAGGGTTACTATTGCATGCTAACAGTGGCGTAACCAGGGTTACCATTGCATGCTAACAGTGGCGTAACCAGGGTTACCATCGCATGCTAACAGTAGCGTAACCAGGGTTACTATTGCATGCTAACAGTGGCGTAACCAGGGTTACCATTGCATGCTAACAGTGGCGTAACCAGGGTTACCATTGCATGCTAACGGTGGCGTAACCAGGGTTACCATTGCCTGTTAACCTAAAGTGAGACACTCGCTAACAAGTTTATATGAAGGGATAACACTACTTCACTACACTGTTGTCACGTGATGCCCATATAAGGAGTTATAGTGTCACGTGATGAGCTTATACTCTGTTACAGTGCAACATGGACCAACTACACCGCAACATGGAGCTGTGAAACAAGCTCTGTGATGGAGAAACTACAGTAACCATGGAAACAAGCTCTGTGATGGAGAAACTACAGTAACCATGGAAACAAGCTCTGTGATGGAGCAACTACAGTAACCATGGAAACAAGCTCTGTGATGGAGAAACTACAGTAACCATGGAAACAAGCTCTGTGATGGAGAAACTACAGTAACCATGGAAACAAGCTCTGTGATGGAGCAACTACAGTAACCATGGAAACAAGCTCTGTTTGACTAATAATCAGGAAATACCGTACAATCAAGGAGCAGTACTGAAAACACACGTTAATGTGACGAGAAGAGCGAGTAAGACAAGAAACAAAGTACTGATCAGTAAAGAAGAAGCTAATCCTGTCGTGGTGTGTCCTATATCCTAGCAACCCTGCCTAGCAACCCTGCCTAGCAACCCTGCCTAGCAACCCTCCTAGCAACCCTCCTAGCAACCCTGCACCTAGCAACCCTCCTAGCACCCCTGTACCCTGCCTAGCAACCCTCCTAGCAACCCTCCTAGCACCCCTGCACCCTGCCTAGCAACCCTCCTAGCACCCCTGCACCCTGCCTAGCAACCCTCCTAGCACCCCTGCACCATGCCTAGCAACCCTTCTAGCACCCCTGCGGCCTGCGGCCTGCACCCTGCCTAATCTGCAGTAGAACCCAGGGTATGAGAGAGAGGATCACTGCACCCAATAGCTCAATAGTTAAGTAGTTACTAGCAGCTGCGACCAGGAACCTATTAAAGTATTAAAGGCCTAGTAGAGTTGCAAGCAGACGTAGCTTCCGCGACAGTTCCACCTACAACAATAAACAATATACACTGCTAACAAAGTGTTAACAATTTTCAATACAGAACTAAACACTACAAACCAACCAAACCACCTGCAAGAGTGGAGGCCACTAGAGTAGTGTCACCATGACAACACTAGAGTAGTTTCACCATGACAACACTAGAGGGTTGCTGCAAACGTGTTCTAATTACCCTCTGGGTCGTAGTCTAATGTGGCTTATACATGCCAGTAACCATGGAAACCATTATGCAAGGTGCAAGGCACTCAATCCTTCTCCTCCCTTCTCTAATCCCTCGCATGATAATTACGGTGATGTAAAATAGGCGGTGGTGAATACTAACCCTGCTATTTTAAAGAACAGCCACTGTTTATGTGGTTGTGAGGTCTTCAATGTTGTCATGGTGACACGACTCAAGATTAGAGGCACACAGTATAACTGGTGTCACTACCTCCCCACATTATAATAGTGACCACTAGTGTTGTCATGATGACCACTTACCCACTTATAACGCAGATCCATGAGACACATTATACTGCCTGTTTAATTGCAGCCCTTATAATATGAAGGTAGTATTACCAAGGCAACCAGGAGCAAGGTAGTAACCACTAACCAAGGTAGTAACCAAGGTAACTGTGTGGGAGACAACTCATCTACATAATGTCTTTCTGCTGTAATGAGGTAATTTACTGAGCTTGACACGAACACGTCATGTAATCTGTATACAGCACCTTGATTACCTACCTGCAGGGCCGATTCAAGATTTAAATCTCAAGATTCAATGATACAAATTAAAATTTGTAACCATAGCTATATATTGTTCAGATCGTCGGGAAAAAACGAAAACTCTATTAATAATGATACATTACCCTAATTGAGTACATGTGCTTTGCTTTAATTTCAATGCTAAGGTTAATAAGACAATATTTTTTTAAATATTGTTTTAATTCGATTTCAAAGCATCTATAATCCTATAATCTGCATTAAGTAAAACCTTTAGCTCTTTATGTAAACTAGCAGGAACCCGTCTAACCCTAAAGTGGTGTCAAGACTCAAGAGACTTAAGGGCAATTCCACGGTAAGGTTCCACTTGGTGAAAATGAAAAATGTTAAGATAGGCACCTAATTTTGGTTAAAATATGTTCATTAGACTCTTAACCTTACAAGTCAACAAAAGTTTTTTGTTTCATATTGCGTTAACTTTTGATTTTTCTCATTCAAAGGAACACTACTCGGAAATGAAAAAAATCGTTCAAATTTTCAAAGGGCCATAGTTTGGGTATGCAGCAATATTTCTCTATGAAATTCCATACACTTAGGCATATGCATAAGAATGAGAGCTATGCAAAGTTTCAAAACCGTGACTCAAATACTTTTTCTAAAAAATTTCCACAAAGATGGTGTCACGTCCGTCACAAAATTAAGCAAAAAAGTTTTTTCAGAGCCACATAGTGCTATTTATATTCAAAAAACCACTGTAACCTATCTCTTCTGAAGGTAAGGGAGTACCGTAGAAATTATCAGGCTTGTATCTTTTAAGAAAAAAATTTTGTAAGGGGGGTCCCAACTTGTCGCGTCCGTCACATTTTTTTGAAAATGCTCCAAAAAATCTTTAAACAGACTTTAAAGGCATTTTTCTTAAAGCTGAGGCCGTCCTCAACAAAACTATGTCGTCAAATCAAAAATTGGACAGAAAATGACCGAGTTATGTATAATTTTGTATATGCCCATATATGGGCATACGGCTCACTTTTAGCCATTTTTATCCATATTTCCATTATTTTGACTAAAACCAAGACAAATAGAAGTCAAATAAGGTTGGATTGTGTTGACTATGTTGACTAGACTATCAAATAACATCATATGCAATTCAATAATTTAATTTACTGATTTTTTGCCATTTTATTTGCTTACAACTTTTTCAGAGGTAAAAGGCACAAAAAATGGACTTACAGAGGAATTTGTTTCCCTTTGAATCAATCAAACTAGATGAATTGTTGTAAATACTGAGATCAAACTATCAATCTACAGGCTATCGTCAAACATGTTGCAAGGCGTCATCTTCAGTGACATAAGCCCTAGAAATTGTAAAAAGTTAGTAAAACCCAAAATTCCTTTAAAAATCTGAACACTCTTAAAACGGTAATAAAGTTAAAATTAAGATGTTAGGAGTAAAGGAAGGCCAAAAGGATTTATAGTGTTAATTCCCAAAGGTTTTAAAGTCTTGAGTAGTTGAATATATTTATGTTCACGGACATCCAAAGTTTTAGGACTAGAATTATCAATAATTGACACATTAAAAATTTTGTTAAAATCTTCCCTTTGTCTAAAACCATGATCCAACAAATGTAAACCCAAACTATATTCATCACTTGTTTCATCTACCTTATCACCATTTAAAAGTTTATAATATTTGACCCTATGTTCTCCAGTCCTAACCCGTAGAGATCGAGTTGTGCGACCGACGTAAGCCTTTCCACAGACACTACATTGGAATAGATAAATGATGTTGTAGCTCTGGCAGTTTCCAGGGGAAGCTTTAACCTTCTTGCCGTTCACTTTGAATTCACGGGTGCCTTTGACAAGTTCACAACATTTGCATCTTGGCACATTGCATTTGCTGGTTGGGCCATGTTGAGCTCCTAAAGCAAGTTCTTTCAATTTGACGAGGCGAGATTTTAGGCTTGGCCCTGTTTTCTTTGTGTAACTGAAAATTGTCTTCCTAGGCGTGGCGGATGTTGTGGAGGTCTCTTGGGATGTTTCAGCAGTGTCACTTTCACTGAAACTCCTCGTTCTTGAGAGGTGTTCTTCATACTTCTTAGTCACAGACACCAGATCATCATCACTACCATAAGTAGATATGACCCTGATTGGAAGATGTAATGATGTCTGGTCATCAGGAGCCTGAACTTTGCGTGACAGTGATCTTGCTGTGTTAAGGACCTTATTACTGATGTTCTCAATCATTTGGACTTAACCCTATTTTCGCATATTTTTGAAGTAAAAATTCAATATCTTCCACATTTTAAACACTAAAGTAATGAAACTTTTAGGAGATGGTCTCAACAGTATGATGCGTTGAACAGTGATGAATGTTTTACCAGAGTTATAAATTTGTTCAAGTAGAGAAATAATTGATGCCCCTAGACTGATACCCTAGCGTATGCCCAAAATGGACGATTTTGGCTGTTGCAGACCTCTTGGGGGTATTTGAGGCCTAAAAATTGGCATGAATACAGAGTAGATGTCACTGAACAAGATAAAAGTGTCAAGTGGAAGATTTGGAAAAATTGAAAAAAAAACGTGTGTCCGTCACAGTCACGTCTGTCACAATTTGAAAATGGTGCCACGCAAACAAAAATTGAGCAATCTCTAAGAAAATGGCATCTCAGAAATCCCTAAACCTTCTTCTATCATTGTAATTCCAAATTAGATACAATAGATAACTTTTTGAGATAAATTTGGGTACCATCTGAGTAGACACCCAAAAAAAGTGTCATATTTACGTCACGTCCGTCACAGGGGTGCTATCTCAGAAAGTAATAATGGTAGGGGTCTGAAATTTTCACACAACCTGTAGAAAGGTCAAATGTGGACTAATAAACAGTTGGAGCTGATAAATAAACAACATCTCGAGTACAACATTCGTTTGAACTTTAAAAAACAGCAAAATCGTGGTGTCCGTCACGGTGGAATTGCCCTTAAATAATCATTACCTATTTAATTCGCGTTTTTGACACCACTTGGGGGTCCAAATTTTGGGCTCTAAAACTCCTATTTCTTGGCCAATTTTTATTTTTTCATGCTGATTTGAAGGCCATTCAAGCATTTGACCCAGTCAAAAAAGTTTCAGTTGTATATCTTTTACGGTTTTTGCGGAAAGTCGTGTTAAAGTTGATGCCGTGGTGTCAGTAAAATGGCACGGATAAATAAATATATATATATATATATATATATATATATATATATGTATTTGAAATGTAAAATTGAATTTAGTGAATATCTAGAAGATAGGAATTACAATAAAGATCTTATCCATAAATCCTTTGAGAAAGTTGAGTTACTTAAACGGGATGATCTGATTTCAAAAAACCTTACAAGCTCTAATAGTAAGAAGAGTGAAAGATGTTTTCCTTTAGTTTGTGATTTTGACCCTAACTTACCTCCAATTGGTAAAATAGTTAACAAGAATAAATTTATCCTTGGCCTAGACCCCCTTTTAAAGTCTGTGATCCAGCCTAGTAAAGTATTTGTTTCATATCGTGGTAATAAAACTATCAAAGAAACTTTAGTTCCGAGTAAACTTTCAGAAGATCGTAAGTATCATGAAGATAGTAATGTTATAGCTTTAAACTCTAACACTGAAAATGTGGCTCTGCCTACTAGTATAGAAGAGGGGGGATGTTATCATTGTAACTCCAGATGTAAAGCCTGTAGAATGTATATTTGTGAATCAAAAACAGCTCAGAGCTACCACTCGGGGTACACTGTTAACATCATTGGACAACTAGACTGCAACACAGTAGGGGTGTGCTATCTAGTAAGGGATAAAGTCTGCAGACGTGCTTCAGTAGGAAGCACAGTTAACAATTTTAAGACCAGATGGCAGAACCACAAATCACATATTAGGAAAGCGGTTAGGAGTTGTGAAATTTCTTGTCATTTTAACGATAACCAGTTCCATAATCTTACCAAAGAGCCCTTAAAAACGTTTGACAATGAGTTATCCGATCAGATAGAGGTTATTATTTTTGAAAAGCTAGATTTTATAAAATGTTTAACCTTAGAAGATAGAAGTAGGGTTGCTAAAGAAAGAGAATCATTTTGGCAAAACCAGCTTATGACCCTCAGTGATTTTGGAGGACTTAATAAACGTAGTGCTCTTAATGAAATAAAAAATTGACCTTTATATGATATGCTTTAATATTAATCTTTCCACAGACACTTGCATTTTGATGTTTACTTTCACCTCTGCATCTTTTGTTTATATCTTATGATTGAATGAGACTTACTCACAAATTTCCCATCTCAGTATTGATCTATTTTTGTCATGTTTTTAATTTACTTCATAGAACAGTTATTTTAATAAACTTGCTTTCAGAATGAGACATGTAAAGATTACACAATCGATAGCTTAATGTGAATTTCGTGTTTTACTGTTTCACTGAATGTCTCAAATATATATATATATCGTCTCGCTTTATATATAGTAAGATGGAACATTGAACCTGGTGGCGTAACGTTACCATTGCCCCCCCCCCCCCCCCCCCTGGTGGCGTAACGTTACCATTGCCCCCTCCTGTGGGGCGTAACGTTACCATTGCCCCCCCCCCCCTGGTGGCGTAACGTTACCATTGCCCCCCTCCTGCGGGGCGTAACGTTACCATTGCCCCCCCCCCCCCCCCCTGGTGGCGTAACGTTACCATTGCCCCCCCCCCCCCCCCTGCGGGGCGTTTGTTACGCCACTATTCCACTACACTGGACCTTTCTCTTGGTGTGCTTGTTTTTATCAACTGAGTTGACAATATGCCATCGTACCACAAACTAAGTAAAATGATAACTATAATAGTGATATAGAGATATACGTACTACAATAATTATAGCACAACAGCAACTAAACAAAAAGGTACACAATTCAAAATGTCGCACATTGCTATAGTTACTGTCTATATTATTGTTCAAAACTCACTAAAGACTTGAAGACAAGTCTTAGATAAGATAAGACAAACGTATTGTATTTTATTTCAGATTCAATAATAGCTGTAAAACGTACTCGCATTTAACACTTCTTCGTAATCTATCTGATCAAATAAACTTACACAAACAAAAATATAACTGAACAGCTTGATAAGTTAAAGTAAATTAAACATAGATAACATATTTAAGTTGGCAAGCAAAAGTTCAAGTTAAAACCGCGGAGAAGACATTTTTGAGGCAACTTCATCTCCATGATGCATGATTGAGACACACATGTTAAAAATAAGTGTTCCACATTTTCAGAAGGAATGAGCTTGCTGAACACCCCCAGATAGGGGAAATCATTTATAACTCCCAAAAACGCACACTTCTCGTTTTGCTCATTTATTCTCTTGGCTTTTAAGCGTCATAAAACAATGCTTTTACTAGAGCTTGAAGTTAGTTTATGTTCACTTTCGAGCAATGTGATTGGTAGTTATATTGCCCTAATTCAGCTAGACCAAATTGTGAGCGTGCCAAGTGTAAACGGTCCTAATTGTGCACATAAAAGAGCAAGCTTTTCAAAAGGAATATTTTGTAAATTGTATGTTTTCAAAAATATTTGTAAGTTGATGAGTGAGCTGCAGCCATAATAGTGAGCAGCCCAAATTTATGAATAGCTGGGATTGCCCAAATAAGGGCAGTCCATAAAAGGGCCGATAAGGTAGTTGGGCAGGAGCTTGTTGGCAACCATGGCAATATAACACGTGTTCAGTACTGTTGAACTCGCGTTAATTTTCTTGTCAAGTTTCCATAATCAGTTGTCTTGGTAATTTTCCATAATCAGTTGTCTTAGTAAGTTGTCATGGTAACAGTTCACAAGACGCACTGTATCTCAGATCTGGCCTCCTCAAAAGAACACTGGTGCCCTGCAAGATGCAACAATCTCTCTGCTTCTTCTGCGCTCTCTGAATCTGCGGAGATAACAAAATCAGAATATTACTTCCAATACATTTCATTCAAACTATTACAGAACACTTAAGAAGATAATGAATCCCTAAAATAATGAAATATCAAGTGTCGAGATATTCAGGAGCTATCGTGAACTAGTTACCATGACAACTACACTAGTTACCATGACAAGTACACTAGTTACCATGACAACTATCGTGTGCGAACAAGGCAGAATCCTTACTAGACTTGGAATATACCTTTTGCAGCTTCAGTTAAATTAATTTTGCAAAAATTGAGGCTGAGTAGTGTTGATAACTAAAAAGCCTGGAATAACTTGAGTCTAGATCTAACAGCAGAGAATGAAGAAGAAGAACTAGAGTATTACTATTAGTATACGAAGAAATAAACATGGTAGAAGTCACGGGAGTCATTGAAGTCATCTTCAAAGAGGTTGGTCGTATTGTCGATCATAATTGATGCTCATTTTAAAATCATTCTTTATTTTTGGTATGTTTTCTAATTTTGGTTGAATAATTGATTTTTTCCCCTACTCTTGCCGAAGGCAAAAAGATCATAGGGAATAAGTAATCGGGTTTGGAATTTGGATATATGAGGTGGCCTGACGGTCCTACGGTGATGACAAAAGTCTGCTCCTTCGCAATATAGACCACTCCCCTATAATAATTATGCGTATAGGAAGCGTCTGTTATGCTGCGCGCGACGCTAGCCATGTGTTAATAAATTACAGTGAAATTCCTCCTTCGCAAAGTTATTTTCCGCAATTTTCTGGATTCATTTATTGTTGATGCGCGGCGCTACATTGGTCAAATAAATCGTCAATTTTTACCATGCACGATTCTCACTAATTTGTTAAAAACATAGTATGTAAATATGTTGCATTTTTTTCCAGTCACACTTTTCACTCAAAAGAATTAATGGTACAAGTACATCGTAGGGAAAATTGATCGTGCGTGGTTTAACCGCGGCGAAATTCTTGTTTAAACTTCAGTTTTGATCTGACACAAGTGTTAAATTGTAAAGATCTTTTTCACTCCAAATGCATAATTGAACCTAGGTTTAGTTTGTTAGTTTTTAAAGTTTTTTTTATAGATCGGAAGGTTGAAGAAACACTTCAATGGTCAGTAACCAAAATGCCGTATTTTGAATGGGAATGGAGATTAACCATAATAATAATAAACCCCGACAATAAACGTTTTGTTTCCCAAATTTACCTTTACCTGGGGATCCCAGACAATTTACCTTAACCTGAGGACCGCAAACTATTTACCTATGATGAAGGAAGCCCAATACTCCATATAAGGATCCAATTCACTGTCACACTTGTTGGGCAACACTACTGAGCACTCCCCGTCAGCTGAAATACATTGGTTATCATGGTTACACTACTAAGTACCATGACAACTACACTAGTTACCATGACAACTACACTTGTTGTCATGGTAACTAGTGTAGTTGTCATAGTAACACTTGTTGGGCAACACTACTGAGCACTCCCCGTCAGCTGAAATACAACTTTTGTAAATTTTTGTAAATTTAAAATTAAAAAATGCAAAAATAACTAGTTGTACAATGTAGGGGTTAAAAACATTGACATGTAATTGTTAGACACTGTTGACGGCTAATTATTGCAGTTAATAGTCTGCACAACTAAACAGTTTATCACTTGATTCAAGCATGTACACGCAGCTAACTGTCCTTATAGCTTTAAGGTCTGGTTCTCAAATTTACGTGACTTCACTACTATTACTAGGTGGGAAGTGGGAACTAAGATTTTTGAGTGTTTGTAAATTATCAGCCTCCAACTTTACCTCCCCATCTAGCTCTAGTAGGAGGTAAAGCTAACCTAGCCTACAATTATACTTATAGAATGACTAACTCGTAACGTCAATGATGTCTGTGATAGCAAGGAAGTTCCAGGGAAGGCAGATGTAGGCTCCTAAGAAGTAAGTCCGGTACAGACTGCATTCTTTGTAACCATGGTTACCGTCCTCGTCTTGTGAGCCTATTACCTCGTCAGATAGCTCGTGCTCCACCTCGTCCACTGCAGAGTAATAATAATATACACTAAAAATACCTGGGTATTATACTAGTAGTATTATTTAGGTATAACTAGCAGGAACTTTATATATAGTAAGATGTGTTTGACTTAACCCAGACTCAGCGTATTTAGGTATAACTAACTACTTAACCGTATTTAACTCAGCGTAGTGGCTCATTAGCATTTTAACTTTTTTAAGTGGGTTATTGGACTGATTGTCAAGCAACAAGGTCGCACAAAGTAAGATAAAGGATTGATGATGCTTTTCGGACGTCTTAAAATATTGCTTCTTAAGTTTCCAAGTAATTGCTGAGACATTTTCGAAGAATTCCCAATTCAGATAAATGCTGTCTCATAGACCATCAAGCAGTTTTAAAGAAGTATTTGAAAATGTTGGAATTTAAATTTAAATTATTCATCAGCTGGAAGATGATGAAAAATCACGCTTGGACTCTATTTGAGATGATCAGCTAAGCTCATCAGGCTTGAAGGGATGCTCAACAAGTTCTAATTATGAATAAACTACAAGTCCAAACCCCCCTCCCTCCCCCTGTACAATTGACTAACCCAAGACGTTAAGGTATTCCTTTTGAGAGTCTTGTTTGAAATCATTTGTGTTCTGGTCTGTGTAACCGATCAAGTGTCCGTCGTAGCAGCCTCTGAAATCATATGTGTTCTGGTTACTAGGTTACTAGGTTACTAGGTTACTAAGTTACTGGATTACTGGGTTACCAGGTTACCAGGTTACTAGGTTACTAAGTTACTGGGTTACTGGGTTACTAGGTTACTAGGTTACTAGGTTACTAGGTTACTAGGTTACTAGAGTAGGTTACTAGTAATTACTGAAATCATGGTTAGCTTGTATCAGTGCTCAGTGTTCACGACTTTTCGGGGATATAATTCCCGGAGATAATTGTAACAAATAACACCTTGGCTTAGTTTACGTTACTTATAGGCAAAGTTTCTAGTAACAGAATTCAAAAACCTAGAAATATTAGAAATAAACCCCTGCAGCATTTAAAAAGTATGAGAATTACCCGAAAGTAGGGGCAGTGCAGCAGGCACAAGAGAGCTGTAGTTAAGTATGAGAATTACCCGAAAGTAGGAGCAGTGCAGCAGGCACAAGAGAGCTGTAGTTAAATATGAGAATTACCCGAAAGTAGGGGCAGTGCAGCAGGCACAAGAGAGCTGTAGTTAAGTATGAGAATTACCCGAAAGTAGGGGCAGTGCAGCAGGCACAAGAGAGCTGTAGTTAAGTATGAGAATTACCCGAAAGTAGGGGCAGTGCAGCAGGCACAAGAGAGCTGTAGTTAAGTATGAGAATTACCCGAAAGTAGGGGCAGTGCAGCAGGCACAAGAGAGCTGTAGTTAAGTATGAGAATTACCCGAAAGTAGGGGCAGTGCAGCAGGCACAAGAGAGCTGTAGTTAAATATGAGAATTACCCGAAAGTAGGGGCAGTGCAGCAGGCACAAGAGAGCTGTAGTTAAGTATGAGAATTACCCGAAAGTAGGGGCAGTGCAGCAGGCACAAGAGAGCTGTAGTTAAGTATGAGAATTACCCGAAAGTAGGGGCAGTGCAGCAGGCACAAGAGAGCTGTAGTTAAGTATGAGAATTACCCGAAAGTAGGGGCAGTGCAGCAGGCACAAGAGAGCTGTAGTTAAGTATGAGAATTACCCGAAAGTAGGGCAGTGCAGCAGGCACAAGAGAGCTGTAGTTAAGTATGAGAATTACCCGAAAGTAGGGGCAGTGCAGCAGGCACAAGAGAGCTGTAGTTAAGTATGAGAATTACCCGAAAGTAGGGGCAGTGCAGCAGGCACAAGAGAGCTGTAGTTAAGTATGAGAATTACCCGAAAGTAGGGGCAGTGCAGCAGGCACAAGAGAGCTGTAGTTAAGTATGAGAATTACCCGAAAGTAGGGGCAGTGCAGCAGGCACAAGAGAGCTGTAGTTAAGTATGAGAATTACCCGAAAGTAGGGGCAGTGCAGCAGGCACAAGAGAGCTGTAGTTAAGTATGAGAATTACCCGAAAGTAGGGGCAGTGCAGCAGGCACAAGAGAGCTGTAGTTAAGTATGAGAATTACCCGAAAGTAGGGGCAGTGCAGCAGGCACAAGAGAGCTGTAGTTAAGTATGAGAATTACCCGAAAGTAGGGGCAGTGCAGCAGGCACAAGAGAGCTGTAGTTAAGTATGAGAATTACCCGAAAGTAGGGGCAGTGCAGCAGGCACAAGAGAGCTGTAGTTAAGTATGAGAATTACCCGAAAGTAGGGGCAGTGCAGCAGGCACAAGAGAGCTGTAGTTAAGTATGAGAATTACCCGAAAGTAGGGGCAGTGCAGCAGGCACAAGAGAGCTGTAGTTAAGTATGAGAATTACCCGAAAGTAGGGGCAGTGCAGCAGGCACAAGAGAGCTGTAGTTAAGTATGAGAATTACCCGAAAGTAGGGGCAGTGCAGCAGGCACAAGAGAGCTGTAGTTAAGTATGAGAATTACCCGAAAGTAGGGGCAGTGCAGCAGGCACAAGAGAGCTGTAGTTAAGTATGAGAATTACCCGAAAGTAGGGGCAGTGCAGCAGGCACAAGAGAGCTGTAGTTAAGTATGAGAATTACCCGAAAGTAGGGGCAGTGCAGCAGGCACAAGAGAGCTGTAGTTAAGTATGAGAATTACCCGAAAGTAGGGGCAGTGCAGCAGGCACAAGAGAGCTGTAGTTAAGTATGAGAATTACCCGAAAGTAGGGGCAGTGCAGCAGGCACAAGAGAGCTGTAGTTAAGTATGAGAATTACCCGAAAGTAGGGGCAGTGCAGCAGGCACAAGAGAGCTGTAGTTAAGTATGAGAATTACCCGAAAGTAGGGGCAGTGCAGCAGGCACAAGAGAGCTGTAGTTAAGTATGAGAATTACCCGAAAGTAGGGGCAGTGCAGCAGGCACAAGAGAGCTGTAGTTAAGTATGAGAATTACCCGAAAGTAGGAGCAGTGCAGCAGGCACAAGAGAGCTGTAGTTAAGTATGAGAATTACCCGAAAGTAGGGGCAGTGCAGCAGGCACAAGAGAGCTGTAGTTAAGTATGAGAATTACCCGAAAGTAGGGGCAGTGCAGCAGGCACAAGAGAGCTGTAGTTAAGTATGAGAATTACCCGAAAGTAGGGGCAGTGCAGCAGGCACAAGAGAGCTGTAGTTAAGTATGAGAATTACCCGAAAGTAGGGGCAGTGCAGCAGGCACAAGAGAGCTGTAGTTAAGTATGAGAATTACCCGAAAGTAGGGGCAGTGCAGCAGGCACAAGAGAGCTGTAGTTAAGTATGAGAATTACCCGAAAGTAGGGGCAGTGCAGCAGGCACAAGAGAGCTGTAGTTAAGTATGAGAATTACCCGAAAGTAGGGGCAGTGCAGCAGGCACAAGAGAGCTGTAGTTAAGTATGAGAATTACCCGAAAGTAGGGGCAGTGCAGCAGGCACAAGAGAGCTGTAGTTAAGTATGAGAATTACCCGAAAGTAGGGGCAGTGCAGCAGGCACAAGAGAGCTGTAGTTAAGTATGAGAATTACCCGAAAGTAGGGGCAGTGCAGCAGGCACAAGAGAGCTGTAGTTAAGTATGAGAATTACCCGAAAGTAGGGGCAGTGCAGCAGGCACAAGAGAGCTGTAGTTAAGTATGAGAATTACCCGAAAGTAGGGGCAGTGCAGCAGGCACAAGAGAGCTGTAGTTAAGTATGAGAATTACCCGAAAGTAGGGGCAGTGCAGCAGGCACAAGAGAGCTGTAGTTAAGTATGAGAATTACCCGAAAGTAGGGCAGTGCAGGCACAAGAGAGCTGTAGTTAAGTATGAGAATTACCCGAAAGTAGGGGCAGTACAGCAGGCACAAGAGAGCTGTAGTTAAGTATGAGAATTACCCGAAAGTAGAGGCAGGCACAAGAGAGCTGTAGTTAAGTATGAGAATTACCCGAAAGTAGGGGCAGTGCAGCAGGCACAAGAGAGCTGTAGTTAAGTATGAGAATTACCCGAAAGTAGGGGCAGTGCAGCAAGCACAAGAGAGCTGTAGTTAAGTATGAGAATTACCCGAAAGTAGGGGCAGTGCAGCAGGCACAAGAGAGCTGTAGTTAAGTATGAGAATTACCCGAAAGTAGGAGCAGGCACAAGAGAGCTGTAGTTAAGTATGAGAATTACCCGAAAGTAGGGGCAGTACAGCAGGCACAAGAGAGCTGTAGTTAAGTATGAGAATTACCCGAAAGTAGGGGCAGTGCAGCAGGCACAAGAGAGCTGTAGTTAAGTATGAGAATTACCCGAAAGTAGAGGCAGTGCAGCAGGCACAAGAGAGCTGTAGTTAAGTATGAGAATTACCCGAAAGTAGGAGCAGTGCAGCAGGCACAAGAGAGCTGTATCCCGCACATCTCCCGCTTCCTGGTGTAGAGACAATGTTCCCGCACTGTCGCACTGTGCAGCTCACGGTGCAGCTCACTTGGTGCTGTTAGAGGAGAGTAGGGTTATAAAGAGGAGGTTCTAACCTTCCAACCTTAGTCAAACCCACTAGACATGCTTTTAAAAAATATCTTTAAACAATAATAGCATAAGTGTATCACTATAGTTGTCATGGTAACTAGTGTAGTTGTCATGGTAACTATAGTTCTAGCATTATAGATAATCACCAGATCGTTTAGCTTTTTTGGCGCGTTTAGCTGTAGTATCATCAGCAGGTGATCTCCTGCGTCTGGACCAGCAACAGGCGTGGAGGGCGAACAACACAACAGTCAAGCTCAGCAATCTCATAGCGCTCATTTATCTGCCGAGTAACACGCTACTAGTTACCATAGTTACACTACTAGTTACCATAGTTACACTACTACTTCTCTCAATTGTTACAATTTGTACTCAGATCTTCAAACAATTCACTAATACCGAAAGTGAGCAACCGATTGAATTAAATTGTTTCCTCACGATACTGTCTATTAAAGTATTAAGCCTAATTTCGCCAGTATTGCCTTTTGTAATAACTGACTTAAATTCGTTTAATTTTAATTTCACTATCAAAAACTAAACGATCATTAAAAGGCTGAAACTGATTTTAGAAAACTAGTCGGCTCTTCAATAGAGTAGTAGTAGTAGTAAACGATACTGCGAAGGATACAGTAGTAGTAGTAGTAAACGATACTGCGAAGGATACAGTAGTAGTAGTAGTAAACGATACTGCGAAGGATACAGTAGTAGTAGTAGTAAACGATACTGCGAAGGATACAGTAGTAGTAGTAGTAAACGATACTGCGAAGGATACAGTAGTAGTAGTAGTAAACGATACTGCGAAGGATACAGTAGTAGTAGTAGTAAACGATACTGCGAAGGATACAGTAGTAGTAGTAGTAAACGATACTGCGAAGGATACAGTAGTAGTAGTAGTAAACGATACTGCGAAGGATACAGTAAATGGCTGAATGGCTGGGTCGCTTTATTACACTTACAGAAGTGACCATAAAGGCTTTATTAAGGCCACTATTTAGAAATACAAACAAATCCACCCATTAACGATATCACTTGTGACACTAGGAACGTTATATTGGCATGTTATACTCTATATCACTAGTGACATTGGCATGTTATATTTAGATCAGACAGCAAAGAAGGAGGTTTCTATTTATGACGCTGAGGAAGAAGGAGGGGTCCCACTTCACGCTGAGGAAAACTACTTACGTACTTGACAGTGTCCGGTACAGTTTAGAAAGAAGGAGTGAGAGGAGATCTCTGACTCGTGACGTAGTGAGGGGAGACTTCTGACTCGTGACGTAGGGTGACGTAGGGTGCCGCGAAATAGAGCACTGTGATTGGTCGAACTTGTCATCGTGACGTTGTCAGAGCGATCTGAGAGATCTCATTAATATTCACCATCTTCAGTGTCTCTTTATCATCATTAATAAACCTCCCCTCCTAAATATCTGAGAAACTATTTAAAGATATAACTAAACCAGTTTATGAGACAGGTAAAAGAAGAGGGATTGCTGATGTTCCTAGCTTGGCAGTAGTTCTTGTGACATAGACAGAAATTAAACATCCTTATAATTCACTTAAAATAATATGAATTAGATCCAGAGTAAATCTAGAAATCTAGATCTTGGCTGGAGAAGTGTAAGTACATCTGCATTTCCTTTATTCAGTGTTTGATTCGTGTTGGGCTTGTTTACTCGCGCTGCACTTGTAACTTGTAACTTGTGTCTTGTACACTACTAGTTACCATAGTTACACTACTAGTTACCATAGTTACACTACTAGTTACCATAGTTACACTACTAGGACACAGGGGTATCCGTATGCAACTTGTGTCTTGTACAGGGGTATCCGTATGTAACTTGTGTCTTGTACAGGGGTATCCGTATGTAACTTGTGTCTTGTACAGGGGTATCCGTATGCAACTTGTGTCTTGTACAGGGGTATCCGTATGCAACTTGTGTCTTGTACAGGGGTATCCGTATGTAACTTGTGTCTTGCACAGGGGTATCCGTATGTAACTTGTGTCTTGCACAGGGGTATCCGTATGTAACTTGTGTCTTGCACAGGGGTATCCGTATGTAACTTGTGTCTTGTACAGGGGTATCCGTATGCAACTTGTGTCTTGTACAGGGGTATCCGTATGCAACTTGTGTCTTGCACAGGGGTATCCGTATGCAACTTGTGTCTTGTACAGGGGTATCCGTATGTAACTTGTGTATTGTACAGGGGTATCCGTATGCAACTTGTGTCTTGCACAGGGGTATCCGTATGTAACTTGTGTCTTGTACAGGGGTATCCGTATGCAACTTGTGTATTGTACAGGGGTATCCGTCTGCAACTTGTGTCTTGCACAGGGGTATCCGTATGCAACTTGTGTCTTGTACAGGGGTATCCGTATGCAACTTGTGTCTTGCACAGGGGTATCCGTATGCAACTTGTGTCTTGTACAGGGGTATCCGTATGCAACTTGTGTCTTGCACAGGGGTATCCGTATGCAACTTGTGTCTTGCACAGGGGTATCCGTATGTAACTTGTGTCTTGTACAGGGGTATCCGTATGCAACTTGTGTCTTGCACAGGGGTATCCGTATGCAACTTGTGTCTTGCACAGGGGTATCCGTATGCAACTTGTGTCTTGCACAGGGGTATCCGTATGCAACTTGTGTCTTGCACAGGGGTATCCGTATGCAACTTGTGTCTTGCACAGGGGTATCCGTATGTAACTTGTGTATTGTACAGGGGTATCCGTATGCAACTTGTGTCTTGCACAGGGGTATCCGTATGCAACTTGTGTATTGTACAGGGGTATCCGTCTGCAACTTGTGTCTTGCACAGGGGTATCCGTATGCAACTTGTGTATTGTACAGGGGTATCCGTCTGCAACTTGTGTCTTGCACAGGGGTATCCGTATGCAACTTGTGTCTTGTACAGGGGTATCCGTATGCAACTTGTGTCTTGCACAGGGGTATCCGTATGCAACTTGTGTCTTGTACAGGGGTATCCGTATGCAACTTGTGTCTTGCACAGGGGTATCCGTATGCAACTTGTGTCTTGCACAGGGGTATCCGTATGTAACTTGTGTCTTGTACAGGGGTATCCGTATGTAACTTGTGTCTTGCACAGGGGTATCCGTATGCAACTTGTGTCTTGTACAGGGGTATCCGTATGCAACTTGTGTCTTGCACAGGGGTATCCGTATGTACTAGCACAGGGGTATCCGTATGTAACTTGTGTCTTGTACAGGGGTATCCGTATGCAACTTGTGTCTTGTACAGGGGTATCCGTATGCAACTTGTGTCTTGCACAGGGGTATCCGTATGTAACTTGTGTCTTGTACAGGGGTATCCGTATGTAACTTGTGTCTTGTACAGGGGTATCCGTATGCAACGTGTGTCTTGTACAGGGGTATCCGTATGCAACTTGTGTCTTGCACAGGGGTATCCGTATGCAACTTGTGTCTTGTATCCGTATGATCACATGGTATTTGATAACGTATTATAACAGCATATTGCTCATAATATTATCATTAGGTATATTGTGAGTTATACTTGTAGACGTGATCTTGTTGTTCTTCAATTTCTTTTTTAAGAAAATAAACGACTTCTGATGCCAGCACTGTGATCAGATCGGAATAAAAATCCTAAAGTCAATACGCAGTAAATACTCTTTGTTTTCGTCAAAAAAGGAAGCTTCATAGAGATGATATCATAATACAAATAGTTACAAATAATTTTCGAACAGAAATAAGTTGTGTTAATTATAATAAATTACATATTGAAGTTAGTTGTGTCTGTCATACGACATGCATTATATACTACTGACATTGTAAATGCATTGTAAATACATTAGTAGCGAGAAAGTTTTACCTGACAACAATGAGTTTGATAAAATCTTTCGGTTCTACTATAACACAATAATACTCTCGCGCTCTGAGGGCTGCGCATGATAACACCCGAACGTAATGAGGGGGTTTGCGCAGCCTGATAGAGTGAGAGAGTATTATCAGTTATAATAACTATAAGCACCGCGGGTACTGTAGTCTCTAACATAAGATCTCGTTACCATGGTAACACTGCTAGTTACCCTAGTAACACTGGGTACTGTAGTCTCTAACATAAGATTTAACAAGTCCCACAACTAAGGGGACACACTTTCTCCCTCAGGTATTTGTTAGTCTGACAGTGTCCTCTCTGTTTCCATATCCTACAGACTCTATCCTTCTCCTGATCCCTGCACTCAGCTCCACACAACCCACATGTTCTCTTACACTGGGTACTCATTGCGGTTACATACTCTGTCTTACTGCAGTACCCAGCAGACTTGTAGTAACTACACAAGCTCTTGGCCGAGTTGTCAATACATAGTGTCTTCTCCGCGGAGTCAGGTAGAGTGGTGTTAACTGCAGGAGAGCACACCCCGCATGTTTTAGCACAGTACTTGAGCAGCTCCCCATCAGAAGGTAACTGGTTGCTAGGTAACTGGTTGCTAGGTAACTTGAGCAGCTCCTCATCAGAACTGCACCTCCAGCTCCACTCCTGACAACTCTCTGTCCTGTACAAGTCTACACAGTTCTCATCTGTGATGGGTTCACAGAGACCACAGGTTTCCGCACACCCAGTCAGTATCTTCATGTTTCTGCTGCAACTCTCGAACCTGAAGAGGAGACTGTGAGTGTACGATAGAGAATTAGCGAATTGGGCTGAGAAAACGAATGTGAGTTATATTCGAGTATTAGCGGTAAATGTCCGTGGTACCGGGTTATAGGTGCAAAATAAAAGAAAGCAGATTAATCAACATACAGTGTGTGTGTGTGTGTGTGTGTTGTGTGAGTTGTGTGTGTTGTACCTGTGAGCTGCTGCACAAGTTTTCGCCCCCAAAGTGTCCCTACACTTCTCCTGACACACCTCACAAGTCTTCCTGCACCAGTTCCTTATTGACTCGTTTAGTGAACAGTAGCCTTTATCTTTCCATAGCTGGCAGCTTGCCCAATCGTACTCATCTTCACATGTTTCTTCTTTATCTTCTCTTTCTTTCTTATCTTCTATCCCACCCTTAGCAGATTCCTTCTTAGCCACATATCCATTTTCTATTTCCTCCTCCTTCTTCTCCTCCTCCTCCTCCTCCCCATTGCACGCCCCACAAGTCTTCTGGCACACTTCCAGTACATTGTCTCTGTTGCAGCCCCCCAGATCCCTCCAGGATCCACAGATCTGAGGGTCGTATTGGTCCTCACACTCGGAGGAAGAGGCGCTGGGGGTCGGGGAAGAGGCGCACATTTGACACGTGTTCCTGCAGAACTCCTGTACTGTCCTGTTAGAACACTGTCCGTTTTTCTTATAGTAGCTACACAGCGAGTACACCTGGTATGTTGACACTCAGTACTTGAGTAGTTTTTACTTGGTAAACTGAATAACGTACGCATATCAAACGTCAAAGGAGTTCGAATCCTTTTAATAACAGCCTCTACACTATATACTAAGCTATATCATTACCATAGTAGTGATGCATTTTCACGGAAACTGAATCAATATCAAAGCTATATTTTAGTTCGCATCTATTAGAAAATAGAATGTTACACGTGTTCCTCGCTAACCTGCTTATCGGTGCAGCTCATGTCAACACTACATTTAGGCCTGCACTGATTGTCGATCTGGGCATCAGTACCGTCTTTACACTTCATTGATATGTTCCTGCAGTCGCACACAACCACGTTGTCTTTGTCGCATCTGCATACCTTTCAAAAAAGGTGCTTGTTTTCAATTTATAACACAGATTCGCCAAATGAAATTAACAATTTAATTCGATGTAATAAAACAAAATTACATACTTTTTTCATTTTAAAATTACATGACAGCAGGGACAAATGAAAATCGCAATTATTTTACCAAAAAATCGCGATACAGCGATTTAAAAAAAACTATACATAAGACTATAAATAAAATTTGTCGCAAATAATGGGAAAAATCGCGATTCCGCACAAGCCGCGATTTCCTTTTGTCCCTGCATGACAGCATTACGAATAAAATATAAATATCAGCCATATCTCTGATACCTTGATCGTTACGGGTAGTCTAGTTGTAGTCTATATTATATCTAGTTGCAGTCTCTATTATATCTAGTTGTAGTCTCTATTATACCTAGTTGTAGTCTCTATTATATCTAGTTGTAGTCTATATTATATCTAGTTGTAGTTTCTATTATATCTAGTTGTAGTCTCTATTATATCTAGTTGCAGTCTCCATTATATCTAGTTGTAGTCTCTATTATATCTAGTTTTAGTCTCTATTATATCTAGTTTTAGTCTCTATTATATCTAGTTGTAGTCTCTATTATATCTAGTTTTAGTATCTATTATATCTAGTTGTAGTCTCTATTATATCTAGTTGTAGTCTCTATTATATCTAGTTGTAGTCTCTATTATATCTAGTTGTAGTCTCTATTATATCTAGTTGTAGTCTCTATTATATCTAGTTGTAGTCTCCATTATATCTAGTTATAGTCTCTATTATATCTAGTTATAGTCTCTATTATGTCTAGTTGTAGTCTCTATTATATCTAGTTGTAGTCTCTATTATATCTAGTTGTAGTCTCTATTATATCTAGTTGTAGTCTCTATTATATCTAGTTGTAGTCTCTATTATATCTAGTTGTAGTCTCTATTATATCTAGTTGTGGTCTCTATTATATCTAGTTGTAGTCTCTATTATATCTAGTTGTAGTCTCTATTATATCTAGTTGTGGT
Organism: Bolinopsis microptera; assembly: GCF_026151205.1. NCBI lineage: Eukaryota > Metazoa > Ctenophora > Tentaculata > Lobata > Bolinopsidae > Bolinopsis > Bolinopsis microptera. Next base: position 325,752 of record NC_087078.1, on the reverse strand, counting down.
CTCTATTATATCTAGTTGTAGTCGCTATTATATCTAGTTGTAGTCTCTATTATGTCTAGTTGTAGTCTCTATTATATCTAGTTGTAGTCTCTATTATATCTAGTTTTAGTCTCTATTATATCTAGTTGTAGTCTCTAATATATCTAGTTGTAGTCTCTATTATATCTTGTTGTAGTCTCCATTATATCTAGTTGTAGTCTCCATTATATCTAGTTGTAGTCTCCATTATATCTAGTTGTAGTCTCTATTATATCTAGTTGTAGTCTCTAATATATCTAGTTGTAGTCTCTATTATGTCTAGTTGTAGTCTCTATTATATCTAGTTGTAGTCTCTATTATATCTAGTTTTAGTCTCTATTATATCTAGTTGTAGTCTCTAATATATCTAGTTGTAGTCTCTATTATATCTAGTTGTAGTCTCTATTATATCTAGTTGTAGTCTCTATTATATCTAGTTGTAGTCTCTATTATATCTAGTTGTAGTCTCTATTATATCTTGTTGTAGTCTCTATTATATCTAGTTGTAGTCTCTATTATATCTAGTTGTAGTCTCTATTATATCTAGTTGTAGTCTCTATTATATCTAGTTGTAGTCTCTTTTATATTTAGTTGTAGTCTCTATTATATCTAGTTGTAGTCTCTATAATATCTCATACTTAGTTTTTACCTTATCATTGCCTACAAAGACGGAATTGTTCCCAGGAATCAGTGTCCCGTCCTCCATTCTACAGTGGGGATATCCAGAACACTCCAAATACAGTCGTCTTCTCTCAACACATCTCCCAACTGTGCACGTGCTGAAATCGCGCGCATCATCCGGACACGTGACATTGAAGGACCAGGAGCTTTTATTTTCTTGCAGGGTGCTCTTTTTTCTAACTTCCCCTCCAGTTGCATATCCTCCCCACTTACAAGCAGCCTGAATAAGCGCTCTGTTGCCAGCACAGACATTCAACCACTGGTTTTTAACCTTTATCTCCAAGTAGCCTTCTCTCTCAGTGCTCCCTTCTGTCAGTCTTATTTCGTTACTAAGAGTAGAGGAGAGAAAGAGAAGGAAACAGTACAAAACACTGCCTCTCACTATAAATCCCAACATTTAACAAGTGCTTCGACTAGTGAACAACAAGAAAACAAGATTAAACTAGACTCTGAAAATACAGTAATGAATAACTATCTGCATATTAACCTATTACTACCTATACTGCATGTATTACCTAACCTGGTGACCTAATACGCTTCCTGAGATAATTGTTCCACTAGTGCAATTTAAACCATCCCTTGAGAAGAGCCTGTTTAACCGCTCTATTTAACCGCTAATAGACTACTACTGAGCACGCCTTGCTCAGTAGTATGATGTTTTGCTAGGATGACCGTACTTTTCATTAACTTTAATCGTTCTTTCAAATGAAAAAGCTCAGTATGTGGTTAATTACTGTCTACTTATACTACTACTACTAGTTACATGTCAGCCAATTAAGAGAAACTAAAAATGAAAACATCAACTTCCCACTAACAAGCATTTCTCCAGCAAATCAGGAAGCGGTCAGGAAACTACAAGGGGGGGGGGGGGGGCAAACAATGTAAAACTTGTAAACATTAGACAAGGCTGATCATCAGTAATTAATAATGCTAAAAACCTGGCAGTTTATTTCCGCTACCGTCACTTTTTAATACTTTAATAGGCAATGGAATGATTAAGTGATTAATTAAAATAAGTCTGACTGATATATTAAATACCACCTAGGGTGTATTAAAAACGATCATGTAGTGTTCCCACAGATGCTATCTGGAGATCACTTCAACTGAAGAAGGTACAACTACTCACTAAGTCACCACTCACTACTACAACAAGTGAGACTACTTAAGTCACTACTCATTACTACAACAAGTGAGGAAGTTTAATACTTTCAACACTACTATATAACAAATAATTTGAGAATTCTATTCAGAAAAAATCAGAAATTTGAATAAAAGAACTATAAAATCATGAGACTCAATAACACTACACGAATCCACCAGATTACAACAAGTGCGGAAGTATTAAGTGGAATAACCTATAGTGAAGTAACCTATAGCTACTACTCACTTACTCACTACTACAACAAGTGAGGAAGTATTAATAACCTCGCTAACAGAGGGATAATGACTATCGGGAGGCAGGACAGTAACAGTAAGGATGAGGGCAAGAAAACCTTCACTTTCTCCAAGACAGGAACTTTACCTACTTTAGAGCGACTGCTCGGGGAGATGGCATCCTTAGAGGAGCAGACTCAGGATTTAGAGGTTAGTTTCGCAGTGTTAGAGGAACAGACTCAGGATTTAGAGGTTAGTTTCACAGTGTTAGAGGAGCAGACTCAGGATTTAGAGGTTAGTTTCACAGTGTTAGAGGAGCAGATTCAGGATTTAGAGGTTAGTTTCACAGTGTTAGAGGAGCAGACTCAGGATTTAGAGGTTAGTTTCACAGTGTTAGAGGAGCAGACTCAGGATTTAGAGGTTAGTTTCACAGTGTTAGAGGAGCAGACTCAGGATTTAGAGGTTAGTTTCACAGTGTTAGAGGAACAGACTCAGGATTTAGAAATTAGTTTCACAGTGTTAGAGGAGCAGACTCAGGATTTAGAGGTTAGTTTCACAGTGTTAGAGGAACAGACTCAGGATTTAGAGGTTAGTTTCACAGTGTTAGAGGAGCAGACTCAGGATTTAGAGGTTAGTTTCACAGTGTTAGAGGAGCAGACTCAGGATTTAGAGGTTAGTTTCACAGTGTTAGAGGAGCAGACTCAGGATTTAGAGGTTAGTTTCACAGTGTTAGAGGAGCAGACTCAGGATTTAGAGGTTAGTTTCACAGTGTTAGAGGAACAGACTCAGGATTTAGAAATTAGTTTCACAGTGTTAGAGGAGCAGACTCAGGATTTAGAGGTTAGTTTCACAGTGTTAGAGGAACAGACTCAGGATTTAGAGGTTAGTTTCACAGTGTTAGAGGAGCAGACTCAGGATTTAGAGGTTAGTTTCACAGTGTTAGAGGAGCAGACTCAGGATTTAGAGGTTAGTTTCACAGTGTTAGAGGAGCAGACTCAGGATTTAGAGGTTAGTTTCACAGTGTTAGAGGAGCAGACTCAGGATTTAGAGGTTAGTTTCACAGTGTTAGAGGAGCAGACTCAGGATTTAGAGGTTAGTTTCACAGTGTTAGAGGAACAGACTCAGGATTTAGAGGTTAGTTTCACAGTGTTAGAGGAGCAGACTCAGGATTTAGAGGTTAGTTTCACAGTGTTAGAGGAGCAGACTCAGGATTTAGAGGTTAGTTTCACAGTGTTAGAGGAGCAGACTCAGGATTTAGAGGTTAGTTTCACAGTGTTAGAGGAACAGATTCAGGATTTAGAGGTTAGTTTCACAGTGTTAGAGGAGCAGACTCAGGATTTAGAGGTTAGTTTCACAGTGTTAGAGGAACAGACTCAGGATTTAGAGGTTAGTTTCACAGTGTTAGAGGAGCAGACTCAGGATTTAGAGGTTAGTTTCACAGTGTTAGAGGAACAGACTCAGGATTTAGAGGTTAGTTTCACAGTGTTAGAGGAACAGACTCAGGATTTAGAGGTTAGTTTCACAGTGTTAGAGGAGCAGACTCAGGATTTAGAGGTTAGTTTCACAGTGTTAGAGGAGCAGACTCAGGATTTAGAGGTTAGTTTCACAGTGTTAGAGGAGCAGACTCAGGATTTAGAGGTTAGTTTCACAGTGTTAGAGGAACAGACTCAGGATTTAGAGGTTAGTTTCACAGTGTTAGAGGAGCAGACTCAGGATTTAGAGGTTAGTTTCACAGTGTTAGAGGAGCAGACTCAGGATTTAGAGGTTAGTTTCACAGTGTTAGAGGAGCAGACTCAGGATTTAGAGGTTAGTTTCACAGTGTTAGAGGAGCAGACTCAGGATTTAGAGGTTAGTTTCACAGTGTTAGAGGAGCAGACTCAGGATTTAGAGGTTAGTTTCACAGTGTTAGAGGAACAGACTCAGGATTTAGAGGTTAGTTTCACAGTGTTAGAGGAGCAGACTCAGGATTTAGAGGTTAGTTTCACAGTGTTAGAGGAGCAGACTCAGGATTTAGAGGTTAGTTTCACAGTGTTAGAGGAGCAGACTCAGGATTTAGAGGTTAGTTTCACAGTGTTAGAGGAACAGACTCAGGATTTAGAGGTTAGTTTCACAGTGTTAGAGGAGCAGACTCAGGATTTAGAGGTTAGTTTCACAGTGTTAGAGGAGCAGACTCAGGATTTAGAGGTTAGTTTCACAGTGTTAGAGGAGCAGACTCAGGATTTAGAGGTTAGTTTCACAGTGTTAGAGGAGCAGACTCAGGATTTAGAGGTTAGTTTCACAGTGTTAGAGGAGCAGACTCAGGATTTAGAGGTTAGTTTCACAGTGTTAGAGGAGCAGACTCAGGATTTAGAGGTTAGTTTCACAGTGTTAGAGGAACAGACTCAGGATTTAGAGGTTAGTTTCACAGTGTTAGAGGAGCAGACTCAGGATTTAGAGGTTAGTTTCACAGTGTTAGAGGAACAGACTCAGGATTTAGAGGTTAGTTTCACAGTGTTAGAGGAGCAGACTCAGGATTTAGAGGTTAGTTTCACAGTGTTAGAGGAGCAGACTCAGGATTTAGAGGTTAGTTTCACAGTTTTAGAGGAGCAGACTCAGGATTTAGAGGTTAGTTTCACAGTTTTAGAGGAGCAGACTCAGGATTTAGAGATTAGTTTCACAGTGTTAGAGGAGCAGACTCAGGATTTAGAGGTTAGTTTCACAGTGTTTGAGGAGCAGACTCAGGATTTAGAGGTTAGTTTCACAGGGTTAGAGGAGCAGACTCAGGATTTAGAGGTTAGTTTCACAGTGTTAGAGGAGCAGACTCAGGATTTAGAGGTTAGTTTCACAGTGTTAGAGGAGCAGACTCAGGATTTAGAGGTTAGTTTCACAGTGTTAGAGGAGCAGACTCAGGATTTAGAGGTTAGTTTCACAGTGTTAGAGGAGCAGACTCAGGATTTAGAGGTTAGTTTCACAGTGTTAGAGGAGCAGACTCAGGATTTAGAGGTTAGTTTCACAGTGTTAGAGGAGCAGACTCAGGATTTAGAGGTTAGTTTCACAGTGTTTGAGGAGCAGACTCAGGATTTAGAGGTTAGTTTCACAGTGTTAGAGGAGCAGACTCAGGATTTAGAGGTTAGTTTCACAGTGTTAGAGGAGCAGACTCAGGATTTAGAGGTTAGTTTCACAGTGTTAGAGGAACAGACTCAGGATTTAGAGGTTAGTTTCACAGTGTTAGAGGAGCAGACTCAGGATTTAGAGGTTAGTTTCACAGTGTTAGAGGAACAGATTCAGGATTTAGAGGTTAGTTTCACAGTGTTAGAGGAGCAGACTCAGGATTTAGAGGTTAGTTTCACAGTGTTAGAGGAACAGACTCAGGATTTAGAGGTTAGTTTCACAGTGTTAGAGGAGCAGACTCAGGATTTAGAGGTTAGTTTCACAGTGTTAGAGGAGCAGACTCAGGATTTAGAGGTTAGTTTCACAGTTTTAGAGGAGCAGACTCAGGATTTAGAGGTTAGTTTCACAGTTTTAGAGGAGCAGACTCAGGATTTAGAGGTTAGTTTCACAGTGTTAGAGGAGCAGACTCAGGATTTAGAGGTTAGTTTCACAGTGTTTGAGGAGCAGACTCAGGATTTAGAGGTTAGTTTCACAGTGTTAGAGGAGCAGACTCAGGATTTAGAGGTTAGTTTCACAGTGTTAGAGGAGCAGACTCAGGATTTAGAGGTTAGTTTCACAGTGTTAGAGGAGCAGACTCAGGATTTAGAGGTTAGTTTCACAGTGTTAGAGGAGCAGACTCAGGATTTAGAGGTTAGTTTCACAGTGTTAGAGGAGCAGACTCAGGATTTAGAGGTTAGTTTCACAGTGTTAGAGGAGCAGACTCAGGATTTAGAGGTTAGTTTCACAGTGTTAGAGGAGCACACTCAGGATTTAGAGGTTAGTTTCACAGTGTTTGAGGAGCAGACTCAGGATTTAGAGGTTAGTTTCACAGTGTTAGAGGAGCAGACTCAGGATTTAGAGGTTAGTTTCACAGTGTTAGAGGAACAGACTCAGGATTTAGAGGTTAGTTTCACAGTGTTAGAGGAGCAGACTCAGGATTTAGAGGTTAGTTTCACAGTGTTAGAGGAGCAGACTCAGGATTTAGAGGTTAGTTTCACAGTGTTAGAGGAGCAGACTCAGGATTTGGAGGTTAGTTTCACAGTGTTAGAGGAGCAGACTCAGGATTTAGAGGTTAGTTTCACAGTGTTAGAGGAGCAGACTCAGGATTTAGAGGTTAGTTTCACAGTGTTAGAGGAACAGACTCAGGATTTAGAGGTTAGTTTCACAGTGTTAGAGGAGCAGACTCAGGATTTAGAGGTTAGTTTCACAGTGTTAGAGGAGCAGACTCAGGATTTAGAGGTTAGTTTCACAGTGTTAGAGGAGCAGACTCAGGATTTAGAGGTTAGTTTCACAGTGTTTGAGAAGGAAACTGAATACACCAGTGCTTATTAGCTTATTGTCACAATGATGAACACCTTATCCTGCTCAGCAATGAGTTTTACAGCTCTGTTTTCTTCATTTAGATTATTATAGGGTTATTGGTAACTATGGTAACCATATTATTATAGGGTTTGCTTACAAGTGAGCAGGCCCGGAATTTGTATTCTCTTCTACATTACAACGTGTACATGTACTATGTATTATACTAACGTGTACCTTATTTATAAGGAGCTTAGTTTCGACTGATAGAGCGGAGAAAACTGAACAACATTATGAAATGAATTTTATTTTTTGCAGTCGATATTCCTCAAAGGGATTACGGCTAATAAACTATTCAAGTTTTTTAATTGAGTTAAGTTATGAATTGAATATATTTGTCTAGTGTTACTATCATGATGACCTAATAAAATATTAACCCACAGAAAAAGAAAGAAGAGATGAAAGTTATGATAGAACTGAACAAGAAGCTAAAAACAAGGAATCACTTTCTTGAAAGAGAGAACAATGTGAGGACATATTGTATACTTTATAATACTCCTCGCTATATTTTCACAGAAAGTTTTCTTTTTCATCTCATTATTTAGAGATAAAGACTGAAACTGAGTAAGTTACCATAGTTACAGAATTAGTTACCATAGTAAAACAACTGAGTAATACTACTAGTTCTCCGCAGACCCTTAAGCTAGATAAAAGCTCCCACAGCACCAGATCGTTTGATGTAAGCGGAGTTGTGAAGAGTGTGGGGTCCTCTGATGTGGAACTAGTGGTCTTCAACAGGTAGTTTAATGTTTACTACTACAACTCACTGCACTAGTATTATATTGCTTTATATATAGTAAGATATTGCCGCGTGCTAAAAGAAAAAGAGAAAAGGTAATGTTTTTTAAAGCATCGCAACGAGAATCGAAACAGTGACACTTTACGTAGCGGGGGGGGGGGGGGGGGGGGGGGGCGCCAACAGGCAACGTTACGCCACTTTACGTAGCCTGGTTCGCTTTAATATTTCAATGGATGGAAATGTAACGAAACAGAAAGTGTTACTACTTGTTGTTATAACAGAAAGGATAATATTGTTTAACATAAAGTGGTGTTTAGTCAATAAACACGTAAACAGCGTCACGGAGTTTAGTTCGTCACGGAGTTACCCTAATTTAAATTACAGTCTGATATCGTGGACTAACGCTGTTGAAAGTACTGACACAATACCATTTAGTGCACCAAATCATGCTCCTTTATAATAACTAATCATGCTCCTTTCGACTTTGAAGAAGCCCCCTCGAAACTTGACGTTCTAGCCAATAAGCCGCTTCTGTAAGTTGTAACTGCAACTTTTAGGGTTCTGTATTTGAGTGGTGTACACTGTTACTACTACATAATTATGTTGCAGTGTAAAATTGAGCTATCCCTCTGCGTGCTCCTTTATAATAACTAATCATGCTCACACTATTCTGTACCTCTCAAGAACTTGAAGTTTAATATCGTAGATGTTCTATCCTCTTTTACTCTACTATTTGTGTATTTAGACGATTGAACATTGAACAATCGTCTCACTTTAGCCATGTTTCCTGACAGTTTCGTATTGTGCGCGTCACTATAGTAACCCATGGTCACACGTGCATTGTAGGAGCTGTAATAATTAACAATTCCTCTTGTGTCAGAATACATTACCACTCCTCCATTATCAGTACTAGTATTATCATTCTACTAACAATAGGAAACTACAGTTATCATATTATATCACATTTTCCTCTGTATTCACTTATTCCTAACTCTACAATCTAGTATCTTTGTAATTGTGCTACTATTTCCTGATTTTCCTTACCTAGCTCAAAGCTTTGTTAACATGTACATAGTAGTGTCTACTAGCGAGTGACATTGAACTTGAATGAGCTATGTACGGATCCGGATCTTACTTGAATTTGAGGTAAGAAGTTAATTAATTAGTTTATTAATTAGTTAATTTATTGATTAAATTAATAGATTTGAGATTTCTTCTTGCTTATCAATTAATCATTGTGTGTGAACTGTATGATTATATTGTAATATGATATTTTGAATCGTCTTTATGAAGAGATTATGCACTTATAATGAGCAACTAAAGTCGGCTAGCATTTTACTTACTTTTGAAGTAACTCTTTGTTTGTAGACTAGTTTAATAGTCGTATGCTGCAGTACAGTAAGTTATCAAATTAATGCGAACATTATTAAGGATAAAGTAGTCACTCGCCAGCCCTTATAATCCTATAAAATAACTCGTTTAAGTTTTCTTTACTGGCCGTCAGGTATTTTAAGTTTTGTGTTATCTTGTAAAGTCTAGCGGCTCAAAGTGCTCACTTTAAAGATTAATCAGCAATGATATGGTTAATGTATTTAAAGAAAGCTGGCCTCAAAATTTAAATGAGTTCGTTTCTTAGTATTTAGTAAGTTGCTGTACAGTTGTTTTAGTTATCGTCCGATGCCTGGTATTTTGAGATGTCTTTGTTTTTGTTCATTTTCTGATATCAGATTTGAAACACTTAGAACTGTGTAACTTTTTTAATATTAAACTCTGCAGTAGTAGCAGTAGTAGAAGTAGTAAACTCTGCAGAATTGCTACTGTAATGATTCCTAACTCAAGGAGCTTAATAAACAAAAACTCTAGTTGAGTAGCGATGTGACCCCCCCCCCCTCTCCTGTAGATTAATCAGGAGGGTAATGTAAATGATTTCATTACAATATTCATGATAAATGTGCAAAGTTGATCTCGTTAACCATTTCGTAGCTTGTGTATCACAATGTAAGTTTACTTTTTATTTCGTGTTTATTACTAAAATTACTAAAATTACTAAACGTTCAACTCCTCATATAGTCCAGCCAGTGAGTCGAGTGGCGTCACTATAGTAACCCATGGTCACACGTGCATTGTAGTGGCAAAACGTACTTTTCCCTCACAGGTCACGTAAATATATAGTTTATATTAGTTCCCGCTAAATATAAACAAGAAAATAAGACCGGCCGATGATTTGTTTTCCTCTGTTTAGTATATAACAGCATATTATGTAAACACTACATATTATATTCTACATATATGCTACATATGGTAGTATCTCGCGAGTCTGATTGTGTGATTGTGTTTGTGAACTGATAGTCACTAACGCCACTACTAGTTACCATAGTTATACGCCACTGATAAGCGTGCTCAGATAATGACATGTTTAATAGCTAGCTGTCAGCACTTTTCTCACGGCACAGCTGCAATTTGAACCTGCATTTTTGTTTACTTGGAAACCCGCCCCTGCTTCCTTTAGTTTGAAACCCGCCCTTTGTTTTTGTAGTCGCGAACTCGCCCTCATTGGTCCGTTAAGTTGGAAGCCTGGTTTATGATCGAATGACTGCTCCTTATTTCAACTTCCCAGTAGTGGAAGTGATTCCCAGGTAAGCGCTGGTTTAGTGTACACTATTGCTTATATTCAATACAGTCATACGATGTTGTTATGTGTTGTTGTGTGCAGTACCGGGTGTTAATAGTTCTGGAATTTGTAATAATTTATAGATTTTTGTCATGCCTGATGTTTAATTCTTGAGATCAGTGAGAAAATGTTTACGAAAACACAAATAATTGTATCTTAATCCGTTTATTGTAGTAAAATGCGTCAAACGCCTTCAAACACGACGTACATCAATTTAATTTCCGCAGACCAAAAATAATTTTTAACGTAGCGTTTACTAATAACAACCAGCATCTCCGTGACTAACACAAGTATTTACAAGTCTTAATTAACTCCTTTTACCATTAATCACTAAAGCACTAAGCTTTGGTTTCCCTCACATTACAACAACAGTATCAGTAGTTAATAACTACACAGGGTTATTTTATAATTATTACCGCTTATCTGAACGTCTTATCCGTTACAATGGTAAAGTTTTGATATTTTACCATTTCTACTTTCACATAGCCATGTGTACTGCTTATCAAGTAAAAACATTTCATTTTAGGGGAAACTACATTCGGTGGAAGAGTGAAATTCTTTGAAATAATTTGCTCATAATGAATAGTGAAATAAGTTATTAATTGATAGTGAAATGTAATTAATTGAGTCCCCTCACATTCGCCCACCCTTGACTACTATTAGTTACCATGGTTACCCTTGATAAGTAGTACACTACTAGTTACCATGGTTACCCTTGATAAGTAGTACACTACTAGTTACCATGGTTACCCTTGCCAGGAGACACCCAGCACACGAAGATGACAGAGTGATAGTGAAGATAGTGACTAGTTTTATCTTCATGTTCCTGCCTACTCTAATGGGGGTAGGGGTCTGGGCGGGATGTCTCCTCCACTCCTCCCGGACCTGGTTCGAGGTGGTGTTGGACTCTCCTCTCAAACTAGAGTTCTACATCTTCGGAGGGGTATGGTGTGGTGAGCGAGATATAATTTATAATTTCTCTCTTTACATTTATTATTGACTGCCCGTTAAATACCAAGCAAGTGAAGAGAGCTTGATAAGGTTCACTGAACTGAATATTTCCTTGTGTTTGAACTGATTACATTACCACACACCTTCTCAGGTATATACGGGACCCTAGGACTGGGAGTGTTCATGTCCTGGTACCAGATGGGGTTCAAAAGAGGGGTTCCTTACATCTTACTGGGCTGCACCGCCATTCTTATAGCACTCAGCTACCCTCCTCTCCTCATTGTGGGGCACTGGTTCCTTCCTTCTATGGCAGTCATAGGTTAGTTAATGTGGGGCACTGGTTCCTTCCTTCTATGGCAGTCATAGGTTAGTTATAGTGGGGCACTGGTTCCTTCCTTGTATGGCAGTCATAGGTTAGTTATAGTGGGGCACTGGTTCCTTCCTTCTATGGCAGTCATAGGTTAGTTATAGTGGGGCACTGGTTAAGTCAGCCACAAGTAAATGTCGTACCCCCCCCCCCCCCCAGCTAACAAGTAAATATTGTACCCCCCCCCCCCCCCCCCCCAGCTAACAACCTCTTTCTCTCAGGTTCTCTCTGGTTACTACTGGTGATGTGTATAATGTGTTTCTCGAGAGTCAGCGTGTTTTCAGGAGTTTCTATTTTACCTGCACTACTCTGGACCACATACACCGTCATGTTCACATTCTTCCCCTTCTACGATCAGTATTTCGCAGAGGAATCAGGAACAGGCTGAAGAAACTACATAACGTGATGTTCCGTCATTATGTGACGTCATAGCATGTGGTGTGACGTCATAGCATGTGGTGTGACGTCATAGCATGTGGTGTGACGTCTTAATACGTGCTTTGACGGTTAAAACTTGACGTTTTGACAAATGGTGTGTTTTTGACATCTCAAGTCAGATAGAGAATAGTAGTAGAGACTCGTCAGATATGTTATCCAACGCGAAATATCAGGTGTCTCAAAAACTGAAAAATAGGCTTGAATTGGTTTTATTTACAGCTATTTCAGAAGACAAGTTAGACAATGTGAGATAGATTAGCCACTATCAATTGCAGGATGATTATTTCGTATGCATTTCAAATAGCAGAAACAAATATATGAACGTGAAATGATTACAAATTTCAACTTCAAAAGTAACTGTTGATTGCATAAATAGATTTTTATAAATTAATAGTCGAATAATCTTTGCTGTAAAGATGAATATTCAGTTGAAAAATTTAAAATATAAGCACGTTTTATTGATATTCCAGAAGAATAAACTTAAAATTTTTTCACTTGAATAATGAATATTAAGAATTTGAATAAAATGCACAACACAATCAAGCAGTTGCTTAAAAATTGAATTTTATGGTTCTGATTAACGTGAAACCAGCCAAAAACTCAAAGAAATAAAACTGACTAAAAAGAATTGAGGGTGAAATCTACTGCAATGTAAAAATATTCGCTCTTCGATATTACTATTAGCAAACTGTATAACATACTGTGAAAATCTTACTCCGGGACAAATAGTGTTCGAAAAATTAGGTCGAACCAGATTAATACCTGATTAATACCTGATCAATACAGATTTTCGTGCTCATAATAACTTAATATGATTACACTTAGTTACACATGTTTACACTTAGTTGTACGGCGTGAGACTGAACCGGAGTTAGATTTTTACTGTAATAACAAGAAATATTATGTAAATAGTAAACACAAAGTTCTAAATAGTAATACACAATATTTCCTGCTTTTCATCTTATACTAAGCCAGATCAATATATACAAATTAATCGAATCAATTGCAAATTTTGAATATGTTTTAATACTTTCAATTTGTCCAGTGTGAAACATAACACCAGCCTCGCATTTCTAAACAAGCATATTTAAATTGGAAACTTAATGGTTATTGTAGACTTTTGTATTTTTGACAAAATATAACCACGGCGCTTAATTAAAATTTAACTAATTTGATATTTCATGCCACAATTATAAACACCCATATAACTGCGTCGTGACTGTATTTTGCCATCTTATCCTCAAAATCAAATCGTTTGTATTCTGTCCCAACCCGGACCGATAATTCAAGATAGGAACTAACGACAAAATTTACAAAGGAGCAAACAAACAACACTGTATAAAGTATATATGCCTGAAAACTTCTTACTATTGCATCAACATTTATAATTATAAGTAGCAACAGCTAAGAAGTTAAGCAGATTATTCATTTGGATAATCTGACACCACTGCAGATTAGTGTGACGACATTGGAGCTGAAAGTGACGTCATAACACCGTCACAGTGCGCCATGACACCGTCACAGTGCGCCATGACATCACGCACAAAGCTGTTTACTGGTATTTCAGGTCGAGTGGTTTATTGATCCTCTTCTCAATCTCGTACCGCTCAGCTCTGCTCATGTTCTCCCGCTTGTTTGTGAATCTCCTCTGGACCTCACGCTCGAAGTTAACTTTGGAGAGATGTGGCATTCTGCTTGTGTTACCACAATACGCTCCTGAAACACGGTTATTTTGATAAAGGAGCACAATACGCTCCTGAAACACGTCACCATATCAGGCAAGCATAGTATTCTGACGTTGCAAAGTAATTTCTTCTCAAAAATCGTTTAAAAAATGAAATTCCAATTTTAAAACACTTTTTACATGGCTCTAGAGGGCAAATAATTAAAGAAAAAACGTGGAATAAAAACTAACAAATTTCTTAGAAATACATAATTAAACGGCTATGAGGACATAAATGAAATAAAAATCCAAAGTAAATTTATATGCCGTTAGTAAAGTTAATGTTTGATAATTAATCATAATTATCAAACATTATCATCAGGATCATGATGAGATACTGAAGATAAAGCCAAATTATTATTTGTCTGTATAGTTATATTTATATTTCAAACCATTGCTTTTTGTGTTAAATTTTATTGATTTGCAAAATAATTTATGCTCATGCATATCCACGAACTATTCGACATAATTTTATTCAACGTATGTAATACAATTACAATGCGTATATGCGCCGCGCGCTGACAGAAACAAAATGATTGAAATTAATGTCAAATTTCGCGTTGGATAACTTTCGACGTTCTTACGGCCAAGTATAATAACGGGAAATAACCAAAAAATAGTCCATTTAGTTTTACACCACTCTTAAAAATTCATCTTATTCATCAATTTTATCCATCCTTTACCTTTTTAATACCGATTCGCAACAAGCCGGTATGGTATAAAATTGATACCGAAGAGTGTGTTGTTATTTTACCTGTGTTGATGTTAGAAATTGCCCCGTTTGGCTGGTTCATGTTGCTAGATGAGCTGGGAGGGGTGTACTTGACATCTGTAGATCTGGATTTGTTGTTCATGTTGTAGCTGCTTCCTCCGTTCTTCTCCGCTGAAACAGCAACAATTCAAACAACAGCAACAACAACCTGACCTCGCTGTAATTTATTAATAATAATCCTGTCTTCCAATTATAGCTAGTTAGTACAGGAGATTAGGAAGATGATTGAAAGTTTGTTATTATGGGCAACATTAGGAACCACGCATTAGGTGCCACGCAGTGACAACTCATGCTAATTGCCACTCATTTCCGACATTACGAAATCAATTCTGTAAATCAAATTTGTAATTACAATTGTCAAAGTTATTTTGTTTGAGATTGTACCAATATGCTTAAGACGAGGAATATGTAAAATCTTCAGAGCTGGTCGGGAAAACAACGGCTGACAGGGCAATATGAACGAATAAATGTTGCTCCTTTATCAAAATGAGCGTTACAAATGTTCAGTAAATACGGATCACGGTGGGCAATTGTTCAGCCTCACTCTTCTCTTAAGGGCTGATTAGTATTATCAGGTTAATGGCTATAAGGCACGCTGTCTCACAAGGAATAAATTCAAGTGTCACATGTTTTACTATTACAAATTTCGCAGTAATCGCACATTTTTAACGCTTATTTTGATAAAGGAGCACATTTTAATGCGCCCAATAGCAATATAAGACAAAATTCCTCGACAAATTCCGGACACGTCGCAGCTGGCATTAAAGTTATGTTATTCCTTTGTTTTATAATTTTGAGCTCTGTCATGCCGCAAGCCACATGATAGTACCACGTGCTTTTCTGTTAGAGCATTACGTAATCTCACTATTCCAATTCTCCGAACTAACCATTGAGTGTTAGTAACCTAGTAACCAGCATTAGTAACCTAGTAACCAGCATTAGTAACCTAGTAACCAGTATTAGTAACCTAGTAACCTATTAACTAACCATTGAGTGACATTGCAAAAATAACAGCCTCCAGAAATGAGCTCATCTTTAGACCAGGTCAGCTAACAAAAATTAGAATGACAATAAAATGACGAAAAATTGGATATGGCAATCAATGCCGGCTCAATCCAGTACGAATCGCTGCAGTAACTAACAATAAAAACAAAAAAGTACAACTCTCTTATTTCTTCAAAGTAAAGCACTCTTGTTCAAAGTACAGGAGTGTACGCTGTAAGATTTTACAACAGATCAAGCACTGAAGTTTACTGTGACCAGTTCTTAGAGCGGACTAGAACTGGATTAGAAGGCGCAATTATGACGGACGGTAAAATCGAGCGCTGCTGAAGAGATAAAGCACAGACGGCTGCGTTGCTTCGAGACTTTAATAAAACCCATATTATGCTGATGAGCGTATTTCACTGAATCACCGAACTTTGAACTTGCTAAAAACGGATGCAACCTTAGATAATAATTAGAACAGTACCAGCTGGTAGGTAATAAAGATTACATAAAGCATCTGATATTTACCGAAATCATTTCTGGGCCACAACTCAGTTAAAAGTTCGATGGTTCAGAGTTATTGATTGGAAGTGGATCGTTGTTCAAACATATGACAGGTACGGCGACTTGCAAATTCCCGACTCTAGACAAATAACAACTGCTTTTTTATGCGGTTTTAGACAGCTGAGCAGAATTCAGTCAACCACGGAAAGTTACCCTAGATGAACTGATGGCGCTCAAACTAGTTAGTCATTGGGAGAGTAGTTAGAATTAATGTCTTCGGTTTAAACACAAGTGCAAAGGGGAGGAGCCTGGTGGTCAGCAACCATTAGTGCTCCTTTATAATAACTTTCATTAGTAAATTGAGTCCTAGTACAAATCACCCTTCATTAGTACAAATCACCCTGGTTAAGAAGGTAGCTACTAACTAGCTAGAAGGTCTGAAATATGGGGGTAGCTACTCAGGTGCTGCTCTGAACAGGAACTACATTCCTGCAGCAGGGTGCTATCTTAATGGAGCTATAACAACCACACTATTATATAGTTAGTATCTCTAATGTATTGACACTGCACCTACCTAGTGACCCAAATCATTCGTTGTTAAAGGGTGGAACAAGATCTGAGCCGAACTAGCTAGCTGACGATGCGATATCGAATATCTACACTTTTACATTTACTGCATTAAATGAAGTATCTATCAGAGATTGCAATACTATTAGTGATGCTGCTACTAGTACTAGAGCTACTAGGCTTTATTATAGTAGGATCGGAGGAAGCAAGCCCAGCTACTGCAGCTGTAGTACAGTCTGTACCAGTGGGTGCAGGATTATAAGCTACTAGTTGCTAGTAATACTACTGCAGATATACAGTCTGTAGCTAGTAATACTACTGTGTATCATTAATGTACTACTATAAGTATAAGCCTCTCGGATCCTATAGACCACTAATTGGCTGCATTAAAATCATATCACAGAGGCACCTAAATGCAGCAGATTACTGTTTAGCACATTAAATGGAAAATAGAGCAATATAAAGTTTGTCCAATATATTCTCTTCAATTCTACCCATCTATATGCGACAAAAGAAACGCTATCTTAAACGCGAGGAGAAGACTCCTCGGACCTGTGCTCATGTTTATATGCAACTCCTGGTTACCCATCAAAGCCAGTTAAAAAATAAATAACGATAATCATATTATAGCAGCACACTTTTAATTGGAAGTTAATAAATGGACCCGGATTCAGCTGAGAAACAGTAGCTTAAGCGCCCCTCTCATCACAAATACCTGGAGTCCTGCCAAAAGCTGAAAAGAATGGGCAACTATTAGTTAACATGCAGATAAGAATGGGATTGTAGAGAGTACACGTTAAGATTAGGCAGATAACAAAGCTGCCTATCACACAGCTACTCTAAGTGGAGTCTGCAGCCTCACTAATCCGCCCACGTGCACATCACGTGATCAGCACGTGGGCGGATTGCATCACGTGATCAGCAAGACAAAAGCTGGCGACATGTGAGCCTTAACTAACCCTTGTTGCTCCAAGACGATTAGCATTTGTAGAGCACAGTATGTGACATGGACTAGAAAAGTAGACTGGAGAATACACTCCTGCAGTACTGAGTGAAAGGCATAACGTTGCCCCCCCCCCCCTGCTGCCCCCCTGCTGCCCCCCTCCCCTCCCCCCCCCCCCCCTGCTGCAGTAGTAGTAGCAGGTAAACAGTAAACACCCATAGTGAGCTAGTGCCTGTCCTCTACTAAAGACAAGATACACACAGAACCCTGGATCAGAGTGATCAGAAGATTGTATTTAGACAATACAGTTGTAGTATAGAGGGGACAATGCTGCACGTGCTAACACACACAGACCACGTGCTAACACACACAGCCCACGTGCTAACACACACAGCCCACGTGCTAACACACACAGCCCACGTGCTAACACACAGTGAGTAATACACTGCACATTCTACGTCACACGTCAATCACAATCACGTCAAGTATTCCCACTTGTTACAAGTACAGGTTGTTTGTGACAGAAGAATAGATGAATAAGAAACAATACACTTGCTATAATAAAGGCAGTATGCTTCTTGACACTGCTAAATAGTGAGAGAGGAAGAAGCGCAAACAACACAGTACTAGTAGTGTAGGGATAATGTCAGTACAAACTCAGCTCGCTGATCAGGTATAATGATAAAATGATGCTGGCTAACAAGCACACAGAACTAGCTCACAGTAAGCTTGAGTCTGCCTGATCTCTCAGCCTATGTACTAGAGTAAGCTCACAGAGCGAGTCTGTCTGATTATCCTGTATAAATTGCAGTGCAGGAATATCCATTTCCAGCAGACTCATCCGACTGATTGCCTGCTACTGTATTACTATTACTACTACTACCTGTATTACTACTACTACCTGTATTACTGCTACTAGCTGCAGCTTTCTAGCTGCCTGCTACTGTATTACTACTACTACTACTACCTGTATTACTGCTACTAGCTGCCTGCTACTGTATTACTACTACTACCTGTATTACTGCTACTAGCTGCCTGCTACTGTATTACTATTACTACTACTACCTGTATTACTGCTACTAGCTGCCTGCTACTGTATTACTACTACTACTACTATACCTGTATTACTGCTACTAGCTGCCTGCTACTGTATTACTATTACTACTACTACCTGTATTACTGCTACTAGCTGCCTGCTACTGTATTACTATTACTACTACTACCTGTATTACTGCTACTAGCTGCCTGCTACTGTATTACTATTACTACTACCTGTATTACTGCTACTAGCTGCCTGCTACTGTATTACTACTACTACTACTACCTGTATTACTGCTACTAGCTGCCTGCTACTGTATTACTATTACTACTACCTGTATTACTGCTACTAGCTGCCTGCTACTGTATTACTATTACTACTACTACTACCTGTATTACTGCTACTAGCTGCCTGCTACTGTATTACTACTACTACTACTACCTGTATTACTGCTACTAGCTGCCTGCTACTGTATTACTACTACTACTACTATACCTGTATTACTGCTACTAGCTGCCTGCTACTGTATTACTATTACTACTACCTGTATTACTGCTACTAGCTGCCTGCTACTGTATTACTACTACTACTACTACCTGTATTACTGCTACTAGCTGCCTGCTACTGTATTACTATTACTACTACTACCTGTATTACTGCTACTAGCTGCCTGCTACTGTATTACTACTACTACTACTACCTGTATTACTGCTACTAGCTGCCTGCTACTGTATTACTATTACTACTACTACCTGTATTACTGCTACTAGCTGCCTGCTACTGTATTACTACTACTACTACCTGTATTACTGCTACTAGCTGCCTGCTACTGTATTACTATTACTACTACTACCTGTATTACTGCTACTAGCTGCCTGCTACTGTATTACTACTACTACTACTACCAGCTGTATTACTGCTACTAGCTACAGCTTTCTAGCTGCCTGCTACTGTATTACTATTACTACTACTACCTGTATTACTGCTACTAGCTGCCTGCTACTGTATTACTACTACTACTACTACCTGTATTACTGCTACTAGCTGCCTGCTACTGTATTACTACTACTACTACTACCTGTATTACTGCTACTAGCTGCCTGCTACTGTATTACTATTACTACTACTACTACCTGTATTACTGCTACTAGCTGCCTGCTACTGTATTACTACTACTACTACTACCTGTATTACTGCTACTAGCTGCCTGCTACTGTATTACTATTACTACTACTACTACCTGTATTACTGCTACTAGCTGCCTGCTACTGTATTACTATTACTACTACCTGTATTACTGCTACTAGCTGCCTGCTACTGTATTACTATTACTACTACTACCTGTATTACTGCTACTAGCTGCAGCTTTCTAGCTGCTTGGTGCTTACTCATCATTATTCAATGTACCGTATATACTGCAAACCTTAACATTTAGCTGCTCCTAGTCCCTGATACCATGGCAAGTACTGTGTTATCTAGTGGTAAGCGAGTGTGTAGACTGAGTAGCTAGTGGTGCTACTACTACTACTAGTACTACTAGGATGGATTGTTATGAACCTTTTTATAGACAAGAAACCCGCACAAGTGGTAGCCGGATCGTTATTATATTAACACAGCTAGTTCTTAGTGCAACATGTCAAGCAACGTCAATCTCCTGATTGCGAGGTAGCCATTCCTTTTCCAAAATTACACTCCGAAATTAATCACTCTCGGATTGAACAACCTGTGACGTGTCAAGAATATAATATTCATGATAATCAGCTAGTTAGTAGGTAACACAGTACTTGCCATGATAATCAGCTTATAATGCCAAAACTTATATGGAAAAGAACGCAGAAAATCAAATATACGATAGAATATTCTTAAGTTCTTATTCCAATGTGTGAGGATTGTTTTCGAGCAGTGACAGTGATTATATCACAGCTAGCTCTTAGTGCAACACAGCTAGCTCTTAGTGCAACACAGCTAGCTCTTAGTGCAACACAGCTAGCTCTTAATGCAACACAGCTAGCTCTTAGTGCAACACAGCTAGCTCTTAGTGCAACACAGCTAGCTCTTAGTGCAACACAGCTAGCTCTTAGTGCAACACAGCTAGCTCTTAGTGCAACACAGCTAGCTCTTAGTGCAACACAGCTAGCTCTTAGTGCAACACAACTACCTCTTAGTGCAACACAGCTAGCTCTTAGTGCAACACAGCTAGCTCTTAGTGCAACACAGCTAGCTTTTAGTGCAACACAGCTAGCTCTTAGTGCAACACAGCTAGCTTTTAGTGCAACACAGCTAGCTCTTAGTGCAACACAGCTAGCTCTTAGTGCAACACAGCTAGCTCTTAGTGCAACACAGCTAGCTCTTAGTGCAACACAGCTAGCTCTTAGTGCAACACAGCTAGCTCTTAGTGCAACACAACTACCTCTTAGTGCAACACAGCTAGCTCTTAGTGCAACACAGCTAGCTCTTAGTGCAACACAGCTAGCTTTTAGTGCAACACAGCTAGCTCTTAGTGCAACACAGCTAGCTTTTAGTGCAACACAGCTAGCTCTTAGTGCAACACAGCTAGCTCTTAGTGCAACACAGCTAGCTCTTAGTGCAACACAGCTAGCTCTTAGTGCAACACAGCTAGCTCTTAGTGCAACACAGCTAGCTCTTAGTGCAACACAGCTAGCTTTTAGTGCAACACAGCTAGCTCTTAGTGCAACACAGCTAGCTCTTAGTGCAACACAGCTAGCTCTTAGTGCAACACAGCTAGCTCTTAGTGCAACACAGCTAGCTTTTAGTGCAACACAGCTAGCTCTTAGTGCAACACAGCTAGCTCTTAGTGCAACACAGCTAGCTCTTAGTGCAACACAGCTAGCTCTTAGTGCAACACAGCTAGCTCTTAGTGCAACACAGCTAGCTCTTAGTGCAACACAGCTAGCTCTTAGTGCAACACAGCTAGCTCTTAGTGCAACACAACTAGCTCTTAGTGCAACACAGCTAGCTCTTAGTGCAACACAGCTAGCTCTTAGTGCAACACAGTTAGCTCTTAGTGCAACACAGCTAGCTCTTAGTGCAACACAGCTAGCTCTCAGTGCAACACAGCTAGCTCTTAGTGCAACACAGCTAGGTCTTAGTGCAACACAGCTAGTTCTTAGTGCAACACAGCTAGCTCTTAGTGCAACACAGCTAGCTCTTAGTGCAACACAGCTAGCTCTTAGTGCAACACAGCTAGCTCTTAGAGCAACACAGCTAGCTCTTAGTGCAACACAGCTAGGTCTTAGTGCAACACAGCTAGTTCTTAGTGCAACACAGCTAGCTCTTAGTGCAACACAGCTAGCTCTTAGTGCAACACAGCTAGCTCTTAGTGCAACACAGCTAGCTCTTAGTGCAACACAGCTAGCTCTTAGTGCAACACAGCTAGCTCTTAGTGCAACACAGCTAGCTCTTAGTGCAACACAGCTAGCTCTCAGTGCAACACAGCTAGCTCTTAGTACAACACAGTTAGCTCTTAGTGCAACACAGCTAGCTCTTAGTGCAACACAGCTAGCTCTTAGTGCAACACAGCTAGCTCTTATTGCAACACAGCTAGCTCTTAGTGCAACACAGCTAGCTCTTAGTGCAACACAGCTAGCTCTCAGTGCAACACAGGTAACTCTTAGTGCAACACAGCTAGCTCTTAGTGCAACACAGCTAGCTCTTAGTTCAACACAGCTAGATCTTAGTGCAACACAGCTAGCTCTAAGTGCAACACAGCTAGCTCTTAGTGCAACACATCTAGCTCTTAGTGCAACACATCTAGCTCTTAGTGCAACACAGCTAGCTCTTAGTGCAACACAGCTAGCTCTTAGTGCAACACAGCTAGCTCTTAGTGCAACACAGCTAACTCTTAGTGCAACACAGCTAGCTCTTAGTGCAACACAGCTAGCTCTTAGTGCAACACAGCTAGCTCGTAGTGCAACACAGCTAGCTCTTAGTGCAACACAGCTAGCTCTTAGTGCAACACAGCTAGCTCTTAGTGCAACACAGCTAGCTCTCAGTGCAACACAGCTAGCTCTTAGTGCAACACAGCTAGCTCTTAGTGCAACACAGCTAGCTCTTAGTGCAACACAGCTAGCTCTCAGTGCAACAGATTCCATTCTCCTTTACAGGCCCATTGCTTCCTCCATTTTAAGCGATCAGATAAGTGGATAAGAAGTTTTAATTCTTTCATTTTTGGTGCTAGAATTCCAATTCTACGGGAGTGTGAATAACCTTGGCAACCTTTGACATTTCACTCACTGCACCTACCTAGTGGCGCCCCCCCCCCCACTGCACCTACTTATTGGCGCCCCCCTCACTGCACCTACCTAGTGGCGCCCCCCCCCCACTGCACCTACCTAGTGGCCCCCCCCCCCCCCCATACTGTACCTACCTAGTGGCGCCCCCCGCCACTGCACCTACCTAGTGGCGCCCCCCCCCCCCGCCACTGCACCTACCTAGTGGCGCCCCCCCCCCCCCCCCCCCCCGCCACTGCACCTACCTAGTGGCGCTCCCCCCCACCCCGCCACTGCACCTACCTAGTGGCGCCCCCCCCCCCCCCCCCCGCCACTGCACCTACCTAGTGGCGCTCCCCCCCACCCCCATACCTACCTACCCTGGTGGACGGTCTCATTGAATTAGTAAATACTTGCTCAAACCTTTCTGTTTGATTTCAACTTGGTTACATTTAAAAAGCGTTAAAAGCACTTTAAGGGCCTCTGTAAAGACATTTAGGCTTTTTAAAAGCTCTAAAATTCGTGTCCTCAGAAAGATGTAATTATTGGCTTGTTGAAAAAAGAAAATGTAGCGAGGCAGTGTCGACAGAGCATATTACTGAAGTGCAAAATTCCTAAAAGTTCAAAATAACCTCAAATAACCGTATACAATCTTTAGCAGCTTTCAATTTGGTATCGAGGTTCTTCCCAAATCCCAACTCATACAAATCTCGGAAAACTTTTCAATTTGGATTGGTTCTGTGTTACTATGGTAACCTGGTTCTGTGTCAAACTGATTGACCTGGAATAAGACCTCACCACTCACCAGGTTTTAAATAAAATAATGATATAATCAAGGCTTGCTCTTTGCTGCACTATAGGACGATATGAACCACAATCAGGGGCAATGTATTATATCAATCACACACCCAGGTTACTATGGTAACACAGCATCATCACACATCCGCCTGGCCGTGCAGATGAAGAACTGAGAAAATCCAACCCACGGAACCTACACAGAAGCTATTCCTCTACTTCTGATAGGCTGACTGTGTTGATCTCAGTGAGCGTTCAGCCGGATAAACACCTCTGAAATGCGTGCCGTTACCATGGTAACGTTACCATGGTAACTAACAAACTGCATGTGTACCGATGGTACCAGCACTCAGTAGTACCATCGGTCACAAGGATATTTGTCAATCAATCCGGATACAGCCTAGGCTAAGAAACTGCTCTAGTTTTAGTAGTAGTGACACTTAAATACAGCACGTGAGTAGTGTCACTAGGTAACTGGCTGGTCACTAGGTTACTAGCAGGACGCAGTAAACAAGCAGAATGATGCTACAGTACTACGTAGTGAAGCGAATACTTATCGTCATTGCTCCACTGACGATACTGACATGCTTTACAAATACAATTTTATTAAAGGCAAAATCTCAGCAAAACTGCAAATGCATGTTTCTCTGATGAATTGAAAACTGATTCAAGAAATAGTTTCCTGTCAAGGCTCACTGTCGCCCCTTTCCGACGAATGAAGAAAAAATAGACGCTATCTAGAAAACCCATACGTCGGACAAATCAACACGGAGATTGCTTCTAAAGTTTTTTAAAGCACTGGGAGGGAACGCTAAAGTTGTTTGCTAACATTGATACTGTATATCCGGTTATTTCATAAATTTACTGGTTTTAAAGAATAGATTCTTTCTGTTATTTGCTATTTATTTATTTTTTCAGTCTGGCATTACAATTGCTTAACAATAATTCAAATCTTTCAATCCTTGTAAAATCGGTCACTATTTTATTGTACGTTTACACTAACTGCACGTAACAGTGGTTCTTTTGATTTATAATTAAATTCCACAAAATGAATTTATAATACTGATCATAAAAGCTCTATTTTACAATTTATTGGTATTCTACGCTGTATTCTTTACACTCACCATAGTTGGACAGAAAGGAGTATTTGTTATTTTGCATATCTAAGTATAAGTTGGCTCAAACTAAAAGCGATTTTCCTACATCAAAACAAAGTATAGCTCAATACTGATCTCGACTCTAGTCTCCCTCGTTATCAGTTTTAACATCCTGCTTATCAAAACGCAGAAACTCACCTGTATACGTAGTTTCCTTTGACGAGGGCAGTTTAAAAAGAGTGCTAGAAAGAGCTGGAAGCAGGGATCATATCAAGTAGAGTACAAAGGATGAGATGCGCTACATTTCTCTGATCCAGAGAGGCGGATCACAAAGGCTGCAGATAGTAATACGAATAACGCGTGATAAAGCAGAGAGCGCGCACTGGCATGCACTCATTACACCCTATACAGATACAGTGGGAGAGAGAGAGAGAGAGAGAGCTTGATTTGAACGCAGCGTTACAAAGTAGCGTGAAGTGCTCGGTGATATCTGGTTTTACAGGCCACCTTATCAGCTATTTTATCAGCTGTGCTTGTAAAACGGACGGACGGACACAATGCACCTGACTGCTTCACTGCTTATTACTGAACGCTCCGCGGAGGTAGCGGTCACTATTGTAATATTGCTTGCGGAGGTGTCGGTCACTATTGTAATATTGCTGCTCTATTTTGTAGCAATAATACCAAGTTTGAGAAATGAGAAATGTACTGTTCGCAACAAAGTAATTTGTTGTGCCACAAACATTGAGGTTCGAGTTTGGAGGCTAGCTTAGCTGTTCTGAAAAAATATGAATATGAAGCACGTACATCTACAGCTGTGGTATGCATTGTAGAGTACATCTACTGTGGCATGTATTGTAGAGTACATCTACTGTGATGTATACCTTACTCGGGAATATTATAGCGGGTTAATTTATGACTGGGAAAATTAACGACCGGGAAAAATATGGCGGAATTTTCCAAAACCCACCAAGCATCAAAATGTATTACTATTAGTTTACCTTACTCGGGAATATTATAGCGCGTTAATTTATGACTGGGAAAATTAATGACCGGGAAAAATATGGCGGAATTTTCCAAAACCCACCAAGCATCAAAATGTATTACTATTAGTTTACCTTACTCGGGAATATTATAGCGCGTTAATTTATGACTGGGAAAATTAATGACTTGGAAAAATATGGCGGAATTTTCCAAAACCCACCACTTTATCCCAGTCATAATATTCCCGAGTAAGGTATTGTAGAGTACATCTACTGTGGTATGTATGGTATAAACATTAGCATACTCTAGATATACATGGTACAGTAATTCACATAGTAAACTCGACTTACTCGACTTAGGGCGGCTTCAACGTCCGAACAGAGATAGTTTTTTTTCCAAATCTGTAGAATCCGAAGGATGTCAATATATGTGAGGTGTATAATATCAAGCCGCTACCGAGCTTTTCCGAGAGTTTCATCAAAGGTTCCCTTTCCCTCCACTCAAGTCTCATGATCGATTTTTATAGATCAAATAGTGATCACGTAGAAATGTCGATACGTTATTCAGCTATTTATTTCCATTAGAATCTGTCTTCACTGAGTCTATTCAGAAACAATCAGAAATTTGAATAAAAGAACTATCAAAATGGGACTCAATAACACTACACGAATCCACCAGATTAAGGTTTACAAGGTTTACACTACTGCAGATGTCGATGAGATAAAAAATGTATTGATTATTTACCGTAGCCCACCACACATTTTACAAAATGTGCTACTTTTAATAACTTTTTGGTTTACCGTAGCCCACCACACATTTTACAAAATGTGCTACTTTTAATAACTTTTTGGTTTACCGTAGCCCACCACACATTTTACAAAATGTGCTACTTTTAATAACTTTTTGGTTTACCGTAGCCCACCACACATTTTACAAAATGTGCTACTTTTAATAACTTTTTGGTTTACCGTAGCCCACCACACATTTTACAAAATGTGCTACTTTTAATAACTTTTTGGTTTACCGTAGCCCACCACACATTTTACAAAATGTGCTACTTTTAATAACTTTTTGGTTACCAAAAATTCCCGCTTCGGTTGTTTCATTTAACAAACACACCGTAAAATAAACAGATGAACGTGGCCCAAACAAACAATGTGTATTATTGAAATATTAACCAACAGGCTTGTCCGCCGTGGCTAAACCAGTCGGCGGCGGCGTGAGCCCGAAACCTACGGGCGGCGGCGGTGTACGCCGGCGTAAGACAGACAGGTGGTCTATTATTGTGCTTTTTTTTCCGAAAATTTGAGTAAATTTGAGCTGTGCAAAAATTTGATTTTAATTTTATTTATCTATTTATTTTATTTTTCAATCTGAAATCGAATTTCGAGTGAAACTTTTAAATGCATGCAATGATCATACGGAAAAATTCGATTTTACTTAATTCACGCCACGCCGCGCCTGACGCCGTCGTACGCCGGGGGTGGTACCGGCGGCGTGCGGCGTGGTCAAATTGACCAGCGGCGGCGGCGTTCGGCGGTTGCGGACAAGCCTGTTACCCAATACTACAGCGCACACTACAGAAATGTCACTACTTTTGATATGATCTCTGTTTGTAATACCTGAAATAGGCTGATCGGGTGAAGACATAGTGAGATAGATGCTGTGCAAGATCCCCATTCCATTCAGCAAGCTAGGTAACTGGCTGGTACCTGGTATTGGTAACTGGCGTGTTACTAGGTAACTGGCTGGTACCTGGTAACTGGCGTGTTACTAGGTAACTGGCTGGTTTCTAGGTAACTGGCTGGTTACTAGGTAACTGGCGTGTTACTAGGTAACTGGCTGGTACCTGGTAACTGGCGTGTTACTAGGTAACTGGCTGGTACCTGGTAACTGGCTTGTCACTAGGTAACTGGCGTGTTACTAGGTAACTGGCTGGTTTCTAGGTAACTGGCTGGTTACTAGGTAACTGGCGTGTTACTAGGTAACTGGCTGGTACCTGGTAACTGGCGTGTTACTAGGTAACTGGCTGGTACCTGGTAACTGGCTTGTCACTAGGTAACTGGCGTGTTACTAGGTAACTGGCGTGTCACTAGGTAACTGGTTGGTTTCTAGATAACTGGCTGGTTTCTAGGTAACTGGCTTGTCACTAGGTAACTGACTGGTTTCCAGGTAACTGGCAGGTCACTAGGTAACTGGCTGGTCACTAGGTAACTGGCTTGTCACTAGGTAACTGGCTTGTTACTAGGTAACTGGCAGGTCACTAGGTAACTGGCTGGTCACTAGGTAACTGGCTAGTTACTAGGTAACTGGCTAGTTACTAGATAACTGGTTGGTTACTAGGTAACTGGCTGGTTACTAGGTAACTGGCTAGTTACTAGATAACTGGTTGGTTACTAAGTAACCAACGCTCGCTAGAAGTAGTTAGCTCCACTCTCTTATAGATCTCGTTTCCCGGTTTACTTCTCCTTTCGTCACTGTTGCAGTTCCTTCCTTATTGATATACTGTATAGTTTTTGTAATTATATAGAGATAGATTATCATGAATGAAAGTAGTATATACTACTAATGAAGCATATCAATATTGGTTTCTTGAATTATGAAGCAGATCCTATGAAATTGATTCCTCTTGTCCAGTCTCCTGCCTGTGTTGAGGAGTGGCAGGGAAATAACATTATAGTAGAGTAGTAGACAGTATATACATTATATAGTAGACAGTATATACATTATATAGTATATACTATATAGTATATACATTATATAGTAGAGTAGTAGACAGTATATTATACATTATATAGTATACAGTATATAGTATATAGTAATAGTATACTATATACTGTATATAGCTCACTTAATTCTATATTGAGATCATTCCAAATAATATCAAGAAAATAGAAATCGTGCATGGAGTTTGTTTTCTGTGGTTCCTTATAGTTATATCTTAAATAAGTTTCCTGTTCCGCTGCATTGAAGAAACGAGGATTTTGTCAGAACTTCATTGCAAGCAAAATTTCAATAATATTCGTCTTTGTACTATAGAATTATAGCCAAAACCCAATATATAATATCCATTATATAATATATAATATCCATTATCCAATATGCATGTACAATCTAACAATTTACATTCATGCAAATGATGAGGATGCTCACGTACAAACTGCGTAATTATAAGATAACGTTACCATGGTAACTGTGTAATTATTCATATAATCAGTACTGGCAAGTCGTCAAGTCTGTACTGAATAAAAGAGTTTGAGGGGGGGGTTAGGGTTAGTTTGAGGTCTTAATTACTTAATTAGAATTAGATGTCACCAATTTTAGCTTAACTACAAGCATCCCGGCGTGACAAGGTTTTTCCGCTCAATTATTTATCATCAAAACCTGCTGTGTTGACGAGCTACCACTCTAATAGTAATAGTCGTGTATAATACATATAAAATATAACTAGCAGGGACTCGCTTTATAAAAGTAAAATAGCAGTGTATACTTAGAAAATTAACAAAAAACAAAAATTTGAAAATTTCAAGAAAAAAAATACAATCAAAACACAACTTTAATTTGATAATCGCAGCCGAAACGAAAGTACGCACTGCAACTATGAACTCCGATAATACGGAAACTACTCACACTGTCAGAAAGACACTGTCAGCCAGGTTGCCTGGAAGATAGCCGGGCTTGTGATATATTGTAAGTGGTACAGCCCTGTAGAGAGTGTTGTAATTGCATTTGTTAAGTGTGAACACTTTTTGTAGGACTCTGCATCAACTGTTACCATGGTAAATGTGACCATGGTAATATTACCATGGTAACACTACCTAGTGTAGTTTTTCAACTGAATGGTACAAAGTGAACAACAATATTGAGATTTTTGTACAAATTATTATTGATCATTATAATATGAAAAGACCAAAGGAATATCCAAAAAGTCACAAATTTCATTGCAGTTTCACGGTGAAAATAATAATTTTAACACTTCATGAAAATTGGCAAAAAGAAGCCCTTCGTGTTTCAAAATATCAGCACTTATATCTGTTAGAACTGTTAGAGAATCAATAATTTGAAAAAACATTTATCCTGCACAGTTGACAGTTCACAGTTATTATTCCAGTATGCATCTATAAAAAGACATTACCATGGTAACATTACTATAGGAGCGCTACATCTATTATTTGTAACCTGAGGTTTCTTTGACACACGCTGCAACCCATTTTGATCGCGCGCGAAGCGCGCGCGGCCGGCCGGCCGGCGTGCACGCTTCGCGTGCAAGAGAGGTATACAACGTGTAGCAAAGGTTCCTCAAATTTTGAGTCAAAAATATGGTGATTAGTATTGTACCACTCTGCACCACTAAACGTTTATATCTCTGGGACCTGAGCGTTACCATGGTAACAAGGACCTGAACGCTCAAATTCCGAATGTCATAGAGTAAAAATGCTTTTCTGAGTGTCTGAGGAGCCTTTGGTCACGTGACATGCCAGCTAAACGCAAATTAAACTTTTTAGGTTTACGGAAATCAACGTACATGAACGGGAACCTATAACAGAGAATGGTTCAATCACCACTCTTAGAAAGCATCTCAACATTTAAAAAATATCATCTCTATAAATTGTTTAATAGTATCCATATATGTTAAATCCTGCATTTGGTCATAATGGACGCCCGCATATTCACTGTTTGAGTCCGGAATAACCACGCATAATCTCTGTTTGAGTCCGGAATATTCACGTATATTCACTGTTTGAGTCCGGAATAACCACGCATATTCACTGTTTGAGTCCAGAATAACCACGTATATTCACTGTTTGAGTCCGGAATAACCACGTATATTCTCTGTTTGAGTCCGGAATATTCACGTATATTCTCTGTTTGAGTCAGAAATAACCACGCATATTCACTGTTTGAGTCCAGAATAACCACGTATATTCTCTGTTTGAGTCCGGAATATTCACGTATATTCACTGTTTGAGTCCGGAATATTCACGTATATTCACTGTTTGAGTCCGGAATAACCACGCATATTCACTGTTTGAGTGTTTGAGTCCAGAATAACCACGCATAATCACTGTTTGAGTCCGGAATATTCACGCATATTCACTGTTTGAGTCCGGAATAACCACGCATATTCTCTGTTTGAGTCCGGAATATTCACGTATATTCACTGTTTGAGTCCGGAATATTCACGTATATTCACTGTTTGAGTCCGGAATATTCACGTATATTCACTGTTTGAGTCCGGAATAACCACGCATATTCACTGTTTGAGTCCAGAATAACCACGTATATTCACTGTTTGAGTCCGGAATAACCACGTATATTCTCTGTTTGAGTCCGCAATATTCACGTATATTCTCTGTTTGAGTCAGAAATAACCACGCATATTCACTGTTTGAGTCCAGAATAACCACGTATATTCTCTGTTTGAGTCCGGAATATTCACGTATATTCACTGTTTGAGTCCGGAATATTCACGTATATTCACTGTTTGAGTCCGGAATAACCACGCATATTCACTGTTTGAGTGTTTGAGTCCAGAATAACCACGCATAATCACTGTTTGAGTCCGGAATATTCACGCATATTCACTGTTTGAGTCCGGAATAACCACGCATATTCTCTGTTTGAGTCCGGAATATTCACGTATATTCACTGTTTGAGTCCGGAATATTCACGTATATTCACTGTTTGAGTCCGGAATATTCACGTATATTCTCTGTTTGAGTCCGGAATATTCACGTATATTCACTGTTTGAGTCCGGAATATTCACGTATATTCTCTGTTTGAGTCCGGAATATTCACGTATATTCACTGTTTGAGTCCGGAATATTCACGCATATTCTCTGTTTGAGTCCGGAATATTCACGCATATTCTCTGTTTGAGTCCGGAATATTCACGTATATTCACTGTTTGAGTCCGGAATAACCACGCATAATCACTGTTTGAGTCCGGAATATTCACGTATATTCTCTGTTTGAGTCAGAAATAACCACGCATATTCTCTGTTTGAGTCCGGAATATTCACGTATATTCACTGTTTGAGTCCGGAATAACCACGCATATTCTCTGTTTGAGTCCGGAATATTCACGTATATTCACTGTTTGAGTCCGGATTATTCACGTATATTTTCTGTTTGAGTCCGGAATATTCACGCATATTCACTGTTTGAGTCCGGAATAACCACGCATATTCTCTGTTTGAGTCCGGAATATTCACGTATATTCACTGTTTGAGTCCGGAATATTCACGTATATTCACTGTTTGAGTCCGGAATATTCACGTATATTTTCTGTTTGAGTCCGGAATATTCACGTATATTCACTGTTTGAGTCCGGAATATTCACATATATTCACTGTTTGAGTCCGGAATATTCACGTATATTTTCTGTTTGAGTCCGGAATATTCACGTATATGTGTATGTAATATTTTACTGAACTCCAGAATCAACCCCCTCCTCTCTACATGTGAAGTGATTTTTTCCCTGCTCTTGCCGAAGACAAAAAGATCGTAGGGAATAAGTAATCAGGTTTGGATATATGAGGTGGCCCGACGGTCCTACGTTGACGACAAAAGTCTGCTCCTTCGCAATATAGACCACTAACCTATAATTATGTGTATAGGAAGCATCTGTTATGCTGCGCGCGACGCTAGCTATGTGTTAATTAATTACACTTACAGTGAAGTTCCTCCTTCGCAAAGTTATTTTCCACAATTTTCTGGATTCATTTATTATAGTGTGTAAATATGTTGCACTTTTTTTCCAGTCACACTTTTCACTCAAAAGAATTAATGGTACAAGTACATCGTAGGGCCGGGAAAATTGATCGTGCGTGGTTTAGCCGCGGCGAAATTCTTGTTTTAAATCAGTGATGCACGCCGCCGCCGGACGCCGCCGCGCCGGCACATTTTCACACGCCGCCACGCCGATACCTCTCAAGTCGGCGTGGCGTGAAAATTTAAAAAAATTTCAAAGCAAATTTTTTTGGACGATACAATGTTTCTTTTAACAAAAGGAAGACCTTTTTCTTGTATTAGCCGTTTAATATGAACATTCCTATTTATTGAAACATAACAGGAATTAGGAATTAACAGGAATTAACAAAATTAGGTCATATTACAATAACAGTGATTAGGTCACATTACAATAACATTGATTCCAGGTATTGTAACACTTAAAGTCATTATACTCATGAAAGTTGAAAGTACAAACTAGAGTTTTCTGATGGTAGCATTGATAATTGTAGTTCAGCTAAATTTTGACAAAATTATGTTCCACGCCGCCGAACGCCGCCACGCCGGGCCATTTTGGGCACGCCGCTGCCGGTTGGCGAAAAATGAACCGGCGTGCATCACTGTTTTAAATGTTCACTTAGCTTTTTCAGCACTCATTTGTATCAGATTTAAACGTAATCACCGTCGAGCAGAGGCAGCCTCATATACTTATAGGCCGCACCTAGTGAAATCCAAACAGAGCGGAAGTGTGGGAATATTCAATACAGATTATTGTCACTAATACTATCATTTTACTTCAAATTTAAACACCGAATTCGTGGACCATTTTAATACTGGACCATTTTGATTCGAATTTCCGCAAATTTTATGATTTCATATCATGGTGCATGTTGAAATGTATGACTACCTTATCGGTCATAATTATCACGGCGCGGACATTACTTTCACGCTGAAGACCTTAGCGTGAATAATTAAGTCCGTGAAAATAATGTCTGTGGCATTAAGGTCCGTGAATAATAAAGTCCGGTAATTATTTTTTTTAGTGTGTGTCCCTACATATGCGTAGATATGTGTGTACTGTGTAGCCGATTACTATATTAGTTTATTAGTATACTAGAACAAATATAATCACTCCTCCGTCACATTCTAGAGTTCAGAAAAGGAGTAAAACACTTATTAAAAATCATCAAAAATTTGTTGGACATTTTTCATTTTTGGGCGGTAATGAGCGTGAAAATTTGGTTTATGAAAAACTTGTCCTTGACAATTATGTCCGATAAGGTATGCAAATGTTTGGAAAAAATAATGCATTTAATTCACAAAAGCCAGTGCAACATTTTAAGGTTACTGTGAATAAAGTATTTTACGAGTCAGATGGTTTTAAATTCTTACAGTATAAAAATATCATGCATTAAATCGATACTAAAATCTTAATAAAATAAGATAAAATCTACGCTAAATTAATAAACATTTCGATAACAGTCAGTTATAGTATTATATACAGTCTGTAACATTATTATACACAGTCTGTAACTCTGTGTAGCTTGATATAGAAAAGCCACTGTGTCAGTTTAACTCGGATCACATTGTATTTGAGTATTTTCCTGTTTTTGGCGGTTACCTTCTTACTGATATCGAAACTTTAGTTTTTTGGTCAAAGAAATAAGATTTCCTTGGAGACAGCTGTCAAAGTGAGTATTTCTAGAACGTCACTTCGACAATGCGTGACGAGATGGTTCTATTTGTGACGTCACTTCAACAATGCGTGACGAGATGTTTCTATTTGTAACGTCACATCAACAATGCGTGACGAGATGGTTCTATTTGTGACGTCACTTCGACAATGCGTGACGAGATGGTTCTATTTGTGACGTCACTTCAACAATGCGTGACGAGATGTTTCTATTTGTAACGTCACATCAACAATGCGTGACGAGATGGTTCTATTTGTAACGTCACTTCGACAATGCGTGACGAGATGTTTCTATTTGTAACGTCACATCAACAATGCGTGACGAGATGGTTCTATTTGTGACGTCACTTCGACAATGCGTGACGAGATGGTTCTATTTGTGACGTCACATCAACAATGCGTGACGAGATGTTTCTATTTGTGACGTCACTTCAACAATGCGTGACGAGATGTTTCTATTTGTGACGTCACTTCGACAATGCGTGACGAGATGTTTCTATTTGTGGCGTCACTTCAAGGCTCAAGCTGCCATTTCACGCGGGGTGATGTCATGATGCTGTGTTACCATAGTAACTGTGATGTAGTAATTATCACGTGATGCCTAAAAAAGGACACCACTTGACTCAGGTAAGAGTGGTTACCATGGCTACACTTGACTCTGTCGCTGAGATTCTGCCAGTACTTTGCGCGGAGGTCTCAAGTTGCGGGGGTTCCCTTTCTTCATGGCGGCTCTCCTGGACTCACCGAGTCGGGGACTAGCGGGAGCTTGTTGACTTCCTCCTACAGTCATCTTATCCTGGGATAGAATTACAGTTAGTACAAACAACTAATGGATGGAGATCAGTTAGTTGCTATGGTTACAGTGGTTACCATGGTAATGAACAACAAGCATTACAGTTAGAGTCTTTAAAACCATTTATTTTATTAACCTGAACTAAACAGAATGAAATAGGGCTTTGATCAGAGAGAGAGCTCCACACTACCATATAAGGGAGTATCACCATGGTAACAATACCATATAAGGGAGTGTCACCACGGTAACAATACCATATAAGGGAGTGTCACCATGGTAACAATACCATATAAGGGAGTGTCACCATGGTAACAATGCCATATAAGGTAATACTATTTACTAACCAGACGGAATGAGGTGAAGGTTTGGTTGGGAGAGAGGGCTCCAAGTCCAGATTTTGCAGAAGCCTTGCCTGGTTTCGCGCAAAACAGTGTTCTGTCGTTTGCGTTTCTCTCGAAAACTGGAGACGCTAAAGTATTAGGGTGAGGGTTGATAAGTAAGCTCTTTCTTACGTTAAAACTAGCGCCCCAGAAGGGACGAATATATTTATATAATATGTCCACATAATGTATGAATATAATGAAAAGTTGGGCAAAATCACGGCCGTTTGACATAAATCAAACTACCACGCTATCATGGTTACATTGCTGACCATGGTAACTTACTTACAAGGTGGAGTCAGGTCATGTTAACCATGGTTACATTACCATATAAGGTAACGGGGAAATTGGTAGATCACCGACCGGCTATAAGCCGGTTAAAAGCCGGCTATAAACCGGCTTATAGCCGGCTACAATTATTACAGCCGGTTATAAGCCGGCTATTAGCCGTTTAGGTATCGAAAGTGGTTATAAGCCGGCTATAAGCCGGTTATAAGATATTAACTCAACTACATCGTACTGAACGATAGTCAGGAGCCGGCTATAAGTAATTCAGCGAAAACGGCTATTAGCCGGTTATAAGCCGGCTATTAGCCGTTTAGGTATCGAAAGTGGTTATAAGCCGGCTATAAGCCGGCTATAAGATATTAACTTAACTTCATCGTACTGAACTGAGTTAATATCTTATAACCGGCTTATAACCACTTTCGATACCTAAACGGCTAATAACCGGCTTATAACCGGCTAATAGCCGTTTTCACTGAATTTCTTATAGCCGGCTCCTGACTATCGTTCAGTACGATGTAGTTGAGTTAATATCTTATAACCGGCTTATAGCCGGCTTATAACCACTTTTAATACCAAAACGGCTAATAGCAGGCTTATAACCGGCTAATAGCCGTCGCTCAACAACAAATGTAAGCGGCTACTAACCGGCTATAAGCCGGCTTATAGCCGGCTATAAAAATTGTAGCCGGCTATAAGCCGGCTATAAGCCGGTTAGTAGCCGGCTAATAGCCGGCTTATAACCGGCTAATAGCCGTTTTCACTGAATTTCTTATAGCCGGTTCCTGACTATCGTTCAGTACGATGTAGTTGAGTTAATATCTTATAACCGGCTTATAGCCGGCTTATAACCACTTTTAATACCAAAACGGCTAATAGCAGGCTTATAACCGGCTAATAGCCGTCGCTCAACAACAAATGTAAGCGGCTACTAACCGGCTATAAGCCGGCTTATAGCCGGCTACAATTTTTATAGCTAAACTGAACGATAGTCAGGAGCCGGCTATAAGTAATTCAGCGAAAACGGCTATTAGCCGGTTAGTAGCCGGCTTATAGCCGGTCGGTGATCTACCAACTGGCCAAGGTAACGTTACCATGGTAACTAACTAAGAACAATTTTTACTTACAAGGTGGAGTCAGGTCGTATGCAGAGTCTTTGCTAAATAGTCCCTCGCTGGAACTCGTCGCATCTTCCACCTCGAAGGGCATGTCTGAGTTGTCATGGTAACTAACTGAGTTGTCACAGATGTCGTCCTTCTGCAAACATAAGCTGTAAATAAGGAGAACCTATCCTCACTTGTTACCATGGTAACTCACTTGCCAATGCCAACCCGGCACATCTAAATTCCGTTTAGTGACAAACATTGCTACCAGTACCATTTTGTCTCCATACTGGTACATCAGACGCTGTGTGGATCGCATAGCAGTACTTATTAAATTTAACCCCTTTGCTAAGAAATGCTTTGATTATAACTAAGACAATGGGCCAGTGCGCGGCGTAACGGTTACCATGACAATGGACCAGTGCGCAGCGTAACGGTTACCATGACAATGGACCAGTGCGCAGCGTAACGGTTACCATGACAATGGACCAGTGCGCGGCGTAACGGTTACCATGTGTTACACTTACATCAAGTGATCTGCTAAGACGTTTGCGACTATCTTTTTCAAGGTTGAGGTTGTTGAGTTCTGGTGAAGAGTGCTGTCTCTCACAGTATCCCATTCTGCACTCGTCTCTGCTGAAGGTATAGATTCTATACCTTCTAGAACTTTATTCGAACGGACATCAATTAGACACTGTTTATAGAGGCCCTAGCGTTCATGTGCGCTCAAATATTGGCGGACGTCCTAAGTAGATGGCCCCTTGCGTGTTTGTCCGTTTACACAATATCCAGTCAAATAACGTCCGATAAGATGGTCAATATAGAATTTAGACAACAACACACTTTGAAATGTTTCAAATGTTTGATAAAAGAAAGAAATTAAATGAGTAGCTTACTTGTTAGAACAGGGTTTGTATTGCAGACTCTCAGTGCTACCATTACTGCTGCATCCCCCACTCACAAACCCGCTGCTCCCGTTCATCAGGTGGCGCTGGTTGGAGGACAGATTCTGACTGGAGGAAAGGTTCTGACTGGAGGACAAGTTCGACCTAGACTCTCCCTGAAATATACATTCTTAAACTCTCTACAATAGTTATTCAGTTTTAGCTGCTATGTGATGGCAGTGTCAGCATTTTCAAAGATTTTTTGTAGTAAACTTGTAGAAAAGGTCTGAACTAAGCGTTTTTGCAATAGCCCGCTTTATTTTTCTATATATAGAAAATTGTATGACTATGAAATATATATTTCACACAATTTTTGACACGTCGTTGAACTTTTATAACAAGAGAAACGATCATAGAAATATAATTATGAAATGTCTCAAAAATAACAAATCGTCAAGGAGGTGCTCAGTAACAAAGTGCTTTTACTTCAACGTTAGAAAGATCACGTAAAGAAGAGTGATGATTCTTACGCCGGTAACCATGGTAACTATGATAATTCTCACGCCAGTGTTTTAGAAACACAGATCTTGTCAGTCTCTTTGACAAGTTAAGTTTATTGGCAGTTTTCCAACTCACCCACTTTTCCTTGCTTCGTCTCCTCATCTCACCCCACATTGTGTTGATCCTTGATTTTAGGTTACTATCACACTTCTCACCCCCGCTTCCTGCACACTTCTCACACTCATACCCAACGTTATTGTTCAATTTATTAGAATTTAAACTTTTTGTGCTATGAGATGTTTTCAAGTAGGCGGTTTGTGGTTTGTAGTAAAAGGTGTCATCTTCCAACACATTTTCTTCAAGTTCATGTTTTGATAAAATAACTTTCGGGACATTGCAAGAAAACATTTCAGTTTGTGATTCAGTCGGAGTGAGCATTATTTGTGGGTAAAGGTCGGTGTAATCATTGTCACTAGTTCCTATCCATTGTGTTTGGTCATAAGCTCGTGTTTGTGTTTGTTGGTAAGCTCGTGCGTATGTTTGTTCGTCAGTTCGTGTGAGTTTTTGCACTTCATTTCGCCTGTCCTGTATAAGTCTTGTGTCCTGTAGTCTTGTGTCCTGTAGTCTTGTGTCCTGTAGTCTTGTGTCCTGCAGTCTTCTCCGCTTACTCGCCACAGTGTAGTCCTGTGTAGTTTGTTTGTGAGAGGTGTGAGACTTGTTAAAATTGTCTCTTGGTCACGTGTTACCATGGTAACGTCATTCTCCCAAGTTAAAACACGGTACGATACCGCGTAGGCCTGGTTACCTGGTTACCTGGTTACCTGGATACCTTGCACATTTGTAAGTTTTCGCAACACAGCTTTGGACGTTATTACACACGAAAGGAAATCGGTGAAATAATTATTGAGAGACCTACACCAGCTGGTCAAATTGGGCAAAATAAATCTCATTGGCAAAAAGGTTAAAAAAGATGAAAAAAATTGCGGATTTTTAACGGTCTTGAATGCCTTCAAGCGTTTATTTTTTATTATTATTACAAACCTTGCTTTCAAGTGAGATATCAGGAGTTAGGCTGGTTACCTGGTTACCTGGTTACCTGGTTACCTGGTTACCTGGTTACCTGGTTACCTGGTTACCTAGTTACCTGGTTATCTGGTTACCAGGTTACCAGGTTACCAGGTAACCAGGAGTTAGGCGGCCTCTTCAAACCTTGCTTTCAAGTGAGATATCAGGAGTTAGGCTGTTTACCTGGTTACCTGGTTACCTGGTTACCTGGTTACTATGATTACCTGGTTACTATGATTACCTGGTTACCTGGTTACCTGGTTACCTAGTTACCTGGTTACCTGGTTACCTGGCTACCTGGATACCTGGTTACCTGGTTACTATGATTACCTGGTTACTATGATTACCTGGTTACCTGGTTACCTGGTTACCTAGTTACCTGGTTACCTGGTTACCTGGCTACCTGGTTACCTGGTTACCTGGTTACTATGATTACCTGGTTATCAGGAGTTAGGCGGCCTCTACCGTCCTCTTCAGTGCCCGTGTACCCGTTCAAAACATCGTTAAAGTGGCTCTGCTTAGTTTCCTGCATCCTTCTCAGCACTTCTTTTCTCAAATAACATTCCACCTGCGTAATGGTTAGTAGTTAGTAGTGTCTTGTTAGTAGTAACCTGCGATACGATTATAAAACTTCTTCAGTTACAAGTTCACCCTTAACCGTGTTTTTAAAGGGTAAGCTGGCCTTTATTAAGCAATTTTATTAAGGAAGAAATTGCTTTGGTGATATTAACATAGGTAACATATAAGGTAGGTAAACACTTTGGTACGACTCAAATCTGCAATTAAGGGTGACCCTTAAATTGGAGGAAAATTGAACAATGAACTGTAATGAGTAGCTGTAAGTTAGTAAGTAAAGTAAGTGAACGAGTTGACTGACTGTAAAGAGTAGCTGTAAGTAAGTAAGTAAAGTAAGTGAACGAGTTGACTGACTGTAAAGAGTAGCTGTAAGTAAGTAAGTAAAGTAAGTGAACGAGTTGACTGACTGTAAAGAGTAGCTGTAAGTAAGTAAGTAAAGTAAGTGAACGAGTTGACTGACTGTAAAGAGTAGCTGTAAGTAAGTAAGTAAAGTAAGTGAACGAGTTGACTGACTGTAAAGAGTAGCTGTAAGTAAGTAAGTAAAGTAAGTGAACGAGTTGACTGACTGTAAAGAGTAGCTGTAAGTTAGTAAGTAAAGTAAGTGAACGAGTTGACTGACTGTAAAGAGTAGCTGTAAGTAAGTAAGTAAAGTAAGTGAACGAGTTGACTGACTGTGAAGAGTAGCTGTAAGTAAGTAAGTAAAGTAAGTGAACGAGTTGACTGACTGTAAAGAGTAGCTGTAAGTAAGTAAGTAAAGTAAGTGAACGAGTTGACTGACTGTAAAGAGTAGCTGTAAGTAAGTAAGTAAAGTAAGTGAACGAGTTGACTGACTGTAAAGAGTAGCTGTAAGTAAGTAAGTAAAGTAAGTGAACGAGTTGACTGACTGTAAAGAGTAGCTGTAAGTAAGTAAGTAAAGTAAGTGAACGAGTTGACTGACTGTAAAGAGTAGCTGTAAGTTAGTAAGTAAAGTAAGTGAACGAGTTGACTGACTGTAAAGAGTAGCTGTAAGTAAGTAAGTAAAGTAAGTGAACGAGTTGACTGACTGTAAAGAGTAGCTGTAAGTTAGTAAGTAAAGTAAGTGAACGAGTTGACTGACTGTAAAGAGTAGCTGTAAGTAAGTAAGTAAAGTAAGTGAACGAGTTGACTGACTGTAAAGAGTAGCTGTAAGTAAGTAAGTAAAGTAAGTGAACGAGTTGACTGACTGTGAAGAGTAGCTGTAAGTAAGTAAGTAAAGTAAGTGAACGAGTTGACTGACTGTAAAGAGTAGCTGTAAGTAAGTAAGTAAAGTAAGTGAACGAGTTGACTGACTGTAAAGAGTAGCTGTAAGTAAGTAAGTAAGTAAAGTAAGTGAACGAGTTGACTGACTGTGAAGAGTAGCTGTAAGTAAGTAAGTAAAGTAAGTAAACGAGTTGACTGACTGTAAAGAGTAGCTGTAAGTAAGTAAGTAAGTAAAGTAAGTGAACGAGTTGACTGACTGTGAAGAGTAGCTGTAAGTAAGTAAGTAAGTAAAGTAAGTGAACGAGTTGACTGACTGTAAAGAGTAGCTGTAAGTAAGTAAGTAAAGTAAGTGAACGAGTTGACTGACTGTAAAGAGTAGCTGTAAGTAAGTAAGTAAAGTAAGTGAACGAGTTGACTGACTGTAAAGAGTAGCTGTAAGTTAGTAAGTAAAGTAAGTGAACGAGTTGACTGACTGTGAAGAGTAGCTGTAAGTAAGTAAGTAAAGTAAGTGAACGAGTTGACTGACTGTAAAGAGTAGCTGTAAGTAAGTAAGTAAAGTAAGTGAACGAGTTGACTGACTGTAAAGAGTAGCTGTAAGTAAGTAAGTAAAGTAAGTGAACGAGTTGACTGACTGTAAAGAGTAGCTGTAAGTAAGTAAGTAAAGTAAGTGAACGAGTTGACTGACTGTAAAGAGTAGCTGTAAGTAAGTAAGTAAAGTAAGTGAACGAGTTGACTGACTGTAAAGAGTAGCTGTAAGTAAGTAAGTAAAGTAAGTGAACGAGTTGACTGACTGTAAAGAGTAGCTGTAAGTAAGTAAGTAAAGTAAGTGAACGAGTTGACTGACTGTAAAGAGTAGCTGTAAGTAAGTAAGTAAAGTAAGTGAACGAGTTGACTGACTGTGAAGAGTAGCTGTAAGTTAGTAAGTAAAGTAAGTGAACGAGTTGACTGACTGTGAAGAGTAGCTGTAAGTTAGTAAGTAAAGTAAGTGAACGAGTTGACTGACTGTAAAGAGTAGCTGTAAGTAAGTAAGTAAAGTAAGTGAACGAGTTGACTGACTGTAAAGAGTAGCTGTAAGTTAGTAAGTAAAGTAAGTGAACGAGTTGACTGACTGTAAAGAGTAGCTGTAAGTAAGTAAGTAAAGTAAGTAAACGAGTTGACTGACTGTAAAGAGTAGCTGTAAGTAAGTAAGTAAGTAAAGTAAGTGAACGAGTTGACTGACTGTGAAGAGTAGCTGTAAGTAAGTAAGTAAAGTAAGTGAACGAGTTGACTGACTGTAAAGAGTAGCTGTAAGTAAGTAAGTAAAGTAAGTGAACGAGTTGACTGACTGTAAAGAGTAGCTGTAAGTAAGTAAGTAAGTAAAGTAAGTGAACGAGTTGACTGACTGTGAAGAGTAGCTGTAAGTAAGTAAGTAAAGTAAGTAAACGAGTTGACTGACTGTAAAGAGTAGCTGTAAGTAAGTAAGTAAGTAAAGTAAGTGAACGAGTTGACTGACTGTGAAGAGTAGCTGTAAGTAAGTAAGTAAGTAAAGTAAGTGAACGAGTTGACTGACTGTGAAGAGTAGCTGATGATGTTCCAGTAGCTCCTTCACGACCTCTATAACTATGGGGGCCTCCCACGCCTCGTGAGCTAGTCGGGAGATACTGTCCGGACCCCCTCTCTTCCGCCTGTGAAGCAGGTTCGGGCCGATCACTACTGCTAAATTCGAGATGTCCATCCTGTTTCCTTCGATCTGAAATAGATATGTTTGAATTGTTATTTTTAATTTGTTAATTGGAATTCTTACAATCTTCCCAATAGTCTAGATTTCCAATGATAATGGTAAAATACATTATAATCAGAAAGCCTGTTGCACGACAAAGAAACTTGCGATACTGCAATGCTAACATGTAACGTAGTTACTAGTAACAGTTGTAACGCAGTATGAATTATAAACACCTGCTATGTGTGTACTGTGTTAATTATAGCATGTTACTTTACTTTACGGTAGGCTTACTCCAGGTAAATAACTAACCACTACTACTAAAAACTAAATAACTCACTGGAAGACCGTCATTGTCGACCCTATCCTCGGAGTTGTCGGCCACAACTCTGAACAACCAGGTAACCAGGTAACCAGGTAACCAGGTAACCAGGTAACCAGGTAACCAGGTAACCAGGTAACCAGGTAACCAGGTAACCAGGTAACCGGGTAACCAGGTAACCACTACTACTAAAAACTAAATAACTCACTGGAAGACCGTCATTGTCGACCCTATCCTCGGAGTTGTCGGCCACAACTCTGAAGAACTTTAGCAGGAACTGAAGAGTGTCTCTGTTGGAGTCGGGGAGTAGTCTTATCAGTTCCCTGTACGCTTCTAACCTCGCATCAAGTGCTTCTAGCTCTGAGGAAGAGAGAGTTTCAATAAATATTTGTAAATCTAACGTCTGCAGTGCAGTGCTGCACGCCGCCGTTTTTTCAAAACGGCGGCGGCATGGTTAAAATCGACGGCGGCGTAATTGGCGTGAGGTTACGTGATTTCGCAGATTACATTTTCCTCTAGAATAATTCCACGCGGAGAGAAATTTTTAACAGTTTTGAATTTTGACACGAGGCTCGTAATATCTAGTAGTATATAGTATAAACAGGTTCACGCCGTGTACGCCGTTTGAAAACGGCGGCGGCAGCGTGGCCGGAAATTCATCGGCGGCGGCGGCGGCGTTTGGCGGCGGCGTGCAATGCTGCAGTATATGACTATGAACGGTAACAAGAATTGTGCCGGTTAGCGGACGCTAGGTTTCCAATAACCGTAGGGATTGCAATACAAATTGTATGCTTGGCGCCGCGCATTTGAAAGTGTAATTCAATCAATCGTCAAATCGTGCAAACGTATGCGGAGGGCAACTATGGCGACGACACCATAACTGCTCTGCGCGCGCGGCGAATATATATGGATTAAATTAAAATAACGTATGCGGAGGGTAATGCATGTTTTCCTTTGTGAACGTGACACCATACGAAAAACCTACCTACTTACTATACCCATTTTCAATTCCTACCACTTCTAACCATCTGATGCTTTTTTAAAGAAAAAGAAGTCGATGAAAAAAATAACGTCTGAACGGTAAAACTAACGTCTGCAGTGTATGAAATGTAAAACTAACGTCTGCAGTGTATGAAAGGTAAAACTAACGTCTGCAGTGTATGAAAGGTAAAACTAACGTCTGCAGTGTATGAAAGGTTGGTAGAGGGTTTTAGTGAGTAGAGCCTCTGGTAGTTCCTTTATAAACTCCTTGATAAGTCCCGCCACAACATGTACATTAGTGTCAGACTGCACGCTCATGTTGCTGGTAGTGTTGAACTCTGCTCGCAGCGTCCTCACTTGCTTCTTAGCTCCACATACTCTGAATATTCCTTGCTGGTCCAAACCTGCGGAGAATGTGACGTTAATCTTACCAAATCAATGGACTCAAGCCCTCAATATTAAATAATTCGCATCACAAGGTCGTCGTACGGATTGAGGAACTACTTAAAAACATAACACCAACTTCAGCCATCAAAGTACCTTAGTTTTATTTATTTAGTTATATATACTCCCATACGTTACCATAGTTACACGTTACCATGGTTACAGCCCTTACTTCTCCAATTCCATTTTCCATACTTATCTTAGATAACAAGGATAAAAGGTAAATTGCAAAACAAATTACTCCCAGTAGTATCTCCCGGAGGAGTTTACAACACAAAACGTCTCACGCTTAAGGTTAAATTAAAATAATCCCCCGTGCTACGCATTTTGGATTGATAATAGTAATGTTACCCACTTAACCTGCGCGGTGCGTTACCATGGTTACGGTACGGGATAAGTTGAAAAATAATACGTGCCAAACCGTTACTTTATATGACATTTTAAAGGATAAATTAACTCATTTGATTAACCTCCAGAACTACATGCGTTACCATGGTTACTATGCGTTACCATGGTTACTACATATTTAAAACATGTCTAAAGGTAGCAGAAGCTATGGTTAGAAATGTCTGTACCGTTCTGTAAAACGAATTGGCAGCAGTTCTTCAGTATTATAGGGATCTCGTGCTTATTCAACTCCGAGTCATCGAACAGAGATTTGCTGCTCCCTGGAATTATTAACTTTAGGAATACAAATTGTAGGCGAGTTGCTTGAATTGAAACCGTCCATTGTTTGAATTTAGATTAAAGTAATTGGTAAAACATTCACCTCAGAAATTTCGGTAAGTTCTGTAACTTTCACTATTAAGACAACCTTATGACCGCCTAGAAGAACGTACCGTTTATAGCGCGAC
Organism: Bolinopsis microptera; assembly: GCF_026151205.1. NCBI lineage: Eukaryota > Metazoa > Ctenophora > Tentaculata > Lobata > Bolinopsidae > Bolinopsis > Bolinopsis microptera. Next base: position 280,854 of record NC_087078.1, on the reverse strand, counting down.
TAAAGTTGCTGAGTTTGGAGACGAGGTCATCAAGAGTAGGGGTGTTGTTAGAGTTGGTGTTACCATGGTTACCATAGTTACACGTTAGAGAGGCGGTGGGACTAACAGGTCTCTTCTTCCGACTATCCATAGGAGTGTTGGGAGTGGAGAATGAGCGGCACACTGAAAACACACTATATGATTACTCCTTTATAATAATATATGATTTGTTCTGTTTGGGGACCGGTTATAACCCTATATATAGTAAGATATAATACAGATGGAAATTACAATTTGTTTGATGATGAGATAATCAAAAATTCATATAAAATACTTTCAAAAAATGAAAGACACACCAAAGAAATAATAAACTCCGGAATCAAAAGAGAAAAGGACGTGTCCAGAATTAAGAGATATGGTACCTAAATTGTTGGGGACCTTGAGACAATCGCTATCATCCACTGCTCCGTTTTGGAAGCGAGAGGATAGATTTATCGGAGAAATGGAGCGAGCTGAGTAATAGAGTGGTTAACTTGAGGCTTCGTTATCAGTGTGTAACAAACAGTGTGGTGAATTATTTGCATCTGTATGCTTGACTGAGTTGGGAGCTGAGATTGTGTTGCTACGACAGTTGTTACGTTACGTTGTTACGTTACGTTTTTACGTTTACTACAGAGCTTATTACCCCTGATTAAGCACTATTTTACAGTAACTTTACCTTTAAGAGATCCGAAGCGTCTGCCAAGTCTGGGAGTGAGAGAGCGGATCATACTTATCCCTCCTTCCTCCTTGTTCTTCCTCTTCACATCTCGTATACAGGTAGGGGGTTCCTGATCTCTGTTAGTGTTGATGGCGTCTATCTGTAGCACCACGTGTAGAGGCATTTCAAATATTCCTCCAGCCAGCAGCTCTGAGGGGAAATAGAATTTAGCGCACAATACTATACATTATACACATTATACACATTATACACATTATACACATTATACACATTGTACACATTATACACATTATACACATTATACACATTATACACATTACTTACTGTGGTTACTATGGTTACTTACTGTGGTTCTCTTTCTCTACAGACTTTTTTCCGCGATATGAACTTGTTCTTTTCAGCTTCCTTCCCGGGTCTGAAATGTTACTTTTAAAATTTGCTTATTATTTTATTATTTTAGATGAAGCCAGTTTTGCACCAGATTTATGAAAACATTGATTTTTCTGTGATCATTTTAGTCTCTTAGCTAGGACTACCATACCCCTCTTTATCAAAAATCAAATCTCGTTCTTGGACCTTTGGATTCAAATAACAATTTTTGTAGGGTTATAGGGTACATAGGTTCAGGTTGCAGTGGGTTTTTGATAGTCATGTCACTGTAAAATATTTTTCTACCTCAAGCATTTGAAATTTTGAATGAAATTAAGGTTTACCGGTTAAGAAATTGGCAATGCAGTCGTACTCTCGCATTTTTAGACGAGCGATGAGAATTAAATACGTAAACTGGAAACCTACACTGTGCGACACGTGCTAAACAAAACAAGCTAAAATTGCAGTGCTCCAAACTGGTTACTATGGTTACAGTACAAACTGTAACCATAGCAACAGCATTTCTATGTATTCTTGTCTGGAAGTACTACTGTGAATATGAATTGTAATTACCCAGTTTCAAGAGACTAATACAGTGCACGTACTGCAATACTGTAATACAGTGCACGTACTGCAATACTGTAATACAGTGCACGTGCTGTAATACTGTAATACAGTGCACGTGCTGTAATACTGTAATACAGTGCACGTGCTGCAATACTGTAATACAGTGCACGTACTGCAATACTGTAATACAGTGCACGTGCTGTAATACTGTAATACAGTGCACGTGCTGTAATACTGTAATACAGTGCACGTGCTGCAATACTGTAATACAGTGCACGCGCTGTAATACTGTAATACAGTGCACGTGCTGTAATACTGTAATACAGTGCACGTACTGTAATACTGTATGTGCACTCTGTAAATGTTATACCTCACTGTAATATCACTTATATTATATTATATTAATCAGGTTCTACCTTTCTGTAGGTTAAATTATAACAATTTATTTATACGTTATTTCCATGGGATCTGTAATACTAATTTCATCTGTTACCGGGATTTGCTACTATACCTGACACAGAGCTGCTGCGGTATTGTACAGCTGTAATAATCTCACTCAATTATCACAACGGAGTAAGAAAATAGACAGTTTAGAAAATATACATGTCTTCTCTGCTCTGAATTACGTAAAACTGGAGAATGTTACTATGGTAACTAGTAGTGTAACTATGGTAAAACTGGAGAATGATGTGCGATAAACTACGGTTGCATTGAATACAGGTAATAGAACTATAGTTATAGACTGTTATAGTGTTATTAATAAAGGTTTAGACGAAGTAATGATTACAGGTATAACAAAAGTGAGCGATCTTACTAAAGCTTATATTACAGACTTGATCACCAATACCTGAAGCTAATGTTACAGACTTGATCACCAATACCTGAAGCTAATGTTACAGACTTGATCACCAATACCTGAAGCTAATGTTACAGACTTGATCACCAATACCTGAAGCTTATGTTACAGACTTGATCACCAATACCTGAAGCTAATGTTACAGACTTGATCACCAATACCTGAAGCTTATGTTACAGACTTGATCACCAATACCTGAAGCTAATGTTACAGACTTGATCACCAATACCTGAAGCTAATGTTACATACATGATCACCAATACCTGAAGCTAATGTTACAGACTTGATCACCAATACCTGAAGCTAATGTTACAGACTTGATCACCAATACCTGAAGCTAATGTTACAGACTTGATCACCAATACCTGAAGCTAATGTTACAGACTTGATCACCAATACCTGAAGCTTATGTTACAGACTTGATCACCAATACCTGAAGCTAATGTTACAGACTTGATCACCAATACCTGAAGCTAATGTTACAAACTTGATCACCAATACCTGAAGCTAATGTTACAGACTTGTTCACCAATACCTGAAGCTAATGTTACAGACTTGATCACCAATACCTGAAGCTAATGTTACAGACTTGATCACCAATACCTGAAGCTAATGTTACAGACTTGATCACCAATACCTGAAGCTAATGTTACAGACTTGATCACCAATACCTGAAGCTAATGTTACAGACTTGATCACCAATACCTGAAGCTAATGTTACAGACATGATCACCAATACCTGAAGCTAATGTTACAGACTTGATCACCAATACCTGAAGCTAATGTTACAGACTTGATCACCAATACCTGAAGCTAATGTTACAGACTTGATCACCAATACCTGAAGCTAATGTTACAGACTTAATCACCAATACCTGAAGTTAATGTTACAGACTTGATCACCAATACCTGAAGCTTATGTTACAGACTTGATCACCAATACCTGAAGCTAATGTTACAGACTTGATCACCAATACCTGAAGCTAATGTTACAGACTTGATCACCAATACCTGAAGCTAATGTTACAGACTTGATCACCAATACCTGAAGCTAATGTTACAGACTTGATCACCAATACCTGAAGCTAATGTTACAGACATGATCACCAATACCTGAAGCTAATGTTACAGACTTGATCACCAATACCTGAAGTTAATGTTACAGACTTGATCACCAATACCTGAAGCTAATGTTACAGACTTGATCACCAATACCTGAAGCTAATGTTACAGACTTGATCACCAATACCTGAAGCTAATGTTACAGACTTGATCACCAATACCTGAAGCTAATGTTACAGACTTGATCACCAATACCTGAAGCTAATGTTACAGACTTGATCACCAATACCTGAAGCTAATGTTACAGACTTGATCACCAATACCTGAAGCTAATGTTACAGACATGATCACCAATACCTGAAGCTAATGTTACAGACTTGATCACCAATACCTGAAGCTAATGTTACAGACTTGATCGCCAATACCTGAAGCTCACCATCTAGAATGTTCTAGAACAATCACTAAGTTCTGCTAAGATGAAGAGCGGGGCTCACCTTTAGGTATGGTTACTATGGTTACTATGGTTACTATGGTTACCTTTAGGTATGGAAGCTACAACTCCTGTATTCTTCTCGTTGTATCTCTCTAGAGACAGTGTTCTGAGATAGTCCAGCTCCTTGGGGTGCAGTTCTGAGAGGACGGTGGTTTCCGGGTCGTATCTTTCTCCTGTCCTGCTGTTCTCGTACTGCTCAATATCCTGCAGGAGTGACATGTTGCAGGGTTACCATGGTTACAGCGTTACTCTGTTACAATGTTGCAAAACTAAACGGATTAAGTTTGTCAAGAGACAGACTTTATATCCTACTCATTACTAAAAGTCTGACAATTTTATTGTCAGACTGTAAAAATTACTCAATAAAAACTACTAAAACGCTAGAAAGAATCATTAATAATACTAATAAATATTTATCTAATGTTACTGTGTTAAGTTTCAGGCGGCAGCCAGGTTTTTTATTTTATCTTTCAAATTTAGCGCAATTTAGATTGGCTTGTGGGAGGGGGGGGGGGGGGGGTTGCAGCTCTAAAATACCTCTATAACAATAGAAACTTCCTTTGTAGGGCTAGATGAACAGAGAACACTATCATTCACCCCGCACATCTCATTCGTCAGGGTTATCTGAACCATATTTCTAACCGATCAGAGCACAGTATTTGAGGGTGATCTGCGCCATTTCGTAGCAAACTAAACTTTTAATACTGTCAGTCATAAAACACCATATAAACATAATATTATAAGCATTTATAAGGTCATGTTATCATGGTAACACTGCCAAACAAGGTTACTCAGAATATATCGTCAGTGACAAGCTGTTATCATGGTAACACTGCCAAACAAGGTTACTCAGAATATATCGTCAGTGACAAACTGTTATCATGGTAACACTGCCAAACAAGGTTACTCAGAATATATCGTCAGTGACAAACTGCTCACTGCTGTCGTCACAGGAGCACATAGCTTGGCACTATCCGTCGCGGAGTCGAGTCCGCGGCGAAGCCGCCGGACTCCGAGCGGACTCCGGCGGAGCCGCCGGACTCCGAGCGAACTCCGGCGGTGCTCCGCCAAAATGTATTTACAGTGGACTCGAGTACATTTTGGCGGACTCCGAGCGGAGCCGAGCGGACTCCGAGCGGACTTTAAAGTCCGCCGCGGACTCCGAGCGGCTCCGCGGCGGCTCGGCGGAGTGTCCGCCGCGGACTAAGCCACTAGGCGGACTCCGGTCCGCCGCGGACTCCGGCGGAGTGCTTGGCGGACTCCGCCGGACCTCTCCGCCAGACTTGAATCCGGCGGAGTCCGGCGGAGCTTGGCGGAGTCCGCCAGCTCGGCGGACTCCGCTCGGAGTCCGCCGGACTCCAACACAGTCCACTGACTTCCGACCTCCGTCTTCCGACCCTCGGCTAAATTTGTTACGTGACATACAACATAGCATTTTGCAATATTGTGGTCAGATGAAAAGGTCGCTAGTGATAAACCTTAACCATTACCCTCATAATGTCAATAGTGTACAACTCTAGTCCTAAATTTGTCCCTATAATGTATAAACGTTGACCCTAACCCTCCATCAAACCGTCCGCAGCGAAATATCAATGTCATTGACTGGTCACGTGACCAAAACAATTTTTGTCATATTATCTCATATGGGGAAGCGTTTTTAGTTTTACCCTACACGTTGCATGTGGCGTCATTCGGCCGGATCCCAGCAAGCAAAAATACGTCGACCATCACAGGACGACGCCAGCCAGCACTCTCTACGCTCTTCGAGCTCCGATTGTCCTGTGACGAAGTAAGGACGAAGCCTGAGGTCGTCAGGTAACATCGACCACCGATTGAAAATTCAAAGATTTTTTGACATAAAGGTCAAATGTAAAACTAAAATCTTGATGCTGATTGATTGACGACGTCAATTTTTGAGCACAGCGCGAGCGCATGCGGAAAAGGACCGCGTAGCTAGTCAAGATGTTGATAAATATTTGGCTTGTGGCGCGATGTGTTGCTCTAACTATAGCCCTCTCGCTTGCAGTAGCGCGCGACCGCCGGAAATGACTTGTGGAACAAGCGCGCCCGCAGCGGCGCGAAAGCACCTGGTTAGCTAAATGAACGCGATGTGCCTTGCATTGTAGGATGAAATCCTACTAGCTGACGCCACTCGCAGCTGTGATGTTCGCTGTACGTCAGCGATCGAAATTTATACGCGTATCACCCGTTAAGATGTGCCACCCGACGCCAAGTTGGTACGGTGGAGTTTAGTTTATACTAGACTCTAGTGGGCGTTATAGAACAAACCTTACAGTTACTTAGCCAGCTAATCTCAAGGTCGTTTCTCTCACCAGAGGCGCGGCAAAATTCACCGAGCATTAAGGAACGCGCGCTGGGTAAGAAGTAGGTAGTGCGCCATCGATAGTGAGCCGCGCGTACCGACTGAAGGATGGTTTTTTAGCGCTAATTTCGGCCAGCACAATTTTCTTCAAACAAATAGATATAGAGTATCCTTCCCGACCTCCAATTGCAACAAAAATTGGTAAGCTTACTCATAAACTTACAAGGAAAGTGTCCGAAAAATTTAAAGCATATCCAACCATCAGACATTATGTTACAGCTAAAAGCAGCGTATTTTGCCCCATTTTTATTACTATATCAACTCCGATATCCACCAAATTTTTCGGACAGTTGTGAAAGCCCAATTGGAAGGTCGTCGCCAATTTCCAGAATGATCTCATTTAAGGAACTGAAGATAAATCCGAATAATACGACAAAAATGGTCAAATTTGGACGAATTTGGTCAAATTACGCGACTTTTACAGCTACTTTTGCTCCAAAAGCCGCGCACCATCAAATATGGCACCTAGACGAAACTCACTGATCTTTCCAAAAAGGTATAACAAATTTGGTATTGTGAAAATTCTCACAGTCTCTAGAAAACAGTGGTACAAAATTTTTTTAAATCCAAGCAACTTTATTTTTATCGTGCACCCCCTATAAGAAGAAACCTATCCAGAATGGAAGTCGGCGCCCTCATTAAATTTTTGGAGAAAATCGCTCGCGCTCGCCAAAATTTGTTGGACCAGGACGATGTCCTAGCCTGGCAGCTCATTGCGCGTCGCAACGAGCTTCGTTGTTCGTCGACGTGCGACGAGCAACGAGAAAAATTGTTCGTCGACGTGCGACGAGCAACGAGAAAAATTGTGTGGCGCGTCGGGTGGCACATCTTAACGGGTGATACGCGTATAAATTTCGATCGCTGACGTACAGCGAACATCACAGCTGCGAGTGGCGTCAGCTAGTAGGATTTCATCCTACAATGCAAGGCACATCGCGTTCATTTAGCTAACCAGGTGCTTTCGCGCCGCTGCGGGCGCGCTTGTTCCACAAGTCATTTCCGGCGGTCGCGCGCTACTGCAAGCGGGAGGGCTATAGTTAGAGCAACACATCGCGCCACAAGCCAAATATTTATCAACATCTTGACTAGCTACGCGGTCCTTTTCCGCATGCGCTCGCGCTGTGCTCAAAAATTGACGTCGTCAATCAATCAGCATCAAGATTTTAGTTTTACATTTGACCTTTATGTCAAAAAATCTTTGAATTTTCAATCGGTGGTCGATGTTACCTGACGACCTCAGGCTTCGTCCTTACTTCGTCACAGGACGATCGGAGCTCGAAGAGCGTAGAGAGTGCTGGCTGGCGTCGTCCTGTGATGGTCGACGTATTTTTGCTTGCTGGGATCCGGCCGAATGACGCCACATGCAACGTGTAGGGTAAAACTAAAAACGCTTCCCCATATGAGATAATATGACAAAAATTGTTTTGGTCACGTGACCAGTCAATGACATTGATATTTCGCTGCGGACGGTTTGGTGGAGGGTTAGGGCCAACGTTTATACATTATAGGGTCAAAGTTAGGACTAGAGTTGTACACTATTGACATTGTGAGGGTAATGGTTAAGGTTTATCACTAGCGACCTTTTCATCTGACCACAACATTGCAAAATGCTATGTTGTATGTCACGTGACAAATTTAGCCGAGGGTCGGAAGACGGAGGTCGGAAGTCAGTGGACTGTGTTGTAGTCCGGCGGACTCCGAGCGGAGTCCGCCGAGCTGGCGGACTCCGCCAAGCTCCGCCGGACTCTGCCGGATTCAAGTCTGGCGGAGAGGTCCGGCGGAGTCCGCCAAGCACTCCGCCGGAGTCCGCGGCGGACCGGAGTCCGCCTAGTGGCTTAGTCCGCGGCGGACACTCCGCCGAGCCGCCGCGGAGCCGCTCGGAGTCCGCGGCGGACTTTAAAGTCCGCTCGGAGTCCGCTCGGCTCCGCTCGGAGTCCGCCAAAATGTACTCGAGTCCACTGTAAATACATTTTGGCGGAGCACCGCCGGAGTCCGCTCGGAGTCCGGCGGCTCTGCGACGGATAGTGCCCATAGCTTCCCGCGAGGGAACAAGCTATAATAGTAAACTATACTAAATATCGAATAGTACAGTATAAGTAGTAGAATAGAATATGCAAAACAAGGTCGCAGTGCCAGGCTGATAACTACCGCGCCGTTTTGTGTGGTGTTAAGAAAGTAAGAATTAGGTATGCCAACTTGTCATTCGATACGTTAAAGGAGAAGTGACTAGTGTGACACACTAGAGTTATACTAATGTTACTAGTGACACACTAGTGTAGTGACTAGTGTGACACACTAGAGTTATACTAATGTTACTAGTGACACACTAGTGTAGTGACTAGTGTTAGATGCTTTTATCAACTAGAGAAGACCTAAACAAAGCAACTGAATAAGAACTGTACTGCTAACTGTACTGCTAACTGTACTGCTAGATACACACGTAATAAACACAATGTCACAAACCTACGATAATGTCTCAACTACTACACTCATTTGAACGTTGTGTAGACTAAGGTTCTCATTATAGTGTGCACTAATACCTTATATGGGCATCACGTGTACACCGGAGACCCTTGCAGGTTGATGCTCCTTCATAAACACAACACTTAATGCGCTAATTACACACTCGATAAACTGTTGGGAGAACAGAGACATTGTTAAGGCCACAGGGGGGGGTAACATTGTTAATTTGTGACGCACAGTCAAACAGTTGGAGATCTACATGAGGGGTAACAGTTAACAATACGTATATTGTTAACTAACTAAAATACTAACAGGTACCACCCGTGTTCACACTCAGAATTGAGTTTAGTTATTTTCCGATACGAGATTGGGGACGGGTTCTATCAAAAGCAAGCAACTAACTAAAGTAAAGGTTGCCAGTTAAATGTTGTGAAGAATCACAGAAAACAAGTAAAGAAGTAAAGCGTGAAACAGATGTAACTATGATACAGGCACTGGTATAACAGGTATGAAACAGATGTAACGCGGGTATGGTAAAGGAATGCTGCAGGTGTAAGACTGGAATGATTTGAGAGAGGAAGGATCTCCCTCTCTCAGTATCACTAGCAATGTGTAATGTGTATCTAGTGACTACTACCTTACTACACTGTGTATCTAACACCACCTGGTGGAGTGTGAATATAATGGAGACCTCTGCTCGCCCACCAGATATCACGTGTGTTATACAGCACGTGTGGTATACAGCACGTGTGTTATACAGCACGTGTGTTATACAGCACGTGTGTTATACAGCACGTGTGTTATACAGCACGTGTGTTATACAGCACGTGTGTTATACAGCACGTGTGTTATACAGCACGTGTGTTATACAGCACGTGTGTTATACAGCACGTGTGTTATACAGCACGTGTGTTATACAGCACGTGTACTATACAGCACGTGTGGTATACAGCACGTGTGTTATACAGCACGTGTGTTATACAGCACGTGTGTTATACAGCACGTGTGTCATACAGCACGTGTGTTATACAGTAGGTATCACTGTAATATACAGCACGTGTTTTATACAGTAGGTATCACTGTAATATACGTGTGTTATACAGTAGGTATCACTGTAATATACGTGTGTTATACAGTAGGTATCACTGTAATATTGGTTGAGGTCTAGACATAGAACAACTGATTGTCGTTCTTTATTGTCTCTAATTGCTCAGTAGATAGTAAATAACGCACGTCTCAATAATACGCTAGTAGTAACTACTAGTAAGCTAGTAGTTAAGTAGAAATAGTTCCTCAATAATGTAATTTAGAAGCAACAAACAATACTTCTAGAAAAGAAGAGTAGTAAACCCGCGATGGTGAGACTCCCAGATATTGTTCGTGAGATTATTCAATGCGGTGTACCTCAAGGTTTAATTCTAGGACCAATTATGGTTACTTTTTTCAAAAACATTTTAATTTATTAATTTTAAACGAATGGATCTGTTGAAGTTATGTAGCTTTTTTAATCAGAAACATCACAACAATACTACTACTTTGTCGGAACTAAGTAGCTATATCACAACAATGCGACTCACAAATAATGTTCCTATATTCAATTTCTTGCTGCTTTCTTATGCAGCTAAACAATTCAAAGCTGAGCTTGAGGTATTACTCATTGCACAAACAAGCACAAATCTGTACCAGTAGTTAAATCCAACAATGTAACAGCCTCTTTTAAATTATAAAAACGCAGGAGAAGACAGTAACAAGCGAAACAAATTGTAGTAAACCCAGTGAAGTGGAGCAGGAGAAGGCAGTAACAAGCAAAACAAATTGTAGTAAACCCAGTGTAGTGGACAAGGAGAAGGCAGTAACAAGCGAAACAAATTGTAGTAAACCCAGTGAAGTGGAGTTTTGGGAGCAATCTAATAGATAGGTAATTTCTTGGCAAGAAAGTGAGTAGTAGCTACACTTCGCCGAGTTATTAAGAACCAAGGAAGAAGAACCAGCTGCTACATATCTTCTCTAACTAATTCGAATATGCTCCCAACTCAACCAATTTAAGCATTAATATGCTCTCAACTCAACCAATTTAAGCATTAAACCTCGTTATTAATGCCGTATGAATCAACTTTGAGTGTAAAAGAGACGTATCAAGAACTAAAAAGCGGCAAACATTGAATTAATGTGAAATCTGAACTGAGTACGAGATCAGAATCTAATGACGTCAGTTGCAAAACATTTGCAAACTCAATAAAAAGGAGTGAAAAAGGAGAGTTGACGTGATAACTTGATAAGACAATATGAGATTGAATCAGATAAACCCAGATCTGGGTATTGACTTATTTAAAAGACCTGAACACCCGTAACCTAATCAGTTTTAAGGAGATTACTGCAATTGTGAGATGAATAAGACTGGTACGATATTTAGCTAAACTGAACTTGACACTATAACAGGCAGACCAAGTAATCTCCAAACTTGAACACGCAGTTTTCAAAGATTGAGGAGTGGTTAAGGAGGGGGGGTTCACCCTGAACCCCCTCCCCCTCCTTAAGTGCAGCTAGTGTTGCTTTACAAATTCACCTTCATTGATATAATTACTATTAAGTATTTCAAATTGTTTTCATCCGAATTTTCTGAGCTGGCCTCAATCGCAGTAATTTGAGATCTGAGAAAATATAAAAGAAAACGAGTTGCACTAATGAACCTTTCTCACTATAATAACGCTAACAGAACCACTGCAGTTACTATGGTAAAGTGGTAACCAGTCCTAGTAACCTAGTAACCACTGCAGTACGTACTATTACTAAGAGGACAATGAACCACAGTACGTACTATTACTAAGAAGGCACTGTTTAAGGAAAACCACTGCACCAGGTAACTAACCAGCCACGGTTAATGTAATGATATGTTAGTTTAAACTGTGTTAATTAAACATTCCCTAATATAACACTACGACACATAGTTTGTAGGTTTCTTTAGTGCACTGCAGCAATAGGAGTGTCTACACGTTGCTAAGTAACGGTTAGTTGCTAGGCAACAGTGTCTACATGTTTCTTGTTCCTCTTATAATATTAATGTGAACCAGATACGCTCTATCGGTTTTTAGCAATTATTATACATCTAGAGAAAGGCTCTTATCAGGAAAGGAATTATTCAACGTTTCAATGTGACAACATCGTATTCATGATCTCAAATTATTTGTTATATATTATAGTAGTGTTTAAAGTATTATTAATAGAAATTTACCCAAGAAAACATTTCAACTATGCGACTCATAAATAATATTCCAATCCGGATTTTGCATACTATCTAGTGATACAGTTAAACTAATAGCATACAACCACAATGCGGGTCTCAGTATTAAGTTAGAAACGGAGCGGTAGGAAAGGAAAACGTTAGACCATGGTTACAAATACGTATTGAAGCCAGGCAATGGAAAGTGTTGATCAAAATTAAGCGGGAGTGAAATATGATTTTAAGAGAGCCCATATCTACAGGGTCAAATTTCATATCTAAAGAAATTAGGAAGGGGGCTTAACTACGCCCATTTTAATTCAATTACATTTCCTTCTATTACCGGCCCACTCACGGTAGTGCTCCTCAATCTAAAGAAATTAGAAAGGGGGCTTAACTACGCCTATTTCAATTCAATAACATTTCCTTCTATTACCGGCCCACTCACGGTAGTGCTCCTCAATCTAAAGAAATTAGAAAGGGGGCTTAACTACGCCCATTTTAATTCAATTACATTTCCTTCTATTACCGGCCCACTCACGGTAGTGCTCCTCAATCTAAAGAAATTAGAAAGGGGGCTTAACTACGCCCATTTTAATTCAATTACATTTCCTTCTATTACCGGCCCACTCACGGTAGTGCTCCTCAATCTAAAGAAATTAGAAAGGGGGCTTAACTACGCCCATTTTAATTCAATTACATTTCCTTCTATTACCGGCCTACTCACGGTAGTGCTCCTCAATCTAAAGAAATTAGAAAGGGGGCTTAACTACGCCCATTTTAATTCAATTACAGTTCCTTCTATTACCGGCCCACTCACGGTAGTGCTCCTCAATCTAAAGAAATTAGAAAGGGGGCTTAACTACGCCCATTTTAATTCAATTACATTCCCTTCTATTACCGGCCCACTCACGGTAGTGCTCCTCAATCTAAAGAAATTAGAAAGGGGGCTTAACTACGCCCATTTTAATTCAATTACATTTCCTTCTATTACCGGCCCACTCACGGTAGTGCTCCTCAATCTAAAGAAATTAGAAAGGGGGCTTAACTACGCCCATTTTAATTCAATTACAGTTCCTTCTATTACCGGCCCACTCACGGTAGTGCTCCTCAATCTAAAGAAATTAGAAAGGGGGCTTAACTACGCCCATTTTAATTCAATTACATTTCCTTCTATTACCGGCCCACTCACGGTAGTGCTCCTCAATCTAAAGAAATTAGAAAGGGGGCTTAACTACGCCCATTTTAATTCAATTACATTTCCTTCTATTACCGGCCCACTCACGGTAGTGCTCCTCAATCTAAAGAAATTAGAAAGGGGGCTTAACTACGCCCATTTTAATTCAATTACAGTTCCTTCTATTACCGGCCCACTCACGGTAGTGCTCCTCAATCTAAAGAAATTAGAAAGGGGGCTTAACTACGCCCATTTTAATTCAATTACAGTTCCTTCTATTACCGGCCCACTCACGGTAGTGCTCCTCAATCTAAAGAAATTAGAAAGGGGGCTTAACTACGCCCATTTTAATTCAATTACAGTTCCTTCTATTACCGGCCCACTCACGGTAGTGCTCCTCAATCTAAAGAAATTAGAAAGGGGGCTTAACTACGCCCATTTTAATTCAATTACATTTCCTTCTATTACCGGCCCACTCACGGTAGTGCTCCTCAATCTAAAGAAATTAGAAAGGGGGCTTAACTACGCCCATTTTAATTCAATTACAGTTCCTTCTATTACCGGCCCACTCACGGTAGTGCTCCTCAATCTAAAGAAATTAGAAAGGGGGCTTAACTACGCCCATTTTAATTCAATTACATTCCCTTCTATTACCGGCCCACTCACGGTAGTGCTCCTCAATCTAAAGAAATTAGAAAGGGGGCTTAACTACGCCCATTTTAATTCAATTACATTTCCTTCTATTACCGGCCCACTCACGGTAGTGCTCCTCAATCTAAAGAAATTAGAAAGGGGGCTTAATTACGCCCATTTTAATTCAATTACAGTTCCTTCTATTACCGGCCCACTCACGGTAGTGCTCCTCAATCTAAAGAAATTAGAAAGGGGGCTTAACTACGCCCATTTTAATTCAATTACATTTCCTTCTATTACCGGCCCACTCACGGTAGTGCTCCTCAATCTAAAGAAATTAGAAAGGGGGCTTAACTACGCCCATTTTAATTCAATTACATTTCCTTCTATTACCGGCCCACTCACGGTAGTGCTCCTCAATCTAAAGAAATTAGAAAGGGGGCTTAACTACGCCCATTTTAATTCAATTACAGTTCCTTCTATTACCGGCCCACTCACGGTAGTGCTCCTCAATCTAAAGAAATTAGAAAGGGGGCTTAACTACGCCCATTTTAATTCAATTACAGTTCCTTCTATTACCGGCCCACTCACGGTAGTGCTCCTCAATCTAAAGAAATTAGAAAGGGGGCTTAACTACGCCCATTTTAATTCAATTACAGTTCCTTCTATTACCGGCCCACTCACGGTAGTGCTCCTCAATCTAAAGAAATTAGAAAGGGGGCTTAACTACGCCCATTTTAATTCAATTACATTTCCTTCTATTACCGGCCCACTCACGGTAGTGCTCCTCAATCTAAAGAAATTAGAAAGGGGGCTTAACTACGCCCATTTTAATTCAATTACATTTCCTTCTATTACCGGCCCACTCACGGTAGTGCTCCTCAATCACTGACATATCAACTAGTTTTACATAACCAGTGAATAGATCTAACCAAGTTTATATTTGCGAATAGGCAGGGTACTCAGGTAGGCAGGGTAGGCAGGGTAGGCAGGGTAGGCAGGGTAGGCAGGGTAGGCAGGGTAGGCAGGGTAGGCAGGGTAGGCAGGTAGTCAGGTTAGGTAGGGTCAGTAGGCCGGTAGGCAGGCATATTTGCGATAGATGTGGGCGTATTAAGATATGGATCATATTTAACATTAACTTTTCAGTACCAAATAAAAAGTTGACGGCAAAAGCACTCAAGCACAGGATCAGCAGCTAAAGTAACTGATAAAACATTATGTTTCAAAACAAACAACCTGATCTTAAACTTGTTGCATATTATCCTTGTACTCTTGTAGTGTTTAGCATTACTTAAAACCTACTAATGTATCCGATCTAACCGCACAAATAACTTAATAAATCATTTTCATGAACTGCACATAGTTATTAAGTTGAATGATTACACATAAATGATACAGAAACCATGGATGCATATTATGTGTAATATTGCCATGGTGACCCTCCCATATAAGGTAATATTGCCATGGTAACACATGTGTTAATTACCTTCAGCTGGTGAAGAAGAGTTAAATGGTAATTATTTTGTTAATTTTCTGAGAAATCCTGTCCTTATATCGTTAGACCATCTTTTTCTCACGGCATTGTACGCTTGTTTATTCTGTTTTATGTATGTAATTTTTACTGTCATTAAACGTGTGCTCTTCCAAGCTTGTTCATATAAACAACGTATTTTAGACCACATATTATTCAAGTAGTTGTCAAATTTCCCACATGTCTAGAATAAAGTTAACAAACAAAGGAAACATCTGGAGTCCGGTAGAAAGTGGAGAAATTAAATTATGAAACTTACTAACATTAACTAGAAAGAGTTGAGTGATACTAACTAACATTAACTAGAAAGAGTCGAGTGATACTAACTAACATTAACTAGAAAGAGTCGAGTGATACTAACTAACATTAACTAGAAAGAGTTGAGTGATACTAACTAACATTAACTAGGAAGAGTTGAGTGATACTAACTAACATTAACTAGGAAGAGTTGAGTGATACTGACTAACATTAACTAGAAAGAGTTGAGTGATACTGACTAACATTAACTAGGAAGAGTCGAGTGAAACTAACTAACATTAACTAGAGAGAGTTGAGTGATACTAACTAACATTAACTAGAAAGAGTTGAGTGATACTAACTAACATTAACTAGAAAGAGTTGAGTGATACTAACTAACATTAACTAGAAAGAGTTGAGTGATACTAACTAACATTAACTAGAAAGAGTCGAGTGAAACTAACTAACATTAACTAGAAAGAGTTGAGTGAAACTAACTAACATTAACTAGAAAGAGTTGAGTGAAACTAACTAACATTAACTAGAAAGAGTTGAGTGATACTAACTAACATTAACTAGAAAGAGTTGAGTGAAACTAACTAACATTAACTAGAAAGAGTTGAGTGAAACTAACTAACATTAACTAGAAAGAGTTGAGTGAAACTAACTAACATTAACTAGAAAGAGTTGAGTGATACTAACTAACATTAACTAGAAAGAGTTGAGTGATACTAACTAACATTAACTAGAAAGAGTTGAGTGATACTAACTAACATTAACTAGAAAGAGTTGAGTGATACTAACTAACATTAACTAGAAAGAGTTGAGTGATACTAACTAACATTAACTAGAAAGAGTTGAGTGAAACTAACTAACATTAACTAGAAAGAGTTGAGTGAAACTAACTAACATTAACTAGAAAGAGTTGAGTGAAACTAACTAACATTAACTAGAAAGAGTTGAGTGATACTAACTAACATTAACTAGAAAGAGTTGAGTGAAACTAACTAACATTAACTAGAAAGAGTTGAGTGAAACTAACTAACATTAACTAGAAAGAGTTGAGTGAAACTAACTAACATTAACTAGAAAGAGTTGAGTGATACTAACTAACATTAACTAGAAAGAGTTGAGTGAAACTAACTAACATTAACTAGAAAGAGTTGAGTGAAACTAACTAACATTAACTAGAAAGAGTTGAGTGATACTAACTAACATTAACTAGAAAGAGTTGAGTGATACTAACTAACATTAACTAGAAAGAGTTGAGTGATACTAACTAACATTAACTAGAAAGAGTCGAGTGAAACTAACTAACATTAACTAGAAAGAGTTGAGTGATACTAACTAACATTAACTAGAAAGAGTTGAGTGATACTAACTAACATTAACTAGAAAGAGTTGAGTGAAACTAACTAACATTAACTAGGAAGAGTTGAGTGATACTAACTAACATTAACTATGAAGAGTCGAGTGATACTAACTAACATTAACTAGAAAGAGTTGAGTGATACTAACTAACATTAACTATGAAGAGTCGAGTGATACTAACTAACATTAACTAGAAAGAGTCGAGTGAAACTAACTAACATTAACTAGAAAGAGTTGAGTGATACTAACTAACATTAACTAGAAAGAGTTGAGTGATACTAACTAACATTAACTAGAAGAGTTGAGTGATACTAACTAACATTAACTAGAAGAGTTGAGTGATACTAACTAACATTAACTAGAAAGAGTTGAGTGATACTAACTAACATTAACTAGAAGAGTCGAGTGAAACTAACTAACATTAACTAGAAGAGTTGAGTGATACTAACTAACATTAACTAGAAAGAGTTGAGTGAAACTAACTAACATTAACTAGAAAGAGTTGAGTGAAACTAACTAACATTAACTAGAAAGAGTTGAGTGATACTAACTAACATTAACTAGAAAGAGTTGAGTGATACTAACTAACATTAACTAGAAAGAGTTGAGTGAAACTAACTAACATTAACTAGAAAGAGTCGAGTGAAACTAACTAACATTAACTAGAAAGAGTTGAGTGATACTAACTAACATTAACTAGAAAGAGTTGAGTGAAACTAACTAACATTAACTAGAAGAGTTGAGTGATACTAACTAACATTAACTAGAAAGAGTCGAGTGATACTAACTAACATTAACTAGAAAGAGTTGAGTGATACTAACTAACATTAACTAGAAGAGTTGAGTGATACTAACTAACATTAACTAGAAAGAGTTGAGTGATACTAACTAACATTAACTAGAAAGAGTTGAGTGATACTAACTAACATTAACTAGAAAGAGTTGAGTGATACTAACTAACATTAACTAGAAAGAGTTGAGTGATACTAACTAACATTAACTAGAAAGAGTTGAGTGATACTAACTAACATTAACTAGAAAGAGTTGAGTGAAACTAACTAACATTAACTAGAAAGAGTTGAGTGATACTAACTAACATTAACTAGAAAGAGTTGAGTGATACTAACTAACATTAACTAGAAAGAGTTGAGTGATACTAACTAACATTAACTAGAAAGAGTCGAGTGAAACTAACTAACATTAACTAGAAAGAGTTGAGTGATACTAACTAACATTAACTAGAAGAGTTGAGTGATACTAACTAACATTAACTAGAAAGAGTCGAGTGATACTAACTAACATTAACTAGAAAGAGTTGAGTGATACTAACTAACATTAACTAGAAAGAGTTGAGTGAAACTAACTAACATTAACTAGAAAGAGTTGAGTGATACTAACTAACATTAACTAGAAAGAGTTGAGTGATACTAACTAACATTAACTAGAAAGAGTTGAGTGATACTAACTAACATTAACTAGAGAGAGTCGAGTGAAACTAACTAACATTAACTAGAAAGAGTTGAGTGATACTAACTAACATTAACTAGAAAGAGTTGAGTGATACTAACTAACATTAACTAGAAAGAGTTGAGTGATACTAACTAACATTAACTAGAAAGAGTTGAGTGATACTAACTAACATTAACTAGAAAGAGTTGAGTGATACTAACTAACATTAACTAGAAAGAGTTGAGTGATACTAACTAACATTAACTAGAAAGAGTTGAGTGATACTAACTAACATTAACTAGAAAGAGTTGAGTGAAACTAACTAACATTAACTAGAAGAGTTGAGTGATACTAACTAACATTAACTAGAAAGAGTTGAGTGATACTAACTAACATTAACTAGAAAGAGTTGAGTGATACTAACTAACATTAACTAGAAAGAGTTGAGTGAAACTAACTAACATTAACTAGAAGAGTTGAGTGAAACTAACTAACATTAACTAGAAAGAGTTGAGTGATACTAACTAACATTAACTAGAAAGAGTTGAGTGAAACTAACTAACATTAACTAGAAAGAGTTGAGTGATACTAACTAACATTAACTAGAAGAGTCGAGTGAAACTAACTAACATTAACTAGAAGGAGTTGAGTGAAACAAACTAACATTAACTAGAAAGAGTTGAGTGAAACTAACTAACATTAACTAGAAAGAGTTGAGTGAAACTAACTAACATTAACTAGAAGAGTTGAGTGATACTAACTAACATTAACTAGAAGAGTTGAGTGATACTAACTAACATTAACTAGAAAGAGTTGAGTGATACTAACTAACATTAACTAGAAGAGTCGAGTGAAACTAACTAACATTAACTAGAAGAGTTGAGTGATACTAACTAACATTAACTAGAAAGAGTTGAGTGATACTAACTAACATTAACTAGAAAGAGTTGAGTGAAACTAACTAACATTAACTAGGAAGAGTTGAGTGATACTAACTAACATTAACTAGGAAGAGTTGAGTGATACTATAACTAACATTAACTAGAAAGAGTTGAGTGATACTAACTAACATTAACTAGGAAGAGTCGAGTGAAACTAACTAACATTAACTAGAAGAGTTGAGTGATACTAACTAACATTAACTAGAAAGAGTTGAGTGATACTAACTAACATTAACTAGAAAGAGTTGAGTGATACTAACTAACATTAACTAGAAAGAGTCGAGTGAAACTAACTAACATTAACTAGAAAGAGTTGAGTGATACTAACTAACATTAACTAGAAAGAGTTGAGTGATACTAACTAACATTAACTAGGAAGAGTTGAGTGAAACTAACTAACATTAACTAGAAAGAGTTGAGTGATACTAACTAACATTAACTAGAAAGAGTTGAGTGAAACTAACTAACATTAACTAGAAAGAGTTGAGTGAAACTAACTAACATTAACTAGAAAGAGTTGAGTGATACTAACTAACATTAACTAGAAAGAGTTGAGTGATACTAACTAACATTAACTAGAAAGAGTTGAGTGATACTAACTAACATTAACTAGAAAGAGTTGAGTGATACTAACTAACATTAACTAGAAAGAGTTGAGTGAAACTAACTAACATTAACTAGAAAGAGTCGAGTGAAACTAACTAACATTAACTAGAAAGAGTTGAGTGATACTAACTAACATTAACTAGAAAGAGTTGAGTGAAACTAACTAACATTAACTAGGAAGAGTTGAGTGATACTAACTAACATTAACTAGAAAGAGTTGAGTGATACTAACTAACATTAACTAGAAAGAGTTGAGTGAAACTAACTAACTTTAACTAGAAAGAGTCGAGTGAAACTAACTAACATTAACTAGAAAGAGTTGAGTGAAACTAACTAACATTAACTAGAAAGAGTTGAGTGAAACTAACTAACATTAACTAGAAAGAGTTGAGTGAAACTAACTAACATTAACTAGAAAGAGTTGAGTGATACTAACTAACATTAACTAGAAAGAGTTGAGTGAAACTAACTAACATTAACTAGAAAGAGTTGAGTGATACTAACTAACATTAACTAGAAAGAGTTGAGTGATACTAACTAACATTAACTAGAAAGAGTTGAGTGAAACTAACTAACATTAACTAGAAAGAGTCGAGTGAAACTAACTAACATTAACTAGAAAGAGTTGAGTGATACTAACTAACATTAACTAGAAAGAGTTGAGTGAAACTAACTAACATTAACTAGGAAGAGTTGAGTGATACTAACTAACATTAACTAGAAAGAGTTGAGTGATACTAACTAACATTAACAAGAAAGAGTTGAATGAAACTAACTAACTTTAACTAGAAAGATACAAGAGGTAGGACAAAAGGTTATACAATAGTTATAAGGTCTGAGACAAAAGAGTTTGCCTTGTTTTTACTGTTTCACAGGTAGCAGGTGTTAAACCGTGATCCTGACAGGAGAATATCCTGATGATGCCTGCTTTATCGTTACGACTACTTACTTTACCTCTTCTTTATCTGTGGTGACGGGTTTTTAGTCTCAATATGCGTGCTACTGAGCCTCCCTTACGACACTTTATAGTAACTGTACTGTTGTCATAGTAACTGTACTGTTGTCAGCTCAACCAGACAGTTTAACACTACAAGCTGCTAGTCTTTAACAAACGAGGTGGGTTATTAAAAACACTGCAACTTGTCTGCAGTCTACTGCAGTCTACTTCAGTCTACTTTAGTCTACTCATCGTCAATTTGACTCGCCAAATTTTGAACCAAGATTGTGAATTTAGAACAAAAATAGAAAAGCCTATATATTGTACTTTCATAGAATGCTACTCCCTGCTAAGAATGCGCTAGAGTAACGAACAAGGAACACTAGGTACAACAAGGTGTTGTTAAGGTGTTGTTAAGGTGTTGTTAAGGTGTTGTTAAGGTGTTGTTAAGGTGTTGTTAAGGTGTTGTTAAGGTGTTGTTAAGGTGTTGCTAAGGTGTTGTTAAGGTGTTGTCAAGGTGTTGTTAAGGTGTTGTTAAGGTGTTGTTAAGGTGTTGTTAAGGTGTTGTTAAGGTGTTGTTAAGGTGTTGTTAAGGTGTTCGTTGTGAGAAACTTTTCAAGCGGCGTCAGAGAACGTTTGACTTCTTTTTATAAAAAGTTTATTTCTGTATCGCTTTTAGCCAGAATAGCAGAATGAACACCATGTCGACTTTTGCAGATGCCATAAAGATAAGATACTAGTAGGTACACTAGGTACACTAGCTTGTGTAGCTATATTGTGTTAGTTCTGGTACAGGTGGGGGGGGGGTCACAGGGCTGACATTTTTCACCATACCATGCCTAATAACTAATATAATCATCTGCAATTAATAATAGTAATATAATCATTAAAAACTAATATAATTCTCTGCAATTAATAATAATAATATAATCATTAATAACTAATATAATTCTCAGTAATTGATAATAATAATATAATCATTATTAACTAATATGATTCTCAGTAATTAGTAATAATAATATAATTATTAATAACTAATATACGTCTCAGTAATTAGTAATAGTAATATAATTATTAATAACTAATATAATTCTCAGTAATTAGTAATAATAATATAATCATTAATAACTAATATGATTCTCAGTAATTAGTAATAATAATATAATCATTGATAACTAATATAATTCTCAGTAATTAATAATAATAATATAATCATTAATAACTAATATAATTCTGAGTAATTGATAATAATAATATAATTATTAATATCTAATATAATTCTCAGTAATTAATAATAGTAATATAATTATCAATAACTAATATAATTCTCAGTAATTAGTAATAGTAATAACTTCAGTAAAACTCACGTCACAATACTCCCAGTCAGTAAGAGATTCAGTGGACCCGGCGTGTTTTATTTGGTGTAGTTTCAGAGAAGCGTACGACATCAGGAACCCAGCTGCGCTCTTTCTTCTCCCCCGACTATCACTTCTTTTCTCTTCGCTTAGGTTCCTGGATAGAGGGGGTCTGGAGTACAGGTCAGTTGAGAGAATAATACATACAGAGGGGGGAGGGGGGTACTGAGTAATAATACATACAAGGGGGGGGGGCTGGGGTACTGAATATTAATACCTACAGTGGGGGGGCGGGGTACTGAGTATTAATACATACAGGGGGGGGGGGGGGGGGTACTGAGTAATAATACATACAGGGGGGGGGGGGGGGGGGGTACTGAGTATTAATACCTACAGGGGGGGGTACTGAGTATTAATACATACAGGGGGGGGGTACTGAGTAATAATACATACAGGGGGGGGGGGGGGGGGTACTGAGTATTAATACATACAGGGGGGGTACTGAGTATTAATACCTACAGGGGGGTACTAAGTATTAATACCTACAGGGGGGGGCCGGGGGTACTGAGTATTTTAGTGTTCGTTAGCACTGCTTCAACAATCCCAACAATATGACAAATAGTTCTCATAATTTATCGAGGGTAAGTACAGCGAAACCTCAATATTTTAACTATAGAGAGGCACAGTATGGTAACCATGGAAACGCGCTTACCTTTTACTGACAGCTTCTTCAGAGTCGGTGGAATACAGCGAGTTCTTCTTCAGGTTGCTAGGATACTGCTGACTCTGAAACACAGAAAGCTTGATTTTCTTATGAGCAGGACTTGTTTCAAAGTATTAAGTATTATAGCTACTTCCGGGAAGGTATTAAGTATTTTAGTTTGAAGATCAATAGCAACATTACTATTGAGACCACCGACCAGCCAATATTAATACTTATACTGTTAGTTTCAGCTCTAATAGTTTGAGTAATTCAGCTGGTTGTAAAAACAAAACCAAGCGAAACACTATTAATAACTAGTAATTACTAATAGTAACCGAGAAAAGAGAGAAACGGGTCCGCATCATCCTCCTCCTCCTCATCTTCATCAGACCCCCACTCCTCCGCAAACGGTCGGGACATGGTCCTAGATACGCGTCTTGCTCTCTCCATCACTGGAGTAAATACCTGACAGGGGGGACAAAGTTAGTTACTAGGTTTTTACTCGGTTACTATCTGGTTACTATCTGGTTACTAGCAGGTTATTATCAGGTTACTAGGATATTAACAGGTTACTAGGATACTTGCAGGTTACTAGGATACTTGCAGGTTATTAGGATACTAGCAGGTTACTAGGATACTTGCAGGTTACTAGGATACTAGCAGGTTACTAGGATACTTGCAGGTTTCTAGGATACTTGCATGTTACTAGGATACTTGCAGGTTACTAGGATACTTGCAGGTTACTAGGATATTAGCAGGTTACTAGGATACTTGCAGGTTACTAGGATACTTGCAGGTTACTAGGATACCTGCAGGTTACTAGGTTACTTACAGGTTACTAGGATACTAGCAGGTTACTAGGATATTAGGTGGTTACTAGGATACTATCAGGTTACTAGGATACTAGCAGGTTACTAGGATATTAGCAGGTTACTAGGATACTATCAGGTTACTAGGATACTAGCAGGTTACTAGGATACTAGCAGTTTACTAGGATACTTACAGGTACGAAAGGAACATGGAATGAGGGTGAGCAGGAGTTGGAGCGAGGTTGATGCTCTGCTGGTATAACGGAAACCGTCCCTACACATTTAGCAATACACATGGTCCTAATTCTGGTTACTAAGGTTACACATTATAGAATTAGATTTTCAGTTCGTCAGATTTATTCTAAACTTTTTGGGAATAACCCTTTCTTAAATCTATTCTCACGATATATCGCTTATTCGGCGTATTTCATGAATATACCCGTGCAAATACTTAAATGTTAAATAAATGTTCGAGATTTTTAAAATTTCATCCCATGATTCAACCGCTTAACCAATTTTAAAGAAAATCTTTATAATTGTTGATTTATGTTGACTTAGAACAGCTTCACCAAAGTATAGAAGCTACACCGAAGTTTAGAAAACCGTATTTTGTGCATTTAAAAAAATAAATACATGTTATTTCTCTTGGATCTGTACTGCGCGTGTTTAAAATGCTGGCACGTAGCCAGGGGGGCTGCAGCTCTTTAATACATAAAATGCTGGCACGTAGCCAGGGGGGCTGCAGCTCTTTAATACAAAATATTTAATATCGACAAATAAGGTGCCAAATCTGATATAACGAATTAAAACTATCGAAGAATTCTGGAACCGAAGAGTTTTGATAGTCGTGATACAACGAATTAAGAACCGAGCACGAATAAATAACAGCAATAAAATAATAAAATAGTAACTACGCAGTGCTTCGTGAGACTATATTAATAAAAGTGTGATAAACTAAATTCTTTATTTTGTGTCGGGACCTTGTTGGAAGAAGTGTGATAATAAATTTAGGCAGCCCGGAAACATCATCACATGTAATAAGCTGAGCAGTTGTACTACATCACTTGCTGAGCAATAAAGTAATAATAAGTTGTGTTATATAAATAATTAGCTTATTACTATTAATATTACTAGTAGTACTTTATCAGTTTATCAAAGCGTCCAACTTTTAACAGTATTTAAAATATTAGCTATAAATTATATTTATATAACTCTAAATTTACTGTTTTTAATGTTCATACTTTTTTACTTTCTACCGCAGCCAGTTGCTGAGTCGCCACGAAGTAAGGCTTTCGTATCTTGGCGGCTTAAAATACCCTGAATTTATTCGCTTTGTTGCTATGGATACTACTAGTAAGTACTAGTACTACTACTATCATATATATGCTGTATATATTTGTCATAAACACGACATCCTCCTTTTACGATTGCGACATATTATTATGGTATGAGTATCTAGAACATAGTAGATTGTGTTACCGTATAAGTGAGATATCTACTAGTAGATAGTAGATACTACTACTAGGTTCTACTAGTAAGTACTACTAGTAGGTACTACTAGTAGGTATTACTACTGGTAGATAGTAGAATCTGCTGATGTTAATTTTCATTGCGGCAAGGGCCATGCAAACGCTTAATTCCATGTTAATTGATTTAAACTGCTTTTTTAATAAACTGTATAGTAGTAACGAATAATTAAATCTGTGGATTTCTAGGCATTTTTCAAACAATGTAAAAACTGCAACACACACACACTACTAGTAGTACCTAGTACTAACACACACACACTACTAGTAGTACCTAGTACTAACACACCTGATTCCAAACCTTATAATCTAATAATTCGCAGAAGTCCTAAAAGTGAAAAATCAATAAAATTAATACGTAGCCATTGCAATATCGAACAAATTAAAATTCGTGTCGTATGGATTGATAGTAAATATTGGCTTTGATTATACGTTTAATGCTTGATGTAATCTAACAAACGTTATTATATTGGTCTCTAAACTACTGCAGCGTGATACTAGTAGCGGGAGTAGTGAAATATAATGATAATATAAGAAGCAATATATTTAAAGCAATATGTTTTTTAAATATTAAACAAATAATAAATAAAAGATATTACATATTAAACAAGGAAAAAGACACAGGACGGACGGTAAAGAGGGGATAAGAGCACTGAGCAGCTTAGGACAGAGCAATTATTTGACAGTGAGTAGTAGACGTGAGAGAGAGGGCGCTTTGTTCTAGAACTCTAGAAGTGTCCGCGGTGTTCTGAGAGCGTAATATTAATTCATCATGCAGAACAGCGCGTTCTTTTAACGTCTCCTCCATACAACTAGTAACATAAGGCTCCAGCATAAGGTACCTGCATATAACTAGCTAGTAACATAAGGCTGAACCTGTTGAATATTCGGGCTACCTACATATTTCAAATCCTTGATTTCAGTCTTACTGGATACTATCCGGTTGCCATGACTCCGTGAATGGCTCTTAAGTTACTATTTAAGAAGCGAGGTTCCTACGTTCTACCTCCAGGGTAACTGCATTACTAGTACCTACAACTAGAGATATTCTACAAAATGACTTACTAACGGTGGCTAGGTTACTGGGTGGTGGCTAGGTTACTGGGTGGTGGCTAGGTTACTGGGTGGTGGCTAGGTTACTGTGTGGTGGATAGGTTACTGGGTGGTGGCTAGGTTACTGGGTGGTGGCTAGGTTACTGGGTGGTGGCTAGGTTACTGGGTGGTGGCTAGGTTACTGGGTGGTGGCTAGGTTACTGGGTGGTGGCTAGGTTACTGGGTGGTGGCTAGGTTACTGGGTGGTGGCTAGGTTACTGGGTGGTGGCTAGGTTACTGGGTGGTGGCTAGGTTACTGGGTGGTGGCTAGGTTACTGGGTGGTGGCTAGGTTACTGGGTGGTGGCTAGGTTACTGGGTGGTGGCTAGGTTACTGGGTGGTGGCTAGGTAACGAAATAGTCTCAAGTCTAAGTTAGCCGGTAACATGGAACTTTGTTGACCCTTTTGTATAGTTATTAGGTACTTAGGTACTTACTGGTTACTAGGTAACTAACTGTTTACTAGGTAACTAGCTGGTTACTAGGTTACTAGCTAGTTACTAGATTACTAGGTTATTAGCTAGTTACTAGGTTACTATGTAGTAGGTTACTAGCTAATTACTAGGTTACTAGCTTGCTGTTAGGTTACTAGCTAGTTACTAGGTTACTAGCTAGTTACCAGGTTACTATGTACTATGTTACTAGCTAGTTACCAGGTTAACTATAACTTAATACAAACCTCCTCTTTGAGTTTCTTGTACGTGCTCCGCAGACTTTTTCCTTTTCGACCTTTCTTACTCGAGCCACGTTCATCGCGTCTGCCGTCTACCTGTATTATTAATTGTTAATAAGTTACTATCTGGTTATTAAGCTGGTTACTGAGTTACTGACTGGTTATTAAGCTGGTTACTGAGTTACTATCTGGTTACTAAGCTGGTTACTGAGTTACTATCTGGTTACTAAGCTGGTTACTGAGTTACTGTCTGGTTACTGAGTAACTGTCTGGTTACTGTCTGGTTACTGTCTGGTTACTACGTTTCTAGTTGTGTTATTTAACGTGACCTAAC
Source organism: Bolinopsis microptera (assembly GCF_026151205.1). Taxonomy (NCBI): domain Eukaryota; kingdom Metazoa; phylum Ctenophora; class Tentaculata; order Lobata; family Bolinopsidae; genus Bolinopsis; species Bolinopsis microptera. The sequence goes on along the minus strand of NC_087078.1, from coordinate 253,369 downwards.
GGTTAGCAGTTCAAGTAAGCAATCTGTATTATATACTTTTTAGGAACACGTTAATTCTTTATCTTTTTTGTTATTCAGTCAACTTTTTAAAAAGTAAGTTGCATACTAAAAACGGAAAGAATTTGGATTTGTGAATCAGCAGATGATTTTGTTTAAAGAAGATCGGTTTTCTTAAAAGCCGGGATTGTTTTGGTTGTGAGGTTTAACAAGCTGTTAAGCGTTAAAAAGTACAATTATAACACTCTGATTAAATCACTAAATGTTTACAACTTGCTGGACTCGGTCCAGGGCCGGGGTAGGAAGCGGACAGATTATTCTCACATGATAACAGTTACAGCGTTTGAGTGGATTATCCTTATCTAATTACATATTTATATGATAATTAGATAAGGGAAGGGATATATATTTATATGGTGGTTGAAACCTTCATAGAGGGCTTCTTGAAAGATATAGAATGCTCAATAATATATTTTCTAGAAAGTGCGAGACCTTTTACGTGATTATTGTGATCTGAATACAAACAAAAAGTTAAGTACAAGTATTAAATTTAATTCAATTGGTTCCCAATCTCCCATTACCAATCGTATCAGCTGCCAAAGCGATTATCCTGTTGTGGCCTGATAAAACATGTTGGCATTTTTACCACCGAATTTTGAAAACTTATAACTGCGCTGGGATATTGAGATTCCGTGGCGAAAAAAATCAAAAAAACGATTTTTACAAATCCCCTCATTTTTGTAAATCATCGGGACTTTCAGTTTTTATTCTACCTAAAATGTTATTCTTAGTAATATGGGCGACTACGATAATTGCTTCGCCAAAGACCCGTTTGGCCGTTAAAATACTAGCCGAAGGAGAATCCGGAATGTTGACGTTCACAGGTTTATTGAATTTAATGGGGAAGTTTAGTTGAATATGGCTACCATGGCTACAGAATAGAGGGGATTGTTGAGAAACCTGTCGTCAGAGACTGCGAGATTGAAAAAACTAACAACATAAATATTAAATATAACACACCACAGCCTTTTACGGTTTTATTGGACAGCTGTAGTATTGTCACTAGGTTACTAGGTTACTACCTAGTTACCAGGTTATATATATAAAAAATTTTTAAAAAAATATAAAAAAAAAATATATATATATGTCAGGTACCTCTATCTGAGAGTCACTAGCGCTGAGTTGCTAGGTTACTATTTAGTTACTAGGTTACTACCTAGTTACCAGGTTATATACGTATATATGTCAGGTACCTCTATCTGAGAGTCACTAGCGCTGAGTTGCTAGGTTACTATGTACTTACTAGGTTACTACCTAGTTACCAGGTTATATATATATGTCAGGTACCTCTATCTGAGAGTCACTAGCGCTGAGTTGCTAGGTTACTAGGTAGTTACTAGGTTACTACCTAGTTACCAGGTTATATACGTATGTCAGGTACCTCTATCTGAGAATCACTAGCGCTGAGCTGTTTGTGTTTTGCGAGTTCCTCTAACACATCATCAGGAGTTGGGGTCTCGCTGCTCTTCACTCTGGTCGCCGCTCTGTTTGAGGGAGGGTATCAGTTACCTGGTTACCTGGTTACCTGGTTACCTGGTTACCTGGTTACCTGGTTACCTGGTCTCGCTGCTCTTCACTCTGGTCGCCGCTCTGTTTGAGGGAGGGTATCGGTTACCTGGTTACCTGGTTACCTGGTTACCTGGTTACCTGGTTACCTGGTTACCTGGTTACCTGGTTACCTGGTTACCTGGTTACCTGGTCTCGCTGCTCTTCACTCTGGTCGCCGCTCTGTTTGAGGGAGGGTATGAGTAATTCCGTAACTAACAGCTTTAAACATACCTTAGTTCCCACAAATTTGTGCAACGAAAAATGTGAATGGCCCTCTGTTTATGATTACGTAATGATTGTCCTCTCGATCATCAGCTTTAATGATAGGGATAAACTGTTTTTTTGAGTATTTCTTGGTAAAACATTCCATTTCGAATAAAAATTAATGTTTTAATATTGCAATATTATTATAAATGATAAAACATGCTAAAATCGAAATGCGAAATGCGAATCTTTGTACTCTGTAAATTACGGCGAACAAATAAATATTGAACTAATAGCAGTCCTTAAACTCTTAAAGAATAATAAAAATTTATTGATTTGAATATTCATTGGTTGAATTATCTAAATATTTACGGCCACCCCGACTACTGTTTCGCTATTTGCTTAGAATGACATATTGTCCAAAGTATTATTTTAGTTTGCAAATTCTTAACCAGGAGAACACTCGGTATCACACATTTTTAAGCGGGCATATCCTGTTTTCATGGTGAAACAATTTTCTTTAAGGTTATATATTTTTATCAAATACTTTTGAAAAAAGTTTTCTTAATCTTACATTTTTCCTTTATTGATGATCAGAATAATAAAGTTGAAATGATAATGCAAGGATATATCGTATGGAAATCTATTCATGCTGTTTGGTTGGTATAAGTTGTGACAATATAAACTTTTTATGACTCAACAATCTCTCAGTTCACGGAGTTGTGGAATTTTACAAAACATTGTTGCCACACCAGGATAGGATCTTATGGATTTATGGCTTTAAACGTAGGTTATCGAAGAATGTACCATTATTCTCGAATTTCCTTTTGTATGATCCGCTTAAAAGCTTAAATAGACTCATCGATGACGATCAGTGCATCAACACATGCAGCTATTATTGCATATTAAAAACAGTATTTTGAAACAGACCCATGATCGTAACTAGCCCTCCTGTAGCTATGGTAACTGTAAGTTTCTTTTTTTGGATTTCCTACTTTTCTGTGGTTACAGTCACTCCTGGAACAAATAATACCTTTTCTAATGTTACCATAGCAACTGACAAATAATACCTTTTCTGGAACAAAATCATGAACAACACAACTGCTGATAGTTTTCGCCAAAAAGTCTTGATATTTCGAGCTTGTTTATTGTTAAGGCCAAGGTAATATTACCTTGATAACATATTACATAACTGTATAAGGAATTGTTACCATGATAACATATTACATAACTGTATAAGGAATTGTTACCATGACAACAAGGAATTGTTACCATGATATTGATATAAAAGGAAAATAAGCACTAACTCATGAGGTGCTCCTGCACTGAATGTTCTCCTGAGGTCCCGGACACGCTGAGAGTTCTGAAGATCTCTCACACTCTTTCTGGACTGCAGGGGCTGCTTCTTCCTCTCTCCCGACATGCTATCTTACTACCATGTTACCATGGCAACATTTCAACTTATTGTCTCTCCCGATCATGTGATAACACACCTAGGGTAAGATTTTTATATTATAAATGCCCAGTTTAATATGAGCCGCCGCGTATCGTCGTATTTAGTACGTCGATCAACTTCAGTTGATTTGTTTTTCTTGCCCCATCTTCATTCAACGTTCAGATCGAGGAACTATTTTGAAATAGAACGCCTGTAACTTCAAACTTCAAACTTTTCTTACTTCTCCAATTCCATTTGCCATAGGATCCCAAATAACGATAATGAAAGGCAAATTTTGAAATGAATTAATCCTAGTAGTATCCCGGAGCAGCATTCTCCTTACACAGGAAATACTACGTTGGTAACTATACCATCAGAGAGGATACCTTCCATCACACCTTCTCTATCAGTAACACTGTGGGGATCGCTAGAGCTACCAAGTATCTAGATTTCTAAGAACCTCCTTAGTCTCTTTTATATTAGCCTTAGTATTCGTAATTGTCCCTCTTACACGATCACCCTCCCCTCCCCAGATTGTTCCCAGACTTGCAACAGGTCCTGCTAGCCAGCCAGTTCTAAGGGCTCATTAGTCCACAGGACAGTCGGCACTTCTAGCTTGACCCAATGCGTGTCTCTCTCTCTCCCTCCCCTCTTCTTTCTTGATTGTGGAAGGGACAACCACGTTACTTACACAGTTTCCTTTTATTTCTCAATCACATGATTCAGTGACTTCCCCAGCCCTCTATATCTTTAACATGATACCTCCCAGGACCATAGTATACCATACTAGACATTTCTTTAACTCCTCGTTACAGCAAGACTAATACAACACGGAGAAGAAAAGAAATAGAGACAAGATTACGACAGCCATGGACTCTTACAAAAGACTAACAGAAGGAACATCCCGGTTTGATCTTTCTGAACTATGCATCTTATATCGGTATAGTATTGGTATCTATTTATTACCTATTGTTATTTTTTATCTTTGCTAGTTAATCAGGTTTTTGGGAACCGGGCCATCCTGGTTACCCTGCTATGGGCCGTTCCCCTGGCTTCTGCAGGTCTAGTTTACCCATATATATATCCCGGAGGAGTTTATAAACTCTATGTTATAAAAGTATAAAAAACGCCACACAAATAACCCTTCGCACTTCAGCTTGTTATCCACTAATTCGGGATAAGTTCAAGAAATATAATCTCTGTGCGTACCGGCGTTATGTGTGTTATGTTACTTTCACTTATAACTGAATCTTAATCCTCAGGTCACCTGAACGCCTCAAAGTAATTGTTTTCTCCTTTTATCAAAACTAACTAGCCCTATTTGCATCTCAGGAGCGTTACTACTAACTCCCTCCCTTTAGTGATCAATGGAGCAGCAGTCTTTCTACTACGAGCTCATTATATAATGCAGTATAATTATGTATAATTATGTATAATTATGTAGGTTAGAGCAATCTGTATCTTCAATAAAACGCCGATCAAAGATTCTCCACTAGCCTACTAGTGTTAACTAGTCATCACTAGACTTCAGTAGACTTTAAATTTGATAACAGTTCAAAAGTAAGGGGATCGTGTGATTTTTCATTTGCCGCCTACCAAACGGGCCTTTGTCTCATAGCCAGACTTTGGAGCAAAGAGAAGCAAAGATCACAGAGGGTCATACTTGTCAAACTTGTCGGCCCGTTCTCCCTTATTCTGGAGGAAACAGGGGCCATCAGAGACGTTTAATTAGTATTTGGAATCACTGGTATAAATAGTTTGTCTTAACACTCGTTCCCCAAACTCGAAATAGACGCTTTTTTTAACGACATATACCGTATGCATGAAGATAATATGACTCAATCTCAAACAACTAAAGGTACTGATATAATATTACAAAATTAGTCATCTTCAAATATACTGTTGGTTTGGGTAATTATACCTTAACCAACTTCAAGGATACCAAAGTTCACAGACATGAAAATGGGGACACCCAAAAACGAAATAACCATTACTCTATTTTCAATTCTTATCCTCTTGATGATGATATTTTAGAATAAAAGGAACAAATCAAATTCAAACCCTTCAAATTTCTTACTTGTACGACTAGGGGTACAAATTCCAAGAAATATAATTACTTTCTCAAAAATATGTGGACTTGTCGAATACAAATCAATGACAGTAAAACTAATTACCTAATTAGCTAATTACCTTGCTAATTACCTTGCTAATTAGCTAATTACCTTGCTAATCTAAATAAATACTCGATAATGTACACGGTATTAATGCTGAGTTATTTTTTAAACCTACTATTATATCATGCTGTACTGGCAGTCCTTAAAAATAAAAGCTTAAATAAGTAAATTCATAAATTCGTACATTAATGAATAATGATACAAGTCAAGAACTAAAAAGACCGCACCATCTGAAGAATAGAATCATAAACGACTTAGATTCTATAGAGCAAAAAAAAGGTTTTCAATTGTCTATTTGCAGAAACTCCTTCAAGTGTAAGTAGTAATAACTATAGGATTAGACGGGTTCCTGCTAGTAACTATACAACACCTACCTATACAAGGCCTATAATAACTATAGGGACCGTTAAATAATAGCGAGTTTCGAAGTGGAGGATTTAGTCGTGTTAAAGGCAACTTTACTTACTTTAGTAGCAGGGCAGAGTTTACTTACCTTATCTATACTTAGGTAAGAACAGGTATCACTCAGGGTAAGGTGGGTTAACTACTACTAGTACTACTATTTAGGTAAAAACAGGTATCACTCAGGGTAAGGTGGGTTAACTACTACTAGTACTACTATTTAGGTAAAAACAGGTATCACTCAGGGTAAGGTGGGTTAACTACTACTAGTACTACTACTTAGGTAAGAACTTTAGTTAATCAGTAAAAATGCTTTAATCCAAGTCTAAAAATAAAAATCGAAGTAAAATTTGGTGCAAGGCAGTCTTCTCGTTCGGCGAAAACAACAAAGAAATGTAAAATAAGATACGCAGCGCACGTTGTAAAGTTGTATACTACAGGTAACATTGTCAAAAAGCAGCGGCAATTCACTATTTAGAGTTTAATGACATTATTCAAAGAAAATTGGATCAGATGAAGAAATAGGATAAAAATAGTCGTGTTGAAAAGCAACGCTGTGTAATGGGTCCTTTGGTCCGCACTACAGTATTTCACACCAGCTAATATCGACACAAGCTAGACATCAGTGTAGTGTATACTACTAGTTGCCCACTAGTCGTATCCGCTGTTTTGGCTGACCACTGGCGCCAGCAGCCTTCTGTGAAGTGCTTCGTCAAAAATAGTATAATTGAATAACCCTGAATTGCTAAGTGTTATATAGCACGTCTACCCACTCTCTCTAGTAACCTAGCAACTACCTAGTAACCTAGCAACTCAGTGCTGCCTGTATACAACTTTATCTAAGTAACTAGTGTAGGTGCAACCACTCAGTGCTGCCTGTATACTACTTTATCTAAGTAACCTAGCAACTCAGTGCTGCCTGTATACAACTTTATCTAAGTTACCTAGCAACTCAGTGCTGCCTGTATACAACTTTATCTAAGTAACCTAGCAACTCAGTGCTGCCTGTATACAACTTTATCTAAGTAACCACTGCAGATGCAACCACTCATGGTAACATTTTCAATTCATATTTGAAATTTACAAAACGGAGCAATAACCTGATTGGCCCCAATCTGAACTCTGCTAAACAAAACGCCTACATATGGGCATGTGTGGTAGTGTTGTCATGGTAACACATGGGCATATATATAATGAAGTTGTTTTTGTGGCTACTATGACGAATAAAAAAAAGTTTACAGCTGTTAATAATGTGTATTATGATAGAACCAAAATAAAAATGTGAACTCATATGAACGTAGAAAGGTGGACGAATCAGGGACACAATGATGAAGTTATAACAAACACATGAACAAGGTTAAAAGATCAGTTAGATCAATAATACTTGCAATAAAGTTTAATATTATCAATGCTGTGTTAATAAGGGCCTCAGGTGCTAATTCAGTGAACTTAAGAAGGAGCACAGTCAAACGGTTAAAATTCATACTCCAAGAATACTGCCAGTGGTTAAATGCCACACCATGCTGAACTGCACACGAAACCCCTCCCTGCTACCGGAGTAGTTCAACTGTGTCTATAAAAGTTTGTGAGAGCAACAAAAAATAAATCTTAAACTGCAGCTTCTGTCTAGGGATGTAGATCACTGTATATATAGTATACACTGAACGTTATATAGCAGTAAAGTGACAAGTCCTAGAAGCCGTTCAAAAAGGGAAGAATTAGATGGGAGACTTTTATCACACAGTGGCTCTATTTCTGATTTCGTCTGCTGCGATTACTCACTAATATAGGATTGACGGAGTGACAGTGACTTATTGATCGACTGATCGTCCGAACAGAGAGGGAATGACTGACTGATTTAATCTCCCGAACAGAGAGGGAATGACTGACTGATTTAATCTCCCGAACAGAGAGGGAATGACTGACTGATTTAATCTCCCGAACAGAGAGGGAATGACTGACTGATTTAATCTCCCGAACAGAGAGGGAATGACTGACTGATTTAATCTCCCGAACAGAGAGGGAATGGCTGACTGATTTAATCTCCCGAACAGAGAGGGAATGACTGACTGATTTAATCTCCCGAACAGAGAGGGAATGACTGACTGATTTAATCTCCCGAACAGAGAGGGAATGACTGACTGATTTAATCTCCCGAACAGATAGGGAATGACTGACTGATTTAATCTCCCGAACAGAGAGGGAATGACTGACTGATTTAATCTCCCGAACAGAGAGGGAATGATTGACTGATTTAATCTCCCGAACAGAGAGGGAATGACTGACTGATTTAATCTCCCGAACAGAGAGGGAATGACTGACTGATTTAATCTCCCGAACAGAGAGGGAATGACTGACTAATTTAATCTCCCGAACAGATAGGGAATGACTGACTGATTTAATCTCCCGAACAGAGAGGGAATGACTGACTGATTTAATCTCCCGAACAGAGAGGGAATGACTGACTGATTTAATCTCCCGAACAGAGAGGGAATGACTGACTGATTTAATCTCCCGAACAGAGAGGGAATGACTGACTGATTTAATCTCCCGAACAGAGAGGGAATGACTGACTGATTTAATCTCCCGAACAGAGAGGGAATGACTGACTGATTTAATCTCCCGAACAGAGAGGGAATGACTGACTGATTTAATCTCCCGAACAGAGAGGGAATGGCTGACTGATTTAATCTCCCGAACAGAGAGGGAATGACTGACTGATTTAATCTCCCGAACAGAGAGGGAATGACTGACTGATTTAATCTCCCGAACAGAGAGGGAATGACTGACTGATTTAATCTCCCGAACAGATAGGGAATGACTGACTGATTTAATCTCCCGAACAGAGAGGGAATGACTGACTGATTTAATCTCCCGATTAGAGAGGGAATGATTGACTGATTTAATCTCCCGAACAGAGAGGGAATGACTGACTGATTTAATCTCCCGAACAGAGAGGGAATGACTGACTGATTTAATCTCCCGAACAGAGAGGGAATGACTGACTAATTTAATCTCCCGAACAGATAGGGAATGACTGACTGATTTAATCTCCCGAACAGAGAGGGAATGACTGACTGATTTAATCTCCCGAACAGAGAGGGAATGACTGACTGATTTAATCTCCCGAACAGAGAGGGAATGACTGACTGATTTAATCTCCCGAACAGAGAGGGAATGACTGACTGATTTAATCTCCCGAACAGAGAGGGAATGGCTGACTGATTTAATCTCCCGAACAGAGAGGGAATGACTGACTGATTTAATCTCCCGAACAGAGAGGGAATGACTGACTGATTTAATCTCCCGAACAGAGAGGGAATGACTGACTGATTTAATCTCCCGAACAGAGAGGGAATGACTGACTGATTTAATCTCCCGAACAGAGAGGGAATGATTGACTGATTTAATCTCCCGAACAGAGAGGGAATGACTGACTGATTTAATCTCCCGAACAGAGAGGGAATGACTGACTGATTTAATCTCCCGAACAGAGAGGGAATGACTGACTAATTTAATCTCCCGAACAGATAGGGAATGACTGACTGATTTAATCTCCCGAACAGAGAGGGAATGACTGACTGATTTAATCTCCCGAACAGAGAGGGAATGATTGACTGATTTAATCTCCCGAACAGAGAGGGAATGACTGACTGATTTAATCTCCCGAACAGAGAGGGAATGACTGACTGATTTAATCTCCCGAACAGAGAGGGAATGACTGACTGATTTAATCTCCCGAACAGATAGGGAATGACTGACTGATTTAATTTCCCGAACAGAGAGGGAATGATTGACTGATTTAATCTCCCGAACAGAGAGGGAATGACTGACTGATTTAATCTCCCGAACAGAGAGGGAATGACTGACTGATTTAATCTCCCGAACAGAGAGGGAATGACTGACTAATTTAATCTCCCGAACAGAGAGGGAATGACTGACTGATTTAATCTCCCGAACAGAGAGGGAATGACTGACTGATTTAATCTCCCGAACAGAGAGGGAATGATTGACTGATTTAATCTCCCGAACAGAGAGGGAATGATTGACTGATTTAATCTCCCGAATAGAGAGGGAATGACTGACTGATTTAATCTCCCGAACAGATAGGGAATGACTGACTGATTTAATTTCCCGAACAGAGAGGGAATGACTGACTGATTTAATCTCCTGAACAGAGAGGGAATGACTGTCTGATTTAATCTCCCGAACAGAGAGGGAATGACTGACTGATTTAATCTCCCGAACAGAGAGGGAATGACTGACTGATTTAATCTCCCGAACAGAGAGGGAATGACTGACTGATTTAATTTCCCGAACAGAGAGGGAATGACTGACTGATTTAATCTCCTGAACAGAGAGGGAATGACTGTCTGATTTAATCTCCCGAACAGAGAGGGAATGACTGACTGATTTAACCTCCCGAACAGAAAGGGAATGACTGACTGATTTAATCTCCCGAACAGAGAGGGAATGACTGACTGATTTAATCTCCCGAACAGAGAGGGAATGACTGACTGATTTAATCTCCCGAACAGAGAGGGAATGACTGACTGATTTAATCTCCCGAACAGAGAGGGAATGACTGACTAATTTAATCTCCCGAACAGAGAGGGAATGACTGACTGATTTAATCTCCCGAACAGATATGGAATGACTGACTGATTTAATCTCCCGAACAGAGAGGGAATGACTGACTGATTTAATCTCCCGAACAGAGAGGGAATGACTGACTGATTTAATCTCCCGAACAGAGAGGGAATGACTGACTGATTTAATCTCCCGAACAGAGAGGGAATGACTGACTGATTTAATCTCCCGAACAGAGAGGGAATGACTGACTGATTTAATCTCCCGAACAGAGAAGGAATGACTGACTGATTTAATCTCCCGAACAGAGAGGGAATGACTGACTGATTTAATCTCCCGAACAGAGAGGGAATGACTGACTGATTTAATCTCCCGAACAGAGAGGGAATGACTGACTAATTTAATCTCCCGAACAGATAGGGAATGACTGACTGATTTAATCTCCCGAACAGAGAGGGAATGACTGACTGATTTAATCTCCCGAACAGAGAGGGAATGATTGACTGATTTAATCTCCCGAACAGAGAGGGAATGACTGACTGATTTAATCTCCCGAACAGAGAGGGAATGACTGACTGATTTAATCTCCCGAACAGAGAGGGAATGACTGACTGATTTAATTTCCCGAACAGAGAGGGAATGACTGACTGATTTAATCTCCTGAACAGAGAGGGAATGACTGTCTGATTTAATCTCCCGAACAGAGAGGGAATGACTGACTGATTTAATCTCCCGAACAGAGAGGGAATGACTAACTGATTTAATCTCCCGAACAGAGAGGGAATGACTGACTGATTTAATTTCCCGAACAGAGAGGGAATGACTGACTGATTTAATCTCCTGAACAGAGAGGGAATGACTGTCTGATTTAATCTCCCGAACAGAGAGGGAATGACTGACTGATTTAACCTCCCGAACAGAAAGGGAATGACTGACTGATTTAATCTCCCGAACAGAGAGGGAATGACTGACTGATTTAATCTCCCGAACAGAGAGGGAATGACTGACTGATTTAATCTCCCGAACAGAGAGGGAATGACTGACTGATTTAATCTCCCGAACAGAGAGGGAATGACTGACTAATTTAATCTCCCGAACAGAGAGGGAATGACTGACTGATTTAATCTCCCGAACAGATATGGAATGACTGACTGATTTAATCTCCCGAACAGAGAGGGAATGACTGACTGATTTAATCTCCCGAACAGAGAGGGAATGACTGACTGATTTAATCTCCCGAACAGAGAGGGAATGACTGACTGATTTAATCTCCCGAACAGAGAGGGAATGACTGACTGATTTAATTTCCCGAACAGAGAGGGAATGACTGACTGATTTAATCTCCTGAACAGAGAGGGAATGACTGTCTGATTTAATCTCCCGAACAGAGAGGGAATGACTGACTGATTTAATCTCCCGAACAGAGAGGGAATGACTGACTGATTTAATCTCCCGAACAGAGAGGGAATGACTGACTGATTTAATTTCCCGAACAGAGAGGGAATGACTGACTGATTTAATCTCCTGAACAGAGAGGGAATGACTGTCTGATTTAATCTCCCGAACAGAGAGGGAATGACTGACTGATTTAACCTCCCGAACAGAAAGGGAATGACTGACTGATTTAATCTCCCGAACAGAGAGGGAATGACTGACTGATTTAATCTCCCGAACAGAGAGGGAATGACTGACTGATTTAATCTCCCGAACAGAGAGGGAATGACTGACTGATTTAATCTCCCGAACAGAGAGGGAATGACTGACTAATTTAATCTCCCGAACAGAGAGGGAATGACTGACTGATTTAATCTCCCGAACAGATATGGAATGACTGACTGATTTAATCTCCCGAACAGAGAGGGAATGACTGACTGATTTAATCTCCCGAACAGAGAGGGAATGACTGACTGATTTAATCTCCCGAACAGAGAGGGAATGACTGACTGATTTAATCTCCCGAACAGAGATGGAATGACTGACTGATTTAATCTCCCGAACAGAAAGGGAATGACTGACTGATTTAATCTCCCGAACAGAGAGGGAATGACTGACTGATTTAATCTCCCGAACAGAGAGGGAATGACTGACTGATTTAATCTCCCGAACAGAGAGGGAATGACTGACTGATTTAATCTCCCGAACAGAGAGGGAATGACTGACTGATTTAATCTCCCGAACAGAGAGGGAATGACTGACTGATTTAATCTCCCGAACAGAGAGGGAATGACTGACTGATTTAATCTCCTGAACAGAGAGGGAATGACTGTCTGATTTAATCTCCCGAACAGAGAGGGAATGACTGACTGATTTAATCTCCCGAACAGAGAAGGAATGACTGACTGATTTAATCTCCCGAACAGAGAGGGAATGACTGACTGATTTAATCTCCCGAACAGAGAGGGAATGACTGACTGATTTAATCTCCCGAACAGAGAGGGAATGACTGACTGATTTAATCTCCCGAACAGAGAGGGAATGACTGACTGATTTAATCTCCCGAACAGAGAGGGAATGACTGACTAATTTAATCTCCCGAACAGAGAGGGAATGACTGACTGATTTAATCTCCCGAACAGATATGGAATGACTGACTGATTTAATCTCCCGAACAGAGAGGGAATGACTGACTGATTTAATCTCCCGAACAGAGAGGGAATGACTGACTGATTTAATCTCCCGAACAGAGATGGAATGACTGACTGATTTAATCTCCCGAACAGAAAGGGAATGACTGACTGATTTAATCTCCCGAACAGAGAGGGAATGACTGACTGATTTAATCTCCCGAACAGAGAGGGAATGACTGACTGATTTAATCTCCCGAACAGAGAGGGAATGACTGACTGATTTAATCTCCCGAACAGAGAGGGAATGACTGACTGATTTAATCTCCCGAACAGAGAGGGAATGACTGACTGATTTAATCTCCCGAACAGAGAGGGAATGACTGACTGATTTAATCTCCCGAACAGAGAGGGAATGACTGACTGATTTAATCTCCCGAACAGAGAGGGAATGACTGACTGATTTAATCTCCCGAACAGAGAGGGAATGACTGACTGATTTAATCTCCCGAGCAGAGAGGGAATGACTGACTGATTTAATCTCCCGAACAGAGAGGGAATGACTGACTGATTTAATCTCCCGAACAGAGAGGGAATGACTGACTGATTTAATCTCCCGAACAGAGAGGGAATGACTGACTGATTTAATCTCCCGCTCGCTGTATTATTTACTGACTAACTGACTAGCTAACTTTTTTTCGTCTCTTCTATTTGTTCATTATCTCCCGCCGTGAGAACTGAGACGGTTAAAGAATCAAAAATGCAACTGTAAGGTTTCGTAGTTTCAGTTAACGATGATTTTATACGTATTACATGAGTACTTATTTCACTCCAAATATAGATCACATGCTCAGTGCTCTCAACACAATATTGAAGGCTAAATAGAGTCATAGAGCATGGCAAATATTAATACATGAGATGTGTCATAAGAGGCTATTGAAAACGAAATAATAATGGGAAATATGTTCTACTTCTGATGGTTCCGATTATTTAAGAACATGTCATCACTTTACTTATAAACACCTTACTTATAAACACCTTACTTATAAACACTTTACTTATAAACACTTTACTTATAAACACTTTACTTATAAACACTTTACTTATAAACACTTTACTTATAAACACTTTACTTATAAACACTTTACTTATAAACACTTTACTTATAAACACTTTACTTATAAACACCTTACTTATAAACACCTTACTTATAAAAACTTTACTTATAAACACCTTACTTATAAACACTTTACTTATAAACACTTTACTTATAAACACTTTACTTATAAACACCTTACTTATAAACACCTTACTTATAAACACTTAACTTATAAACACTTTACTTTATATAAGTAAGGCGTTTATAAGTAAGGCGTTTATAAGTAAAGTGTTTATAAGTAAAGTGTTTATAATTAAGGTGTTTATAAGTTAAGTGTTTATAAGTAAAGTGTTTATAAGTAAAGTGTTTATAAGTTAAGTGTTTATAAGTAAACTTTACTTATGAACTCTTTACTTATAAACACTTTATTTATAAACCCCCGACAATCGACATACGTCAAAAAACATATTCGGACAGTTGTTGCCATTTCAACAAGCCTTGCTTTAAATAGGTTATCATTAGGACACCTTTTCACGAAACCCTAAATATCTTACCGGATAATTTGTTTCGGGTGCAGTTTCAAAGGATGATTATTAGAGAACAGAGCTTTACGTGGGACAAAGCGTTTAAAACTATGAACTTACACTTACCAGCTTCTTAGATATTCACAGTACTACTATTAATTGTAGTTATTACCTCACAAAGGCGTTCACTGAACATTTGGTCCGTTGGTCGTTTAAACCATCTTACATGACTATAATTTGCAAAACAAAACATTTTGTACTAAACTTAAAAATTTTAGCTGCATTTCATCTCATCTCATTCCATTATTTTCATAATTCATAAATATCATCCATGATCTTAATAAGCTTAAGATATTAGCCGATGATAGAGTTGCTTGGAGAAACAAATTTTAACTCTAGCTGTATTGATCTGTACTGATCACCATTTTAGGATGACTTGATTTCTTTTAGGGGTTTTGAAACAGTTTCTTAATAATAATAATAAATATCATAAGATTTGATTGTTAATTGACTGGATTGGTAATTTATTTTATTGATGGTTAACTTGATTAGTAATTTATTGTGGGGTATATTCTGATTTTGGGTGGGCCCATGCTTGATGCTTGTACAGGAGTTGCATCTGCACTCGATATTTGTGTTTTGGTGACCCACAAGTCATTTGATTACATACATTTTAAGTATTTTGCATAGTAAATTAGCTTGCAAATTTACACTTTCTCTCAAGGTATATTTTGTAGCTTATTCCATTGTGTAATTTGTATGTATAGTAATTGATTGATTTAAAAGATTTCAATAAAATAAAAAAACGTGCATAACTTTAACCGTGATATGATCACCGTGATCATTTTAACCCTTCCAAATTTTGAACATCAAATGATTGCAGCACTAAAATTGTCTTATATCCTTATATGGGCATCACGTGTCTTATATCCTTATATGGGCATCACGTGTCCTATATCCAGTTGAGCACTTCAGTATTAAGTAAATTGCTGCATGAATTGTTTGTATCTTTAGGATCATTTTGAAATATAAAATGAAATAAACGATACTAATCTCTCGTAAATATGGTCTAGACTCTAGTCAATGTAACCAGGTAACCAGGTAACCAGGTAACCAGGTAACCAGGTAACCAGGTAACCAGGTAACCAGGTTACCAGGTTACCAGGTTACCAGATTACCAGTATATTAAAACAAGAGCCGGCAATTCTAACGGAGCTGTACGTCCGCACTCCAAGCAACGATCGAAACGCTTAAAGGATATAAAAAGATTAAATAAACTTGTTTACAACAACTTTATAACACTCCAGAACTATTGATTTATTATTTTGGTGAATAAACTAACATTGATAAATATTCTCGTAGCAATGCATTTATTTTGTAAAATTGTATCATTCTTACTCTTTGAAAAGTTGAATGTACATTATATCAAAAAATTTAAACACAGAATTCCATCTTTAACTAGTTTTGTCTCAATAAACAGATTCACATTGCAAAATACAGTGAAACAAACAAATATATCGTTAATACTGTTAATCAGAAAGTGTACATGGTATATTGACACACACACTCATTACTACAAACAATTACTATAAATATGATGTGTGTATAACGTGTATTTGTGCTGATGAACAATCACATCAGCACAAATTAACTATTACTTGGCACAACGCAAGCGAGGAGGAAATTAAATTCTTTCATCGACAAATTACCAAAACAAGTTGTCACGTACATCAAAGATTTGATGATCCGTGTTTGTCACATGCTATTGATATTGATTGTAGTGATTATTTTCTAAAAATGAGGGTGTTTTATTAAATATAATATTTTATATTTAAGCTTTATATCCCAGTTTTGTGTTGTGCTATAACTTTATAATTTTTTACTCAAACATGTTAAAAGTTTCATGGTTTAAATTTTTATTGGAGTTTTAACCTCATATTATCTTTATAGGTACTGAGGATGGGCGAAAATATTTTACCGATGCTGTAAAGATTTTGTTGGAAATTTTTAGAACTCATTCGTTCTTTGATTGCGGGAAACATTGATTTTGATGTTAAAAATAACGTTATGTAATTTGAATTTCCGTTGATAACAGAAGCATCAATTTGAATAGACATAAAATAAGATTTTCTACATGAGGTTCACAGTCCATGAATTATCGATTGTTTGTTTCAAAACACGAGAAAAGTCTTATTGTTTTAAAGTCCTGGTATCATTACTAATTACTACTACAACTCATTACTAATGAGAAATGTTAACCTCATCAGGAGGCCCCTTACAGGTTCTCAGACTTGTATCTCACATCAGTAAAGGAAGATCTACTTTCTGCATCGTAGTTAATACTATGTTGTCATGGTAACATAACCTTATATGGTAGTGTTGTCATGGTAACATAACCTTATATGGTAGTTTTACAGCATACTCCCGTTAGTACTGGGAGGTCTACTCTCTTCTTGTATCGGAAGGGTTAGCACACTTCGTCTGTTCTGCTCTTTGCTCGATGTTCGTTTTAATGAAAACATCCGCCTGAATGGAATTAAATTATTAGTTTACTGCTGTACAAACTGTTGTATTGAAGCCTATATATTCCGAAGCAGTTATATTTTGTTGATATTTAAGAATTATATATAGTGGTAAATCAAAATTTTGTTGTCAACTGTTCGCCAGTAAAACAAGGTTATTTGCAAAACAAAGTTATACATTTTATACATTAATTTTGGAAATCTTTGCAAAGAAAGGCAATTTTGGATAATTTTGGCATCTGGGCCACGAACGGTTCAGAACCTAGAGACGTGTTAGGGTTAGAGCTAGAGTGGTAAAGTTACTCTAGTAACCATGGTAATGATATTGTTACAATATTCTTATAACTTACCTCTCAGTCAGCTTATCTTTCCTTTTACAATTGCTTACAAACGAGGGGTCCCTGAGTAATGTAGACTTTACCGAAAGATAGAAAGATCATATCCAATACAAATATACATATTGGTGATTTGGACTCAAATTGAGATTGTAAATATCCATATCATGCTATCATGGAAACTGGAACCTTTACCGATTGTTGAAATTCGACATCTAGAGTCATCTAGCGTCATTTAGCGTCATCTAGCGTCATCTAGCGTCATTTCACGTCATCTAGCGTCATTTCACGCTAGATGACGCTAGATGACGCTAAATGACGCTAAATGACGCTAGATTACGCTACATGACGCTACATGACGCTATATGACGCTAGATGACGCTAGATGACGCTAAATGACGCTAGATGACGCTAGATGACGCTAAATGACGCTAAATGACGCTAAATGACGCTAGATGACGCTAGATGACGCTAAATGACGCTAGATGACGCTAGATGACGCTAAATGACGCTAGATGACGCTAGATGACGCTAGATGACGCTACATGACGCTATATGACGCTAGATGACGCTAGATGACGCTAAATGACGCTAGATGACGCTAAATGACGCTAGATGTTGAATTTCAGCTCCGGAAACTGTTGTCACGGAAACTGTACCTGAGGCTGCTAGCTCGACGTCTCGCCATTAGTGTCCGTCTCTTTTCCCCCCACTCACAGTTCAGCATACTTTTATACACCTCCCTGAACAAAGTCCATTACTTTTATACACCTCCCTGAACAAAGTCCATTACTTTCAAGCAATTTCGAGCCTGGTTACCTGGTTACCTGGTTACTCACCTAAAACTAGTATTGAAGACCCCATACAAGATAGGGTTGAGAGCTGAGTTGGAGTAGAGCATAATATGGAACACGATAGCAGCGAGGAGAGGAATAGAGTCAATAACTCTCAGCCAGTTCAACATACCCACAGTCATGATGGGGAGGGTAGTTAGAGTGAACACGCTCACTATTATTATCACTAGGAACGCTGCCTGCATCTGTCGTTTGGAGTGACCTGGCTGTGTCTGAGAGGCGTGTATCTGCGGAATTACCTGGTTACCTGGTTACCTGGTTACCTGGTTTCCTGGTTACCTGGTTACCTGGTTACCTGGTTACCTGGTCACCTGGTTACCTGGTTACCTGGTCACCTGGTTACCTGGTTACCTGGTTACATGGTTACCTGGTTACCTGGTTACCTGGTTAGCTGGTTACCTGGTTACCTGGTTACCTGGTTACCTGGTTACCTGGTTACCTGGTTACCTGGTTACCTGGTTACCTGGTTACCTGGTCACCTGGTTACCTGGTCACCTGGTCACCTGGTCACCTGGTTACCTGGTCACCTGGTCACCTGGATACCTGGTTACCTGGTTACCTGGTTACCTGGTTACCTGGTCACCTGGTTACCTGGTTACCTGGTTACCTGGATACCTGGTTACCTGGTTACCTGGTTACCTGGTTACCTGGTTACCTGGTCACCTGGATACCTGGTTACCTGGTTACCTGGTTACCTGGTTACCTGGTCACCTGGTCACCTGGTCACCTGGTCACCTGATTACCTGGTCACCTGGTTACCTGGATACCTGGTTACCTGGTTACCTGGTTACCTGGATACCTGGTTACCTGGTTACCTGGTTACCTGGTTACCTGGTCACCTGGTTACCTGGTTACCTGGTTACCTGGTCACCTGGTTACCTGGTTACCTGGTTACCTGGTTACCTGGTCACCTGGTTACTTGGTCACCTGATTACCTGGTCACCTGGTTACCTGGTTACCTGGTTATCTGGTTACCTGGTTACCTGGTTAAGTTCTCACCTTGTTAGCACGGCGGGAGACTATGTAGATGGGAATGTAGCAGGCTACAACTACTACCAGTGGCATTATCAGCGCTAGTAGGGTGTAGAACAAGAAGAAGTACCTGACAGTTGTACACTGTTATTATAGCTGTATTAACTGGGAAGTAGTGTTATAGTGTAGTACTCCCCCTAGTACTCTAGTAGTACTAGCCTAGTAGTGTTATATTCACAGTGATAAAACATATTGTGTTATTTATAAACTTCAACAACTTGTTTTGTATCTCTCAGTCTATCACTAAGCAAGATGCTAGGTATATAGGTTGCTAAGTATATAGGTTGCTAGGTTACTACCTATCTCGGCCTTGAGCTGCTGGGTTAATTCCACAACTAAAACTGAACCAAGAGTAAACATAGCTGTCCCAACCTGAGGGAAGCCGTTTTAATGTTTACAGTTTTATTTAGTTTTATTTAGTTAGCAGTTGGTACATACCTGGTTGCTAGGTTTTTTAGCTAGTAACTAGCTATAGTTGCTAGGTTACAAGTTTAAAGACTGTGGGTTGCTAAGTAAGGGAACGTTGCTAGGTAACACTGTAACAGTACCTATGACAGGACAGAGAGCAAGTCCTAGAGACAGTAACCATACCGCCCCCAACATGCACCTGGCTTTGTTCTTGTTCATTAATCTGTTGTATTTAAAGGGGCGGAGTATCGCAAAACACCGGTCAACTGCGGAGGCTGCCAGTGTCCACAAACTGAGGGTAAAACATTCAATAATTTGCTGCTCTAAGTTCTCCATATCTAACTGTATTCAGTAAGCTACCATGGTAATAACATAGTGATTGTAAGTAACTAACCAGTAACAAGGTTTTTGACTGGTTACTAGGTTACCTGCAAGCTATAGCCAAATTATCAATTGTTGCTAGGTTACCTGCAAGCTATAGCCAAATTATTAATTGTTACTAGGTTACCTGCAAGCTATAGCCAAATTATCAATTGTTGCTAGGTTACCTGCAAGCTATAGCCAAGTTATCAATTGTTGCTAGGTTACCTGCAAGCTATAGCCAAGTTATCAATTGTTGCTAGGTTACCTGCAAGCTATAGCCAAGTTATCAATTGTTGCTAGGTTACCTGCAAGCTATAGCCAAGTTATCAATTGTTGCTAGGTTACCTGCAAGCTATAGCCAAGTTATCAATTGTTGCTAGGTTACCTGCAAGCTATAGCCAAGTTATCAATTGTTGCTATGTTACCTGCAAGCTATAGCCAAGTTATCAATTGTTACTAGGTTACCTGCAAGCTATAGCCAAGTTATCAATTGATACTAGGTTACCTGCAAGCTATAGCCAAGTTGTCAATTGTTGCTAGGTTACCTGCAAGCTATAGCCAAGTTATCAATTGTTACTAGGTTACCTGCAAGCTATAGCCAAGTTGTCAATTGTTGCTAGGTTACCTGCAAGCTATAGCCAAGTTATCAATTGTTACTAGGTTACCTGCAAGCTATAGCCAAGTTATCAATTGTTGCTAGGTTACCTGCAAGCTATAGCCAAGTTATCAATTGTTGCAGTAACCAAACACCCAGCCTGTCCGAGCTGCCATCTGTTCAGACTTAACGTCCACTGTGGATATATAGTAGTACCAGTAAACGTCCACTACGAAGATAGTAGTAGTAATAGTAGTATTGTATAGTATAGTAGTAGTAATAGTAGTATTGTATAGTATAAGAGTATAATAGTAGTAATAGTAGTATTGTATAGTATAGTAGTAGTAATAGTAGTATTGTATAGTATAGTAGTAGTAATAGTAGTAGTATAATAGTAGTAATAGTAGTATTGTATGTTTTATCTAATTAAGAACCTCGCCACTAGTTACTCAGTTAGTCAGTTAGTAGCGGAGGCAGATAAGCAGATATACACAGAGATACAGGTTATAACAAATTGGAAGCACTGTCTCCAAGTAAGTAAGTCTCACAAACAAAAGAACTAAATGAACTATTTACCACTGTGATGGGCATTGTGCAGATCCCAATAATGAAGTCGACCAGCGCCAGATTCCAGATAAACAGGTTGCTGATACTCCGCAGGTGTCTACACGTTGAGATCGCCAATAACACGAGACAGTTACCTGTGGAGAAGCGTTACCTGGTTACCTGGTTACCTGGTTACCTGGTTACCTGGTTACCTGGTTACCTGGTTACCTGGTTACCTGGTTACCTGGTTACCTGGTTACCTGGTTACCTGGTTACCTGGTTACCTGGTTACCTGGTTACCTGGTTACCTGGTTACCTGGTTACCTGGTTACCTGGTTACCTGGTTACCTGGTTACCTGGTTACCTGGTTACCTGGTTACCTGGTTACCTGGTTACCTGGTTACCTGGTTACCTGGTTACCTGGTTACCTGGTTACCTGGTTACCTGGTTACCTGGTTACCTGGTTACCTGGTTACCTGGTTACCTGGTTACCTACCGATGATAGTGATGATACAGATAAGTCCGAGCATACAACCCATAGCTATTCTGTTGTTCTGAGTGTGTCGAAACTCTACAGTCTCATTTCCTGCCATATTCCTGACAGATATTTCAGGGTTGCATTATACCGACACGTTCATTCGAAATTTAGGATACTGATTTAATACTGCTATTGGATAGCACGATGTATAGTTAACATTGTCACACTTTGAAACTATATAAACCCTCAATTATTAGGATAATCGTCTCATCCTCTAGGCAAACTTTTTCGCATAGCGATATCTTTATCAGGTGAAAAGATATCGTTTAAATTCTTCTTATTTAGAACACCATAGCAATTTTAACAAGGAATGTTGAATAGTCTAACATTATTTTATGACCTGAATGTCTTAAAATTTTAACGTATATCATTGTTATAAGCAATTAAAAACACAGAAGGCACAAAAAGGTTAAGTTTGTTACATATTTTTGTATGATATCTCAACACGTGTGAAATTGAGCAAATATTGGTATACCCTATATTACGTACTACGGATCAATGAACACTATTGCAACCACATGCCAATTGTTTATTACATTCAATTTATATTGTTGGGTAGAAAAACTTAATTTTGTCACATTTTTAGTAACTTAGCAAAATGGAACTGAAAATTTTTTGAGGACACCTCACAGTAGAAAAGAGGTATTGTATTCTGAGTGTGACAAAGTTAATCAAATCTTACCTAATAACCGTTGGATCCGTGCAAGATCTTTCACAAATTAATAATCTACTCTAAAAATCTTATTTAACCAAATCTTTCTAATTTCATGGACTGTATAGACTAGATTTGTATGGGATGAAGAAAATAGATTAATCAGTCTAAGAGTTTAGCCTCAGCTGATTGAACAAGGGATGAATTGTCAGCGACAGTAGACGAGGGGGGAAACCCCTTACAATGCACAACAAAAAAGGGAAACCCAAACGACCCCCGGGAAAGAAATTTTTTCAATGGCAACCTGTTTTTAATCACGGACAACACTTTGCCTTTTTAAATTGTTCAATATTTTAAATAACAAAATTTCAGGGCCAATTTGCACTTTGTCGGGCCATTCGCCCAAGCAATTTATTTTTAAATTACCTTTGTGCGACCCCGATGGGAGCGGGAAAATTTCTCCGTACTCACATTCAATATAAAAAAAAAAGAAAATGAAAGGGGGGGGGGCCCGGAATTCCAGGGGGCAAAAATTTGTTTGTGATAGGGTTTAAGGGATGGGGTTTTTTGGACGGGGGTTAGGGTTTTTTTACAATTGTTCTTTTTTAAAAAACCCTGGGCCCCAACGAAAATTTGGGGGGCGAGGGAAATAAAAAGCCACCTTTTCGCAAAAGGAAATAACACAAAAAAATAAAATTTTGATTTAATCGGATCCTTTTAAAGGTTTATAAACGGGAAAGGCGCAAGACTGCG